>NW_027532002.1:10966997-11058903 GCF_008692635.1 Crocuta crocuta
TACACTGCATATATATATATATTTTAAATAAATGATGTGATCTTTTTTTAGCTGCAACTCACCTTCCCTCATTCATATTGAAATAGACCTCCCACTGAAGCCCATGTCTTTTTTGCTGTCAGCAATAAAAGGTTTATTCTGTTTCTGCTAGCATATTCTGAGATATCTTTAGAACAAACAAGATATGGGAAACCATTGTTAAGTGTAATCTGAATCTTGGGTAGGCAATATATAATTTGTTTGTTTAGACAGGAATTGAAGATAAAAAGTGTTGTGTTTTTTCCCCCATGTCTCCTGAACACCAGCTGTTTTTTGTTTTGTTTTGGTTTTTTTTTTGCAATTTTTTTCTTTTAGAACATAATTCTTTGGAGCTGAAAACTCATTTCCTTGAGTGTTTTGCATGCATTCCTCCCTCACCTTTGATCACTATTTACCTTCTTCCAACTCCTTAAGTTTCCTCATAAAGAATGTATGACATTTTCCTGCGTCTATCATTAACTCTGCTTTCACCTTTACTTGACCCTCACCTTGCCATATGGGAACACAAAGGATGAGGACTAACTTGTGGAATTTGCTTAATTTCCATATATTACTAGATATATGAGGCTAACCAATGGTAAATAAATATCGTGTGTGCATAAGGCAAAATGGTCAATGGAATCCAATGATTTGCTAATTGAGTCACTACATACAACTTAAAGCTTGGTGAACAAAACTTAAGTGACCAAAGGTCATTATGCTTTTTGAATCAGAGATGCTTTTAAAAACCATTGGGAACTAAGCTCAGAGGACTATGAAAGGGAATTCAGTAGGGTTAGCTGATTTAACAAACAAGCTTTGTAGCCACAGGCAAAGAGGGAGCCTTGCATTGAATGGAATTTCCTTTCTTGCGGGGTTCTTATCCCTTTTTTTTTAAATTAAAAACATTTTTAAAAATTTTATGATGGATATTTTGGAGATAATTCTTTCTATCTTTCCTTCTTTTCTTTTTAAAAAATGTTTATTTATTTTTGAGAGAGACAGACAGACAGACAGCCAGCATGAGTTATGGGAGAGACAAAGAGAGGCAGACACAGAATCTGAAACTAGCTCCAGGCTCCGAGCTGCCGGCATAGAGCCCGATGCTGGGCTCAAACTCATGAACTGCAAGATCATGACCTGAGCTGGTCATGACCTAAGTCAGACGCTTAACTGACTGAGCCACCCAGGTGCCTCTGGAGATAATTATTTCAATGGGGTGCCATGCTGGCTCAGTCTGTGGAGCATATGACTCTTGAGCTCTGGAGATAATGATTTCTTTGGCATTAAATAGAATAGATACAAATTCTCTTTGAAAACTCTGGGACATTATGTAAAAATAATGCATAACTATCTTGAAAGGAATATGTTGCTTTTGATAAAACTCATTTATGTTCATTTTTATTTAGAACAAGAATTTAAGAATCATTTGGGCTGACTTAATCATTTTATAGATGGAAGGGAAAAAGAGGTCAGGATGGGAGGGTTTTATAGCATTATGCATCTATTTTAGTGACAAAGTTGGTGATAAAATTCAAGATTCTGGAAACTGACCCAGTGATCTTTTGTTGTAGCATATTGCCAATATAAGGTGACACTCACTGGTTCCAGGGCTGAATGTTGAAGGAAACAGGTTTCATACCTTGTAAATCCAACCAGAGTGAGGTACACCTATACCCACGAGCATGGCTAAAATGTAAAAGAGTGACAATATCAAGTGTTGACTGGGATATGAAGCCACCAGAGAGGTCAGGAGGCATGGCTGGTAGGAGAAGAGAAAGTCACAGCTACTTTGGAGAGCAGTTTGGCAGTTTCTAATGTTAAACACTTTCTCTGTGGCCTAACAGTTCTGAGAGAGAGGCCTATATACAAATATTAATTGCAGCTTTACTATAACAACTAAAAGCTGGAAACAGTTCATATGTTCATCAAGTGGTGAACAGATAACTTGTGGTATGTTTATACAATGGGGTACTGGTCAGCCAGAAGGGGAAGAAATCCTGATACACTGTAGCTGGAACTCAAAACCATGTTGAAAGAAGCAGACACAAAAAGAGCAAATTCTGCATAATTCCATTTACATGAAGCTCTCGAACAGACAGAACTAACTGAAAGCGACAGAAATCAGAGGGGTGAGTGAGTGTGGGAGTTGACTGCATATGGGCACTTTTTGGTAAGGGAAGTGTTCCGTATGTTGCTTGATGTGGCATAGGTGTATACCTGTGTCCAAACGCATTAAACTGTACACTTAATGAGGGTACATTTTGTTGTATATAAGTTATACCTCAATATAGTTGAATTTTTAAAAAATAAGAAATAGGATCATGAGAAGCTAGGGTGTCAAACAGCAAAGGATGCTTGGTATAAAGCGTAAGATATTTTGACCATGCCATTGAATTTTCTCTGGTCCCATTTTGTCTCGGAATTTTTGTCATCCTGTGATTGACCGGTTGTACTTGTCTGAGAACACAGGTAGACGTACAAGTAAGCCTACCATGGTGAGAAAAAAAAAACAAAAACAAAAACACACCAAAAAACTGAACAATCCACCCATGCACATTTCCATGAGCGAGTTTCTTCTGTGCTTGAGGATATTTTGCCAACTTAAGCGGTAATCATGGGAATCATTTAAAGCTTCAGTTATTAATTCTTCTTTAGTTACCAAAATTTTACCAGCCTAACTATATATGCAAATAAAATAATACCCGGAGAAATGCCAAGTGCTTTTCTGTTCTCTAGGAGGAAGTTTAGAGGATTTGTAGACTGAGTAGGTTGAATTTATAGCCATATTCTCTGCTAAGAAATCTAAAAATAAAAAAGGTTGGCATCACAGTCAATGTTCTGAGTCATATTTTAAATCCTGTAAGCCTGTAGCTTAGCAAAATGCAATTCAGAAAACTCTTAACTGCATATACAATGTATCTTCATCTTGCCAATTCTCCAGCAAGCTTCCTTCAGAGACTTGGTTCACCAGAGCCTGAGACTAGAATTGAAGTCATAGGAGTCCCCTTGAAATGAGTTCTAGACATAAGATGAAAGCAGCATTGCTTCTAGCGGAGTCCAAGATTCCCAAGAGTTTTCCTTTTAGGGAGCTTGAGGATTGTTAAGTAACTTTTAGAACCCAAGGCATTATGGAAAATCTAATTGAATAAAAATTTGACTTTTATTTATTGAAGTTTTCTTTTCCTCAACTGAAACAAAAGAATGTCAGCAGGATTTCTTGTAATACATTTGGTTATGTTACTTTCACATGGGTGTGTTTATTAGTTCATTCACCAAAAATTGATTGGGCACCTATCAGGTGACGGGTATTTTTCCTGACAGCAGGATATAAAGAAGAAAAAGAGTAATGTGGGTTCTCCAGGAGCTTACAGTTCAGTAAGGAGGCGTGCAAATAAATACTTTATTGTGACAGATGTGATTGCTAGAATAAGGTATGTGCAAGGGCAGCCTGGTTGGTGTGTGCCAGCGTGGAGATGATAGGTCCATCTAGTCTAACTTGTCATTTAAGGCCAATGTTTTCTTAACTGATTTTCTGTCTGCAAGATCTATCACTGACAAAAGTGGGACATTAAACCCCCCTGATTTTGTTGCATTGCTGCCTATTTCTTCTTTTAGATCTGTTAATGTTTTCTCTGTACATTTAGGTGCTCCTATACTGGGTGGGTAATCAAGATTTACACACATTACACCTTTCATTGGATTGACCTCTTTATATAATGACCTTCCTTGCTTCTAATTATAGTCTTGGTCTGAAAGTCTATGTAGAAGTAGAGCTATCCAAGTTTTCATTTCTATTTGCATGGAATATCTTTTTCTATTCCTTCACTTTCTGTCAATGTGTTTTTACTTCTGAAATCTTTTTTTATCCTTTCAGTCACTCCATCTTTGATTGGAGAATTTAGTTCATTTACATCAAAAGTGATTATTGATAGGTGTGTACTTATTGCCATTTTGTTAATGATTTTCTGGCTCCTTTGTAATTCCTTTGCTCCTTAATTCTTGTTCTCTTCCTTTGTGATTTGATGATTTTGGTCGTGGTATGCGTACATTCCTTTTTGTCTTTTGTGGATCTGGAAATGTTAGGGAAGGATGGTCAGAGAGCCTCATTTGAGCTACAGCCTGGATGATGGCTAATCTGCCATCCTCACAGTGGGGACAGTGGTGGCTGCTACAAAGGCTCAGAGACCGTTTGTGCGGAACTGCACATGGATTGGTGTCCTTGGAAGGTGAAGTTTGAGGTGGATAGTTATGGGAACTGAGGCTTGTGTGCGGTACAGAAGGCTCGAGGCCTCTTCTGTAAACTGGTGGTCCTCAGTCCAGTGTGCTTTAATCATCTGGAAAACTTTTTTTAAAAAAATGATTAACCTAGACCCCAAGACCGCTGAATTAGCATCTTCAGGAAGAGGACCTGAGCATGTTTGGCTTTCTTAACTGTCCACACATGATTCTGATTTACAGCCAGATTGTCTATCATTTGTAGGGCATGAGTATCCACTAAAGAAATTTGAACAGGGCCGTGACATGTCCTGACATGTTCAAACCAAGTACCAGAGAGCTTTATAGGAACTGGTGTCCATCTTGTAAACACTGCTTCCATAGCTGCAAATATACTCAGAGCACTCAGAGGGCCATTAGACATAAAGATAGAACAGTTTCCAGTTGCCACTGCAGACCAAATGATAGGAGTCCACCTAGCAATCTCATCTGCCTCTTCTTCACATCGGTGCAAAACTGAAGGCTGACAAAGCTTTACTCTATAGCTATTTGAGGATCATTTTAATGTACCAGAATAAGTTTTCTATCTTTTTAAAAAAATTTTTTAATAGTTTATTTATTTTTGAGACAGAGTGGGAGTGAGGGAGGGGCAGAGCGAGAGGCAGACACAGAATCTGAAACAGGCTCCAGACTCTGAGCTGTCAGCACAGAGCCCGACACAGAGCTCAAACCCACAAACCACGAGATTGTGACCTGAGCCGAAGTCGGACGCTTAACTGACTGAGCCACCCAGGCGCCCCTAAGTTTTCTATCTTTTTAACTCCAGGTGTGCCACTCGGTCTTAAATGTGATCTATGGAAGCCAAAACAGGGATTCTATTCACCTTTTCCATGTTGCAGATATGGGGAAGATCACGGCTGTGGGGTTGTCCATGTCAAACCAGCCCGCGGTCTGGACTCTAACCACTCTAAAGTGTAAAGGAGAAAGCCTGACTCAGACACACTGTTAGAACCTACCTCTCATCTTGCTTTTCTCCTCTTCTGTGCAAACCAGCAATGCTGTTTGTGACAAACAGGGACTGAGAAGGGCAGCGAAACGTTCCCATGTGAGGAGGAACTGCTGAATGCATTGTTAGCCCTAAGAAGCCAGAGGTTGCTCCTGCAGGGAAGTTTCCTTCCTCGGGAACTGAATCTGAAGGAAAAGCCATCCTTGTAGAGATCGTCTGACACCTTTCAGTAACTGACTACTCACTTCCGGCAGGCCTGCCCACTGGCTGCCTGGAAGGAAGAAAGTTTTTGGCATTGATTGAGAGGCCCAGCAAGGAGAGGTGTGGAAAACGTCTTGGATCTTGGAGTATTGGGGCTGGAATCAGGATACTGCTTCTAGTCTTGAAAAGGCATCTGGCCACATATTACGATAGGTAGGCATCCTTTCTAGTGTTCTGGGGCCCAGGCGACAAATAAGAAAGTCAGGTAAATGCGCCGACCTTACTGCCTTCCATCTACCCCTGCTTCTGCGCTGCGTGTTAAAAGGGGTGACCTACCAGGATTCTGTGTTTCATCTCTTTACTCCTTGTACTCAGACCCTGTGCTCACATATGTGGTATTTAAAATCTTGAACTCTGTGCCACTTAGTCATCTTAATTAATTAATTAATTATTTTATTTAGTAACCTTTAATAACACTCTTGAATGTTCATTATACGTATAGGTCTACTGTGCTCTCGTGTTGTAAAACCCGGAGGCATATGTAAAAAATGATAAATTACTACGCCTCCTCCGTTTCCCCTTTGCATATATGCGTGTATGCACATAAAAAAGAAATGAAAAAGAGGGCATGAATAACAACTATATGTAGCTAATTTCAGTTATCCCTAAAGAGGAGAAAAGAAACGACCGACCTGAGCCAGGACAGATCTGGTTCCGCGGCAGAACTTTGAGCAGCACAGCTGTAGGTCTACAGATCCATGGGGAGAAGGGACCTTGTGGGTACAGGAGACAGTTTCCTGCCTTCCGGCAGGTTGGCAGGCCTCTCCCATGGGCCTCAGGGCTGCATAATAAGCTGGACATCATTGGCATTATCAAAACATTTAAAAATGGAATGGCTGGGGGTCAGAAAGTAAGAAGTCGCCTCATCTATGTATCTGCACCAGTTAAACCCAGTCTCGTACAAGGTGGGCAGGCATGTGTAGTAGATAAACATCCACATAACAGAATTACGTGGTTAAGAAGGTTAACTGGGTGACCCTGGTTCTTGGAGTAGGTAGTTCTATCCATGAATCCATACTGAGACCACAGCAATAGGGTAAGTCACAGCTGAGAAAATCAAGTGCAAAAGTCAAAGGGGATAGACTCTCACCATTTCCCTGCCCCATTTTAAGTGATTAAATATATCATCTTGAATATATTGTCATTATAAAAATATTGAAAAAATATTGATAAGGAGAAAAGGAGGGGCACCTGGGGGGCTCAGTCAGTTAGGCATCCAACTTCGGCCAAGGTCATGATCTCATGGTTTGTGGGTTCAAGCCCCGCATCAGGCTCTGTGCTGACAGCTCAGAGCCTGGACGCTGCTTCAGATTCTGTGTCTCCCTGTCTCTCTGCTCCTCCCCACCTCAAGCTCTGTCTCTGTCTCAAAAATAAATAAACATTAAAAAAAGAAGAAGGAGAAAGGGAAAAACCCCTTCAATTTGCCATCTGAATATAGTCCCCCGTTATCTCTAAGTGTTAAGTGTATGATCTTTTCAATATATATTTTTAGTTTTCTGCACTTTTATATTTAGCATTTTCTTCCAACGTGAGCAATTTACAGATTACATTCTTCACAAATGATTTTAGAGGCAGTACTATTCCTGATCTGAATTAATATATTCTAATCCTAATTTGCTTAACTTTTCCCCTGCTGTTGGCCCTTGAGATTGTATCTGCTCTTTCCCTATTATCAACATTGAGTAAAAGGGTGAGAATATTTTATAACATTTTGATAAACAATTGCTCAGTAGTTTTTCCAAATATTTTTACTTGTTTATACTGCTCTCAGTAATATGTGTCAAAATGTTCTAGTCCTTCCTGTCATTGGGTATTGACATGTTAAATTACTTTTCTGATTTCCTGCATGGAAATGAAACGTACAACTGGATCAGGTAAGGAGGGCTTGGTTGCACAACTTGTGGGGGCGGGGCTCATGAGCAGGGCCCGTGGCAGGAAGCACAGCTGGAACACGGCTGGGCCTCAAACATGACAGCAGTGCACCAAAGTCTGCGTTCCCCCACCAGGTCGGCCACCCCGCTTGGCCTCTCCATCCAATCCGTCTCTTCCGTTCTCTTGCTTTGCCCCTGGCTGTGTCATATTGCATGTGTGTGTCGTCTGTCTGTCTCTCTGTGCACCTCATTCTGCATTTCTCTGTGTTTCAGGTCGGCCTGTCTCTCTGCGTCGTTCAGTCCCTCTCTGTCTGCCGACCCTGCCATGCTATCCCCTCATCTGTGCTTTCCCTGCACGTCGTGCAAAATAGCCATCTCGCTGGTCTCCTGAGTTCGGTGGGCACCAGACTCGGCCTCGGTCCCTGTGTCTGCCCTCCAAATTCTGGGCAAAGAGAATCTAGTTGGCTCGTCGGTGCAGTGGCTGACCTTGGTTTGGGTCACTCTGGTGGCGAGAGAGGGACTGGTCCCTCTCTGAGAAGGGTGCTGAGGAGAGAAGCCTCTCCTATTGGTGCCTATCATAAGACTGTGTATAGTTCCCCCACTCCCCTCTTTTTAATGTTTGTTTATTTTTGAGAGAAGGGAGAGGCAGAGAGAGAGGGAGACACAGAATCCTAAGGAGGCTCCGGGCTCTGAGCTGTTAGCACAGAGCCCCACATGGGGCCTGAACACATGGACCTTGAGATCATGACCTGAGCCGAAGTCAGACGCTTAACCGACTAAGCCACAATCACCCCAGCCTCTCTATGGTCCTGACACCACCTTCCCCCACAACCCCCATCATGATGAGCTCCTCTCTGCAGAGACAACTCAAAACCGTGTCTTGTGTTCTTTGTGGGCCTATGAAAGAAGATTATTAGCGCACACCCTCTCTTGACAGGTAATCTATCACAATTGATGGAAACTATCTCTTGGGATGAGATTTGCTGTCCCTGAAGTGAAGAAGAATTGGCTAGGGCAGCCCATCTCCGACCCCACCCCGTGTGTGTGCAGGGCGGGCAGGTGGGATATACTACAGAGTACCTCTGATGGTCCTACTTAAACAGGTTTTCTTTTCTTTTTTTTTTTTTCTGCTCCTAAAACTGTAACTCATCCCTGCCGTTTCTTTCTTTCTTCTTTCCTTTCTGTATTGACCCTAAGGTAATCAGCTCACTCTGTATTCAGAATCGACCCTGTGGCTTTCTATAAGGAGGACGATTTGTCACTCTTACCCAAGGAGCTCACTCAGTGCTTTACCCAAGTTAGTGCACATGTGGCAGGTTGTGGTTGGTGTGCAAGAGACAAAGATCCTTGACCTGAAAACCAGAAGCGGGGCTGGGTGGGTAGCACCAATAGGAGTGGGAACGGCAAGGCTGTGAGTCAGAACCTGGTGGTCAGACTAGAATGAAGTCAGACTAACTGGGCGCTGAGCCGGCAGCTCAGGGTACGGCAGAGGAGAGCCAGGAGGTGGTGAGAGAAAGGCTTCGGACCGGTGGCCTGAGCTGTTCCCGCTTCCCATGTGGGGTTGTTGGAGCGATCAATCTCCTGATGCATATCCTACTTCTTCAGTTGTTCAAGGAGTGGTACAAATTTGTGAAACCACATTCTAAAGTCACCAGGGGCATCCACTGAAAGCTTAATTTCCCTCCCACCTTGGGCACTCAGCCACACAATTCCCGAGTGAGAATAGGTCTGTGATTGAGGAACTTGAGGCACAAAGAGGAAGCTCTTCCAAGGTCATGCCATGGTGAGGGCAGGCCTGCCTTTCCACCATCCAAGTTTGTGCTGTCCCCAGTGTATCTCATGCTTCCTGTTGGAATTCTTTTTTTTTTTTTTTTTTGAGAGAGAGAGAGGAGAGAGAAAAAAAATATGTGCATGAGTGAGCGGGGGAGGGGCAGAGAGAGGAGAGAGAGAATCCCATGCAGGCTCCACGGTGTCCATGCAGAACCCATCATGGAACTCAGTCTCACAACTGCAAGATCATGACCTGAGCCAAAATCAAGAGTCGGACACTTAACTGACCGAGCCACCTAGGCGCCCTTGGAATTCTTTATAACATAGTCTAGACACTACAGCAATTCTGGACAGTTATTATTTTTTAATCATTGCTTTTCTGTTTTGCACCTAAGTGATATCTTTTCTGAGGCCAGGCCAATCCTGTTAGTCCCTGTCAGAGTGTACATACGATATTCTAGGGTATTTTAAAAATAAATGACATGTACAATACCAATGATGTTAAAAGTACAGATTCCACGGGTGTCTTTGAGGTGTTTGCTATGCGCAGCCTCTCTACGAGGTGTAGGACACAGTTGTGTTGAAAAATGCAAACTACAGGGGCGCCTGGGTGGCTTAGTCGGTTAAGTGTCCGACTTTCGCTTAGGTCATGATCTCGCGGTTCGTGGGTTTGAGCCCTGCGTCGGGCTCTGTGCTGACTGCCAGCTCAGAGCCTGGAGCCTATTTCAGAGTCTGTGTCTCCCTCTCTCTCTGACCCTCCCCTGCTCACGCTGTCTCTCTCTCTCCTAGAAATAAATAAAAAAATATTAAAAAAAAAAAAAGAAAAATGCAACCTACATTGACTGTGGAAACATTTGAGAAGTTGCTGAAATTCATCACCTTTAATGTATCTTTTCTAAAACATGCATTTTTAAAAAATGCAGCAGTATGACTTGCTATATGAATGTTGAAGTTCAACAGAGGTTTAAAAAAATCTTAACACTGTGAATTCTTTGGTTGGCTTTCATTTCTGGATAAGCAGCCATTGACTGAAATTGGAACTTTGGGAGAATAGCAAAGAACCACAGACTCTTCCAGCCTTAGAGGTAGGTCCTTGTGGAGAAGGACTCTTATGTCTGCATGGAAGGGAGAGGGAGTTCCCACTGGAGACCGTGGCCTGTATTTGTCCACCCATTTGGAACGCCTGGGGAACGATGGGACCAGAGAGTTCCCATCCCATTTCTGGATGCTGTTGTTGGGGGTGCTGCCACTCTGAACTACATTCTGGAATTGAACTTGGAAGACATTTCCCCCAGTAAGATGTGCCATCCTCTCTCTACTTTAAGTGCATTGCGTAGGTCTCTCTGGGTACATGATTACAAGCTAATAGATTTCTATGGAAAAATGTTTTGAGTTTCAAACACCTGGTTTATAATTACCTTTTAGAATATAACCTCTCAAAAGTTGGAACTGTTTGTGCTTGCTCAATTTTGTCCTGCTCTTTTACTGCAGAGAGTGGGATTCAGGCTTTTCATTAGCCTGGTGTTCTTTTGAATAGTGATGGGTTGGCTCTGTGACTATGTGTGTACACATTTCTATTTTAACCTACGTGGTGGTATTTCTGAGAATTAAAGTCATAGTAAACTTTTTTTTTTTGTACTGTGAGTCTGAGTCATTGCTAAATGTAAAGCAGGTGTACAGATCAAAGATCAACCGTTTCAGAGCTTGAAAGTCATTTTAACACCATATCCAGATTTGGCTTTTAATCATTCTGTAAGGGTTTTCATTAGCCCCCTGATTGCTTGTAAATAGGCCCTCAGTGAGAAGCTGGTACTGCGTACCACAGAAGAACGGCTTCAAGATCTTGGAGGGAAGACCCTGTGTTTCATTTCTGGGTATGATTGTCAGCAGCCTCTGAAAAGAGCAGTGTCTGGAATCTGTTCATGATGTGTAGGATGACTAATTGGCAGGCAGGGTTGGCTACTGTTGTAATTTGTAATGGTGTTTCCATGTGTTGGAGTTGACTTTGACCTTTGACTCTGCTCTTTCATTCTCTCCTTTCCAGTCCATTCAGTAGAGCATATAGATTCATAGGACTTATGTAGACTAAGCTGAAGTGATCGGCTCCCATGTGGATATTATATTGCTCATGTGTTTTTAATTGAATATCCTGCTTTACAGCCATCATGGCAGGAGGTTTGTAAAACTTCCCACTTAAGTGTCATCTCTTTCAGAATACAGAATCATTCTGTTTTGAATCTTAGGACTAGATCCCAGTGTCACATAGCTGATTCCACAAAAGAGGATTTACCTCATGCCATGGTTGTTGTGGGAGAAGATGGATAACTGGGTATCTGATTTTGTTTCATTCAAAGGTTATTTTTAGGAGGAGAGGATTTTTTTATCAGTATATAGTTCACATACCAAAAATTTACCCATTTAAAGTGTATAAGCCAGTGATTTTTTTTTTTTTTAAATGTTTTATTTATTTTTAGGAGAGAGAGAGAGACAGCGTGAGCAGGGGAGGGTCAGAGAGAGAGGGAGTCACAGACTGAAACAGGCTCCAGGCTCTGAGGTGGCAGTCAGCACAGAGCCCGACGCGGGGCTCGAACCCACGAACCGCGAGATCATGACCTAAGCGAAAGTCGGACGCTTAACCGACTAAGCCACCCAGGCGCCCCTAAGCCAGTGATTTTTAAAAGTAAATTTACAAAATTGTGTCACCATCACTATCATCTAATTCTGGTACATTTCTGTCACCCCCAAAAAATTCCATTCTTCCCCATTTGCTCACCTTCAGACCCTGGCAAACACTGACCTACTTTCTGCCTCTATAGGTTTGCTTATTCTAGACATTTCATATAAATGGAATCCTATAATATGTGGCTTTTTTTTCCCTCTCTCTCTCTTCCCTCACTTAGCATGTTTTCAAAGTTCATCCACGTTGTAGCATGCCTCAGTGTTTTATTCCTTTTTATAACTGAATAATATTCCATTGTATGGTATTCTCGTCAGTTTGGGCTCCTGTAACAAATGAACATAGACTGGTTGGCTTCAATAGCAAGCAGACATTTATTTCTTACAGTTTCAGGGTCTGGGAAATCCAAGATCGAGGTATCAGCAGATCAGTGTCTCATGAGAGCCCACTTCCTGGCATGTAGATGTCTATCATCTTGCTAATTTTAACATGACTGAGAGCAGAGAGAGGAAGCAAAGTTGTTTTTTGTTGTTGTTGTTGTTTTTTTAATAAGGGCACTAATCTCATTCATGAAAGTGCCACTCTCATGATCTAATGAGCGTACAATGGCCTCACGTCCAAATAACCATCACATTGGGGATTAGGCTTCAATTTATATGAATTTTGGGATGACAACACATTCAATACATAACATACAGATATTCTACTTTTTGTCTATCCGTTCAGCTGTTGATAGACATTTGGATTTTCCACTTTTTAACTTTTATGAATAGGCTGCTGTGAACACTCTTGTACAAGTTTTTCTGTGAACATATGTTTTCAAGTCCCTTGGGTATATACTTCGGTGTGGAATTGCTGCCTCATATGGTAACCATGTTTAACATTTTGAGGAACCCTCAGGCTGTTTTCCAATGTGTACATCCTCACCAAAATGTATGAAGGCTCCAATTTCTCTACATCCTTGTTGACATGCCTATAGGCTTATTGGCTTCTTTATTTATTATTGTAGCTATCCTAAGGGGTGTGAAGTGGTATTTTTTATAGGTTTCATTTGCATTTCTCTCATGATTAATGAGGTGGAGTATTTTTTTTTTTTTCAGGTGCTTATTGACCCTTTGTGTGTTTTCTTTGGAGAAGTATCTCTTTAGATCCTTTGCCTGTTTAAAACATTGGGTTGTTTTTTCACTGATGACTTGTAAGAATTCT
This sequence comes from Crocuta crocuta, assembly GCF_008692635.1. Taxonomy (NCBI): domain Eukaryota; kingdom Metazoa; phylum Chordata; class Mammalia; order Carnivora; family Hyaenidae; genus Crocuta; species Crocuta crocuta. The sequence goes on from NW_027532002.1 coordinate 10,980,025, forward strand.
TTATATTTTCTGGATACTAGACCTGTCTCAAGTATATGATTTGCAAATATTTTCTCCTGTTCTTGGGTTGTTTCTTCATTCTGTTGATGTTATCCTTTGAAGCATAAAAGTTTTCAATTTTGATAAAGTCCAACTGACTACTTTTTTCTTTTATTGCTTTTGCTTTAGGTGTAATAGCTAATAGACCATGACCTAATTTAAGGTCAAGAAATTCTATCCCTGTGTTTTCATTTAAGGATTTCATAGTTTGAGCTTTTACATTTAGGTCTTTAGTTTATTTTGAGTAAAATTTTTTATTATCCACTTTTACATGCGAATATCCACTTTTTTTTCCAGTACCATTTGTAGAAAAGACTATTCTTTCCCCATTATATTGTCTTGGCCCCTTTGTTCAAAATGAATTGACCACGTATGTGGGGTTAATTTCTGCATTCTGAATCCTGTTCCCTACATCTATACGCCTCCCTTTAAATCACTGCATACTGTCTTGATTACTGTAGCTTAGTAGTAAGTTTTAAAATTGGGAAGTGTGATTCCTACAGATTTGTGAAGATTTTTTCTTGATACGATGTTGATATCCACTCTTGTAAGTTACATGTTTTGGTATATCTTTTCTCTGCCATCATAAAGTTCTATGAGAAATGTTGCTTTGAAGCAACCTTGAATTCCGTTTCCAGTTGAGTCTCACTTTCCATGTATGAAAAGTATGGATTTGGAATTGGGCATGTTGCAGAAGTTTGACTGCTAGCTTTGTCTCGGTGTCTTAACTGTCGAATGAAGCTTAAAACCTAACTCAAAGGAGCGTTCTGAGAATTAAATATCCTAACATATGTAAAAGCATCCTGCATGGTGTCCTGGAAATGAAAGGTCCAAAATAAAGTATGTGTTGTCTTTCCCATCCCCTTCTTACTGGAGGCCAGAAAATTTTCTTTGTGCCTTATAAGATGGTTTTAAGGCCTTCCTTAAAATCAGCCCTCTTCAGTTTAGAAACTGTTTTCCCCAAAGTTATGGTATGGATAAGTATTACTGAGTTTTCTAGTCTGTTCTGAAGGATTGTTTGTAGTGCAGTGTTTCAGGCTTTGTTTACTATTTGACTCCCAACTGTCTAGAATTGTCCCTGACCAATGGTAAGTGCTCAGTAAACATTTGTTAAGTAAATACTAAGTGTTGATCCCATTTTATGCTTGACTTGGGTAACTATAGTGCAGATTACTGGAGATGTGTTTTTAAGTGAGCCTGCATAACAGTTGTGTAAGTGCTTAATTTCTGAGATGATTTCCACAAGATTTCTTTTAGCAGTTTGTCCAGTTAATTTAGAGCACGTTTCTCTGGAGTGCTACTTCTTTTCTCCAAATAATGCTGTACTGCCCATTCAAATGTTTCCTTTTAAGGGCAATTTCAGACTAAAGTAGGAAGGATTGAGTCTCGAGGATAAACTTGAGAAAGCAAGAGGGGAACAGGAGTTGAGAAGTCAGATTGGGGGGAAGATATGTGATAATGAGAGACATGGAGAGGGCCTTATAGGGGAAGATTGGGTGAAATAGGGAAGCGTGTCCTCAGTTCTCAGACTTGCTTTTGTTTTTTATATGATCGTCATGGCTTCTTGTGGTTTCTCTAGACCAAGTTCTAGACATGAAACTATAAGCAAAGAATATCTAAGTGTTATTTACTGGCTGTTGTGAGCCTGAATTGTAACTAAGAAGTGGTGCCTGTGCATGTTGCTATTATCTACATGATGGATATACTGACCTTTAAAGGTAAAGGTTCAAATCATTTCATGGACTCACAGGATAACTAAGTTTTAAAGCTAGACAGGATTGACAGACTGAAAGAATATTGCTAAGTGTCACCTCAAAGAAGACATTGCATAGTCAAATAGGTTTGGAATAAGTTCTACAAAATTGTTTAACAGATTTGGTATTTGTTTTAACTGCAGGACTTCTCAGAGCCTTTAATATGCCAACACTGTATTACACTGTGTACACTGTGTCTTCAAGAGGGAAGGTAGGAGCAGCAGTTCCCAAGGTGACAGGTCTGCGGGGCTTATTTTCTCCCCAACAGAGACCCCTTGTGGGACTGATATTTAGCAGCACACATTTTGAATAATTATGATCCAAGGTGACACCTTAATTTTTCAGACATGAACTCTGATGATTTTATACTCCTCTTGAGTTGCTGTTTCTAGGGAGTCATGACTGTTGGTATACAGAGAAGCTGATTGTGTCGGTTGTGTTACTAAAGAGGGCTGTCCAGAAAAGTAAGCCTTTAAACTAGGAGCTCTAATTAAACTCCTGAACCCCATATATATATGTACACATAACTTATAAAATACCTTATCTTCCAGGATCTAAAAATTTTTTTATTTTTAATTGGTTACATGCATAGGTTGGTTTAGGTAGTACCTAGTAATCCCTGATCCGATGAATTTGTTAAATTTAATTTCTGCAGCTTTTGCTCTGATACATACTCCTTAAGATAAAGGACAGGAAAGGGACGCCTGGGTGGCTCAGTCGGTTAAGCATCTGACTTTGGCTCAGGTCATGATCTCACAGTTCGTGAGTTTGAGCCCCGCATTGGGCTCTGTGCTGACAGCTCAGAGCCTGGAGCCTGCTTCGGATTCTGTGTCTCCCTCTCTCTGCCCCTCTCCCGCTCGTGCTCTATGTCTCTCTCTAAAATAAACATTAAAAATAAAAAAAATAAATAAAGGGCAGGAAGATGTAGGGGGAAGGAGGACCCTTACATAACAAGGCCACTGACTTCTGTGGAATAAACAAAGCATAGACAGCCACCTTGTTCTGGGTTGTCAGACAAGCTTGCTAAGACTGGAATGCCTTCCCGGAGCTCTAGGGTCAGCAGAGCGGATACAGGCTACTCTGTCCTCCCTCATTCTTCCACCTTCTCTCCCTCCACCCAACACCTGCCCTTCCTTCTTGCTGCCAAGTCTGATGGGGGTTTACTTATTTAGGGGGGAGGTGAGGGGTTGGGGGAGAGCAGAGAGAGAGAGGGAGAAAGAGAAAGAGATAGCGGTTAGAAGAGGACTTATGGTACAGCTGCTCTCACTTCTGGTAAATCCAGCGCGTTGTATGTCACCCTTGTGGGGGGGCAGCAGATTTCCAGCGTCAGTAGTTTCCAGTCAGACCTCCAGTTAAAAGACCCAAGCACCACTGTTTTTTCTCCTCTACGTTCTTGGGGGTTTCTGCATTACCCTGCTTGATGACTGTGGTGTCAGGTAGAACACAGGCAGCTTCCCTGTCCGGGCGCAGAGACAAAACCCGAAAGGAAAAAGGACCAGAGATGGAAGGGACTCCTGAGGGTGTCTGAGTCCGAATCTGAGGTTGGTGAGTATTGGGGAAATAAGAGAAGCATGGATCAGGTGACCGTTTGGGGAAAATGGACGGTGCAAATCAGAAAAGAAATTGTTGTTTCATTTTTATATCCCCAGTATGTGTTCGTTACTTTTCAGAATCAAGCAAAACAAAACAAAACAAAAAAAAATTCAAAGGAGAAATTAAAACATTACCCAAAAAATCTCAACCAGAAAATAACCAGTGGTGACGTTGATTTCAGGCTCGCCTCTATGCCTACAGTGAGAGGGATGGACAGAGGGATGGATAGACAGGCAGAAGTAACTGTATAAGACTGAGCTCCAGCTAAACAGAATTACACAGGAAAAATATTCTAGTTGATCTTACTTGACTTTAAGAAAAGGGAAATAAATTGCCAATCTTCTGAAAAGTTATCTGTTATCTGAAGAAGGTTATTTGTTCTCTTAGTTCGGAAGAGAGATGAACACTTCCAACAGCTTGGGAGTACGATGAGATGAGTTGTGCATACTGTAACAATGTAACAAACAACCTGACACTTTTGCCCAGCGTCCCTCCCCTGGTTTCAGATGTCTGTCACTTGTTTTATTTTTATCTTGTTAGGATTTATACTTTTAACACTCCCTAGCTGTAATTCCTCTGGTTATTCCCCCACTTCTTTAACTCTAATCAGTTCACTGTTACCCGTTGGTCTTTTCTCCACAACTTTGTCGTTGTTAGTAATTTAACATTTGGTGGGCTTCACTATCATTAACGTTTTTTGTGTTTTTTTTTGGAAAAGGGCCTTTGGATGCCATATTTTCTGTGTTGTTTTATCTTTGGGAACTGTTGCCTGTTACCTTTATTTTTGAAAGATAACCTTGCTTTTGCCACATTGTCTTCTAAAGAGGTAGTGCCGATTTAGTCTCCTCGCAATTTGTGAGAAGGCCTGTCCGTCATGAACTGGGAACTTTTAGGAATGTCTGGTTGCCTGAAATGATGATGATTATCCTGGGCAGTGGCTGGAAGAAGTTTAAGTTGGTAAATCAGGACATCAGATTATGGAAGCACGTGACTGTTGGGAGATTGGCTGTTTTCTTGGTGAACTTCCCATTTGCTTGCCAAATTTACACGTTTCCTGTGGGCCCTGATGGTAGCTACTGGACAGCTTTGTGCAACTGTTTCTAGGACATTGTCAGTTGTGCGGGAACCCTTTTAAAAGGCTTCTCACATTCCCTCCCCACTCTGTGGAAAGGCATCTGGCTGGTTGAGAGTGAATTTTTTGCCTTCTGAAGATAGTAGAAAGTGGTAAATATTTTTATCTACCAAAAAAATTGGCATCTGGTAATTGTGTGAACTAATGTGTTTGTTGTTGTTGTACCAAAATATGATTTTTTCCTATCACTGACCATTGCCTTAAAACTAAGCAGCAATTATAAGCCATTCCTAAATGACACGTGAACTTTATACACCTTTTTGTAACATTTCTAGTGGTTTTCAGCTGAAGCTTTATGAGTTGGAGGATCTGATCTTTTTAAAGAAGCTCATCTCTGTACTGACATAGTTTGAAGTACCTGTTAGTTTAAGTTGGGCTTCTAACTAAAATTCCCCACTGATCTTGTGTGGAAAACTAATAGCCTGTCTCGCTTTTCATTCATTCTCTCCAAACAATGGAGGGGTGGGAAGGAAAATTTCCCAGATGAGTTACTGCATTGAAATTTTGGCCATCATCCTTTATGGTGACTCAGCTGTACACCAGCCATTGACTTTTTCTAGTTGGTAGGGGTGAGCAGACCTCTGGAGGATTTCAGGAGCCAGACATGTCCCGAGGTGTTCGCACCCTGTGTTGAAGGAAAGCTCAGAGAAAACTCGGCCGCTTAGAATGGTGTGCTAAAGCTGTGTTGTCTGATAAGGCAGCTACCAGCCACGTGGGACTCTGTAGATTTGAATTATTTAAAGTTAAAGTTTAAAACTCAGTTTCTTAGTTGCACTGGTCACGTTTTGAGTGCTCAACTGCCACATGAGGCGAAGAGGCTGTGGTATCAGACAGCACCTGAAATTCTATTGGATGGCTTCGGTTTATATGCTGATCATGGTTTCATGATCACCCCGGGCTCATTAGAGCCCTAATGAGTTGGTTTTCTGGCTTTTCCCCTCCCTCCCTCTGCTTCCAGCTATTCATATGCTCCAGCTCAGATGATGAGGCAGTGTTCTTACTGCCTCGCTGGTGCTCTCTGGTCTCTGGGCACAAATAGCTCTCTGGGAACCCTGTGTGGGGCTCGGATTAGATCTTTGCTCTGTAGAGTCAGCTAGACAACTCTCTGGCCAAGGCCCAACAGCTACTCAGTGTTCTTACCAAAGGATTCAATGGTACTTGGGATTTTGATGCTTTAATTTAACAACTAAACCGCTCTTCAGAAACATTTAAGTGTATCTCCTTAGGACTTTTACTTCAATTCCCTCGTAGTCTCTGGTTGTATGTTCTTGATGGAGAGTACAGTCCTGGGCTCTGTCCTGATGGTATTCCCATGGCTGACCCTATGACCTCAGTAAGAATTTCTGTGTGGCTCATTTGCTAGCTGAGAATTTGCTCCCAGCCACTGCTTAAGCAGTTGATAAATGCCCAGTGGAATGTGAGAAATTTTAAGGTTTGTGCTAACAGGTATATTTAGGGGGTTCTTAAGCGTTTGTTTGTCTCTCATCTTTGTGCCTAGTTTTAGATCCCAGTGTCCCATTTATTGATTTATTGTCTATCACTATCAGGCACATACCCACCTTGATCAGCTAATTGACCTATATGCTGTGCTCTGTGCTTTGTATAAGTGACTTTCCGGGGGATGTCTGGGTTTGTTGACCAAGGAGCCGTCTTTTAAGTCTGACCTCCACAACAGGAGCGAGATGCTGTGGTCAGAGGAGGCTGCTGGCCTGAGGGTCAGGAGAAGGAGACCTTACTGCTGATTGAATTGTCTTACTGATCGCATGTTCTCATGCTTCCCACCTGGTGGGGGTCTGCCAGGGGTTCCCACCTAGTGTTACAGTTATCTGTGATACCGTGTGACAACCAACCACAAAACGTGGTGGGTTAAGCCACTGACATTTATTTCGCCCTCATATCGGCAGTGTGAACAGGATTGGGGGTGGGGAAAGTTAGACCTCACTCCACTCATTGTCGTCTGGGATGGTGAGAAGGTAGGGGGTGGGAACCCCTGACGACTCACTCACATGCCTGAGAGTTAGCGGTGGCTGTTAGCTGGTAGGGGAGTGTTAGTTTGGGCTTCCTAATATCATGGTGGCTAAGTTGTAGAGCAAGGATCTCAAGAGAGATACAGCATCAAGTGGAAGCTGTGTTACCATTTTTCTTTCTTTGTTTCTTTTGACTTGAGAGAGAGAGAGCAAGAGGGAGAGAGAGTGTGTGAGCATGTTTGAGAAGGGGGAGAGGGGCACGGGGGGGAGGGGNCAGGCTCCACGCTCAGCAAAGAGCCTGACATGGGTCTTGATCCCACAATCCTGGGATCAAGACCCGAGCTGAAACCAAGAGTCAGACACTCAACCAGCTGAGCCACCCAGGCACCCCATGTGTTACCATTTCTAAGTAGCCTTAAAAGTCACATAGTATCACCTCAGCCATAATAACAAGCCCACTCAGGTTCAAGGGAAGGAAATATAGACCCCACCAATCAGTGGAGTGGTGTCAGTGTTACTTTGTAAGGAGTGTTTGGAGATGAAATGTATATTCGTGTCATCATCTTTGAAAAATATGTCTTCCACACCTGGGAATGATGAATCAGAATTGGCATCAGCTCTCTCTAAGCCATACATAAGCCTTGAGATCTGACCTGTGTCTAGAAACTGGGCCACTTCTCCTTTTCAGGAGATGATTGTCATTGCTCCGTGCTGGAGCTGCGCTGTCTTTGGTGGGGGGGATTGCCATTTGCATAGCGCTGGGACTTCTTTGATGAGAGTTGCTGTCTGCATACAAAGTAGGGTATTGAAACACCGTCAATGTGCTAACCTCCCTGCGCAACACAAGGGAATTCAGAGTGAAAGCGGGGTTCTGGCTGCGGACAATCATTTCTAATATTAATTTAATGGAATCCAGCTAGAGTTTTGATACATTATTTATAACTCACATTCTGACTCAGGTTTTCTTGTAGTTTCTGTTACTTACTACTCTTTCATAGTGCCCTTATTAGATACAAGATTCTAAACAGGATCCATCCAGCCTTTCATGTTTACATTATTATTTTTATTTTCATTAAAGATTTTTTAAATGTTTTTTAAAATTTATTTTTGAGAGAGAGAGAGAGAGAGGCAGACAGACAGACAGGACATGGGCAGGGGAGGAGCAGAGAGAGGGGGCGAGACACAGAATCCAAAGCAGGCTCCTGGCTCTGAGCTGTCAGCACAGAGCCTGACACGGGGTGGAAACCCACAACCGTGAGATCATGACTTGAGCCGAAGTCAGGTGCTTAACCAACTGAGCAACCCAGGCCCCCCACGTCTTTACATTTGATAAATGGGGACACTTTATATCTTTTTCTATTTTTGAGATTAAAATAAGTTTCAGTAAAAGTCTTCTAGTGGCTAGTGTAAGGCAGGGAGGGGACACACAGGCCATCAATTTGATAAATAACCTGCCACGTACCACGTTCTGTCCAGTTGTAGGCAATTTAGAAAATAAAACCAAAAAAGAATAAGACACAGCCTTCAAATAGCTTCTGGTTTGTGCACTACTGGAGAGAAAAAAATAACCATGGCATTGTCAGCATTAGTTAGAGAGGTGCTTTTACGTTTTTCTTCCCTTTTTAGCTCTAGTCTCCTGATATCCACCCCAGTTTTTAAAAATCTGTTCTCTCTGCCTTTCCATCCAGTTCTCCTCGTAATTGTATTCAGCTTGCACTGTTTAAATGTGTTGCATGTTCATTTTCTTGCAATAGTCCTTCCCCTAGAAGTGAGTAAAAATTTCCTGTGTCCCTTTTTCTCCCCACCTACATTCACTAAATTAATGATTTCTTGCTTTCTTTCGAGCCTCTTATAAGGCATTATTTGCCCCTGCAGTTCAAGAAGGACACTCCCAAACTGCATATCAAGAAATTTGTTTCATAGAATTCTCTTAAAGCTTAGATTCTTCGTCCTAGGGTTAATTTTAATCAGGCCGACAAAGGGACGTCAGTGTGCACATCTGATACTATATTAGCCACTAGGTGTTCAGTTTCTTGTTATTTGAGAAGGTTCGGTTAGCACTTACGGAGCATTATTATGTTTACATTGAGCTTCATGTTTACATTTCTAAAAAGACAATAAGTAGATTTTTAAAGGAGATAGAAGTTTTTAAGACACGTGTTCACACTTCACAGTGACTCAGTTGATAGTCTTTTTAGACACGTACTCAAACGCAGCCTGTGGTTGCCAATTGTTAAAACTCTACCCTGCTTCCCTCAGCAGTTGTCAGTTACGGATGGATAACAACACCCACTGATAAAATTCAAACCACAAGATGTTATTTTAAGTTCTTGGGTGGTGCTCTCTCCTCTTACCCTTTAAACTGCTAAGTCACATCCTGCTTTGCATTTTAATTTGCTATAAATTAGGTGCAGTAGACGTAGGTCTGGCGTTAGATACTAAAATGAGATTTAATGCCAAAATAAAGGAAGGCAGCTCTGTGGAGTAAATCTTTCTGTCATTTCTGGATGCAAGATTTAGGGCAGTGGTTCTCCACCCTCCCCGTGCATTGGAATCGCCTGGGGAGCTTTTCAAACGCCTTTGCCTGGGCGGGGGCCTCATCCCAGAGCGCTTGCATGAATTGGTTTGAGTGGGGCCAGACTGGCATTTTGTAGAAGCTCCCCAGGGTGATTGCGTCATGCAGAAGAGCTTGGGCAGTATTGCATGAGGTGTCCTCTTCACGTCCACCTGCCCCTCTACCTGGTCGGGTCCTATTTGCTCCCCGCAGGCCACCTCTTTCAAGCTTTTGCTCACAACTCCAACCCCGTCCAACCCTTTCCCAGTGACTACCCACAACACCGACTTGATATCCCACCCTGAACTGGGTTCTCGTTTGGTTCATCTCCACACATCTTACCTCCTTGATCAGAGTGATTTCCCCCTTGCATTCAGCTTTACTGGCTCAGTTTCCATCATTTCAGGGGTAGCACAGCTGTGGACGCTCGGTGCATACTTTATCAACATGGACCAAGTTGGATTTTCATCAGTGTAGCCATTCTCCTTTGGCTCCTTGCATTTTCATTATAACTTTATTAGCTCACACGCATCCGTAAGTGTTTCTTCGTCTTGACATGTGGCAGGCCCAAGGAGGAGTGGCCGCACTGCAGGACGAGGGAGCATAGCCCATTTCTGATTGTGCCATTCAGGCGTGGAGGGGGTGACCTGTGGACTCCGCCTCCTCCACACACAACATCCCGTTCTAGAACATCTTGTTCTAGAGCGGCTCTTGGGACCTCATGGGTGGCACATGCACCATGAAGTGGGCTGTCTGGCTGGAGAAAGCAAAAATGCTTAGGGGAACAGATCACTGCCCAAAAGCCGACTAAAGTCTATGGGATTGTTCCAGGAGAAGATGCCCCTAGAACTGGAAAACAGTAGCTTTCTTCACTTTGACAAACTGTGAGGATTCTCACTGCCATTGTTCAGTGGCCCCTGTTTCTGGCTCAGGAAGCTGACCAGTGAAGGGTTGGTTGGCACCTTCCTGTTGAGGGGTACAGGGGTGAGCATGATTTTTAGGCAAGGTGTAATGATGGTGTATGTTATTGGCACTAAACCATTGTAAGTGAGAGATCCCCAAATTAAGTGATTTTAACAAGATGGAAGTTTATTTCTCTCTCATGTAACCGTCCAGACATGGTTATTCCTGAGCTGGCACAGAGAGACTACCATCGTCCACCAATGGTTTTCATTTTCTGGGTGTAGTTGTCACCGTGTCTCAGCCCTCAGAAATGGGGAAAGGACAGAGAGCATGTGCCCATCTCTTGTTAGCACAGCTTCCACTGCATTGGCAGAACTTAGTCATAAGTCCCCACCAAGCTGCAAGGACGGCTGGACATGTAGCTTCTATTTCGACGAACTGTGGCCAACTACAACTTGAGAGTTCTCTTAGTGAAGAAAGAGAGAATGGATGTTGGTGAGCAGTAGATGCCTAGTAACCTGCCAAAAGAGTAGTAGCTGCACCAACTGTCACCCCTGTTCACTGGTTTGGTTTAAAATACACTAAACCAGGGGCGCCTGGGTGGCTCAGTCGGTTAAGCATCCGACTTTGGCTCAGGTCATGATCTCACAGTTCATGGGTTCACCCCCACATGGGGCTCTGTGCTGACAGCTTAGAGCCTGGAGCCTGCTTCAGATTCTGTGTCTTTCTCTCTCTCTGCCTTACCCCACTCATGCTCTGTCTCTATCTCAAAAATAAATAAACTTAAAAAAAAATACACTAAACTGTCAAAAGAACCCTCGAATGAATTTCTAGTGCTGTTGATGTCATGGTAGGAAACTGAAGGTGTCAAGGGGGCTGTGTGGTGTTTCTCCCTTGCAGAGGAAGGTACCCACTGAGTTGGAAGAGGATATGGAAAGTAGACACATAACCATAGCACAGGTGGTGTTGACCAACAGGTGTGGTTTGTGGGGCAGCCTCATGGCATGCTTGAGAATGAGCGAGTATGTCTGACAAGAGATTTGCCATCCTGATCAAGAGAGTCCAACTGAAATTTCATGACAAGGAAAAAACATTAAAACTTATTTGGACGGAGAACAATAGGCATCGCAAAGGGGGAGCATGATGACAGAGGAGAACTTTGATCATCCATAAACACACCTGGGAAGCAGGGTGGCCATATATTATCTGCCTCTGTGCAGCCTATGAGGACTAAGAGAAGTAAATGGGAAACATTAAAACTTGGACATAGATAAGATTGTCTGATTCATCTCACCAAGAAGGTGATGGTGGGACTCATGGCTAACATATGATTCTAGAAGGGAATATTTTGCTTTAAAGAAGCAGATGAATGAAAATCCAGACCTTAAGGGTGAATTGCTGGGTAAGGGTGAAAAAAAGCCACAGAAAGGTTGTTGTAGTAGGATCAATATTATGGATTACTAGACAGAGGTTATAAATGATGCTTTCTTCCCAGAGACTGTTAAGTGTAGAGGGGCTGCTGAGTGTGCTGATGAAAGCACTAGAAGTTTCATTCCACTAATTTCTGATAAACTCTTGACTTGTTTTCATGATCATTTAATTTTTAAGACCGAAAAGAATGCAAGGATTGAGGTATTTGGATTTCTTTCTAATCTGACAAAGAAGCATTGGCCAGTGATATAAAATGACAGGAATCAGGAATTAGAATCCCTAAAGAAGCATGCTTTGGGCCTCGATGTACTCTAGAAACATTTCAACAGTTCAGACAGAAGGAAGAAATGATCTCTCTTGTGGCCAAGGACACAATGAAAAGGAGGCCTCAAAAAGAAGGGAGAGCTAGAATGTTCTAAAGCTCATCTCCAATCCCAAAAGAGTCTAGCGAGGAGGAAAGGAGGAAGCTCCGGTGAAAATATAGTCACGTGTTCACACGGAAAACTTGTTTCCTGCTAACCCACATTATGAAGGATATTCAGTCTGGCTCCATAGTTTTTCCTACCAATCTTTGTAAGTTACTTTCCCACAGAATGTAAAGGTGAGGAAAATGTGGTCCCCGAGAGAGAGGTAGACGGAACATCTCATGGTCAGTATATGAACAGAGAGCCAGTTGCCGGGAACTGCCGGAAAGAAGACATACTTTCAGAGAGCACAAAAGTAAAGCAGGGGTTCAAAAAAGACACAAAACTGGGGGTGGAGGTGGTTTCAGAGAAAGTTTAATGGAGAAGATGACATTTGAAGTGCTCTTTGGAGGGTAGAGGAAATTTCCACAGACCACAGAGCCCTGGCAGCGAGAGATGAGCAAGGATCAAGGCAGAGGGGTGTCACTGCAGGTATATTCAGTATCCTAGAAGATAGGATGTGAATGTGAGCTTTTGGAGGTGAAGTTTGAGTAATAACAGCTAAAAATAGAAAGGAGTACTTTCTGTGCATTATTTCAGTCAGTCTTCACCAAAACTTAGTACTGTTACTCATTTTCCATTCAGATGAGGAACGACTCAGAAGTTTAGTAACACACAGTGAGTGGTAGATAGAGCCAGAGTCCAAAGCCAGCTAAATATATCCACAATGTGAAGGGCTTAGGATTTGTAACATAGTTCCATGACTGGTGGAAATTTTGAGCCTAGGAGAGATGCTGGAATCTTTTGAGGAAGGTGAGCTGGGCAAAGGAAAGTAAGGTAGATTGAAGTGATGGGAGACAAAAGATGAGGTTCCCTGTGTAGGTCTGAGATGCACTGGTGCTTGTAGGAATGGAAAAATGGAAAACTAAGCGGGGGTGCTGAGGGGAGTGTCGGGTCAGAGGGGAGTGTCGGGTCAGAGCTCGAATCTACGTATTGAGGGGTCTGAGAGAGTGGGCTGTGTGCATCAAGAGGAGCACAGTATGTTGGAGTCAGGGAACTCAGCCCAGATATCAGCATAAAGGATGGTTAAGTTTGTACATCCACCCGGCTGTGGTCTGGAGGAGGGTGAAGGTAGCAGAATGGGTGAACAGCTGCCTTACTAAAGTCAGGGGCGTGGGGGAGATGGTCATAAACGAAAGCCCACAGAAGGAATTGGTGAAGGGCCAAACTTTAGTAAATGCCTGTGTGGCTGGGAGAGAAAGAGGAGCCGGCAAGCCACACTTGAAAGCTAAGAGGAACAAATTAAGAGTGTTACACAAGCATGCTAGATTAAGGTCTGCAGAACTAACGTCGGGAATGAGCCTGGGCTTTCATAAAGTGGTTAAAAGTTACAAAACATACATTCAGAGCCAAATGGACAAATAAAAATAAGCTTCTGGGTGCAGAAAGTTTCTCTTTACAGAGCATCAGAAGTGAAAAGGATTGTTTCCATTCTACTTTTTTTCCTCCTAAATCTGTTTTCAAAAGGAGAAGTACCATGAAAAGGACTGAATACACACAGAAAAAAAGGAAATTGAAACCCGGACAGGTGAAGGGAAGTAGGTACCTAGCACTGTGAAACCGGTCCTGGATGCCAGTTCAGGCCAAAACCAAAACTGAATTACATCGGTCTTCTCAAACTGCTGAAAGTAAGCTGTGTTAGTTGAAAGAGATTGCAATGGGTATCAGAAGCCTAAAAATAGGGTAGATTCTGTCAAGATCATTAGAGAGAGGAAATTTCTGGAAACTCTAGACCAGTGGCCCTCAATCCTGGCTGCATGTTGGAATCTACTGGGGAGTACTGCTGCCCAAGTCCTTTATGATTAAAGCTCTAAGGACGTGATGCCACCCCAAAGGACATTCCCACAAGCACCCAGGGGTCAGACTCACAACTGTGTACAGATGAGTTCTGTCCATCCACGGCAGAATTCTTTATTGTAGTATTCCTAATCAGATGAACGGCTTACATTTAGAAAAAGGAGTCAGTTTGGGTTTACTTAAGACGAGACATGCTTAATTATTCCAGTTTCCCCTTGTGGTTTGGTTACTGGATCGTAAAAATAAATCAAAAATTAAAAACATCACAGATAGGATAGATCTTATTTCTACCAGTTGATAGGTGAGGATTGGGGGAGGGTCATCCTCAGCTCAGGAGCTTGTCCTGGGAAGGAGGGGATGGAACAATCGGTGAGATCTACCATCTGTGGCACCACCTGAGAGGAAAAAAGGTGAGAATATGGTAGCTGGTGAGGAGGACACAGCCTTATGAAGTCGTGCCAGCAGGAAAAGCAACTATCCCGAGGGAAGTCTGCGGTTAGGGACCAGGGGGTAAGTGCCAAGAGTGGAGGCCTCGTGGGGCACCTGGGTGGCTCAGTTGGTTAAGCGTCCGATTTTGGCTCAGGTCATGATCTCACGATTCGTGGGTTCGAGCCCCGCGTCCAGCTCTGTGCTGACAGCTCAGAGCCTGGAGCCTGCTTTGGATTCTGTGTCTCCCTCTGTCTTTGCCCCTCCCCTGCTCATGCTCTGTCTCACTCTCTCAAAAGTAAAACATTAAAAAAATTTAACAACAACAAAAGAGTGGAGGCCCTGTGTAACCATAAGTTGGACCTCTGCCTGGGAACAAAGCCCTGGGCGTCAAGGGATCCAGCTGGTATTGCCAGACACGAGTGCTTACGTGTCGCAAGCTCCTTTCCCATTTTTTAATGAGGACGTCAGACTTCCCAAAATGTATTTGAAGTATTCGTGAAAGTGTCTATCTTGTGAACCAGGCAGAAAACTAAGGTCTGAGTCAACAGCTTCTCTTCTGGGAAATGATAGGATTCATGTAGGTGTAGGACATGGAATTTTCATAATAATCATTTGGCAGTTACCTTTACCTCCTTCCCCGTATCTGTGCACAAGTGCTTTCTCCTAGAAATCCTGCCAGCTTTGAGTTGTCCATCTGTACACTTTGGAAAGGCTAGCGTGAGTGACAGCCACGGCCACTGGGATCTCCCCCAATTGTCCTTTTCCCTTTTTTCACCAACAGCTACCTTTGATCTGCTACTTTCCGATCCCGTGAGCTGGGGGTTGCTGTGTGTCTGTCCCTCCCTCCCCTCTCACTTGTTCCAAGCATCTCGGAGGCAATTGGACTGTCAAGCTGAGGCTGGGGCTCCTCTGAAAGAGAACACGGAGGCATCCTAGAGAGCGGAGTAGAAAACTGCCCACTCTCAGGACATCTTGCCAACAGCAGCTTGTATAACTTTCTAGCTTAAAAAAATTAAATATAAATGTTGTCTTATTTCATAAAGTATTTGAAGTGGTTCCCAAGAATATACACACTACGCAGGCAAATAGTGGGAGGTTGGGAGAATTAGAGCAGTGACTATAAGGTAAGCCTGGCACACAGAAATGCTCCCCTTCGCCACCGGAGTTCAGCAGCAGCGGGCCATTAACCCGACTCTGTCTGTCCTGCTACCCCAGAAAAAGACGGATATGTTCTCATATATAAATTCCCAGGGTCCAAAAGCAGAGAACACGCCTGTCATTTAGGAGTGGCACCGACACCTGGAAATTGTCTTACAAAGGTGCCTCAAAAGAAACCCTGCACGAGTTGGCGTGGCCATTTTGAGGAGCAATTCACCCAGCGAGACAGAAACTAGCTCTCCATTATGATACAGTTGTTCCACTGCTAGAAAATCACGCCACAGCCTCACAAGGGGTGGGCCCATCATGGTACTGTTTCTAAGAGCAAAGAATCAGAAGGAAGGAAGAGTAAGTTCAACAAGGAGACTCATACCATGAAACGATATTACAGGAATGAACTAGAGTGTGTGCAGGTGTAATGACTGTGAGTGAAAATAAGCCACCTGGAGAAAGAAATTTATGGTATGATATTATTTATTAGATTATGTTTTTTAAAAGTCAGGAGAATGGTAGATATAGAAATAAAATACAGTATAAAAAAGGATGGAGACCTATTAATGTTGGATGGTAGGAATGTGGATATTTATAAATTTTTTTAAATGTTTTATTTTATTTTTTGAGAGACAGAGTGTGAGCGAGGGAGGGCCAGAGAGAGAGAGAGGGAGACACGGAATCCAAAGCAGGCTCCAGGCTCTGAGCTGTCAGCACAGAGCTGGATGCGGGGCTCGAACTCATGAACTGTGAGATCATGACCTGAGCTGAAGTCGGACGTTCAACTGACTGAGCCACCCAGGAGCCCCACAGAATGTGAATATTTATAACTATCCTTTTTATTTTTTGATGCTAAGAGAAAAGCAGCTGCTGTGATGTTGTGCACGAGAGTGACAACAAAATACATACACAGATTGTCACCTTTCAAGTGCTTCTGTACACTTAGCTCCTCTAATCACTTCAACAGCCCTTTTGGGGAGATCCTTCCATTATTTGTCACGTGGAACGCCGAGGATATAGAGAGGCTAAAAAATTGCTGAAAGCCACTTAGTAGGGTTGGCTTTAGACCCAGGCAGTTTGAACCCAGAGCTTGTGGCTTTAATTATTACACTACTCTATGAAGTTTCCCAAAATCATAGGGTGAGTTGTTTGTTTGTTTTTGTGTATTTGATCTCTCTCATTGTAGGCCAACGGCACAACCCAGAGGCAAAGAAGTTTTTCAGAGATGAGAAGGGTGCTGTTTGACCAACTTCTCTATCTGATGATATGGCATGAGCTATGTGCACGCTCTGTGTTGGCTTTTTAGATCTTCACTGATGCCTCTCGGCTATGGATCTGCATCAGAGGCACCTGTGGAGGTTTTAAGACTTTCAAAGTCTAGCCCCACCCTACTAGATCATGGATAGGGCCTGGTCATCAACATTTTTAAAAGTTCCCCATATAATTCTAATGTGTAGTCAGAGTTGAAATCCACTGCTCTATAGAGTCTGGACAGTAGAACATTCGAGGTTATGATATTTGGCAAGAGCCTCCAGGGTAGATATTTTGTGTTGAGGATCGAGGACAGATCCTTTATGGTGACTTTTGTGATCAGACGGCAGTTAGTGTCTCATAAAACGAAGGCTCCTAATCAGGAGAATCCTCCTAATCAGGAGAATAGAATGCACGGACCCCACCGTGCCCATGTGGGCCTTAGCAGGATAGGATCTATCTGTCCCACTCTATCCTTCAGCTTCATGATGGGTTGATTAAGAAAATTTGCCATAGTGCTTCAGCATGGGAATGGGGACTGGAAGCACATGTATCTGGCCTTTGCCATCTCTGGTTTAAAGGAACAGTAAAGCAACAGGACAGAATCTTCCTCAGAGGGGAGAGCTCAGGGTCCTTTCCAGTCCCCTGACAAATATATACCAGAGGCCTCAAGAATCGATGCTGTGGGTAGAATATTGACCTAGGGCACTGGGTCTTAAATTTGTGTATCAAAATCACCTAGAGAACTTACTAAGAATGGGTTGCTGGGTCCCACCCTTCGCTCCTGACCCTGCAGGTCTTGTAGGGTCTGAGAATTTGCCTCCTAACAAGCCCAGGTGACACTGATGGTGCTGATCTGAGGACCACTTCTTGAAAACCACAGGCCTAGGATAATAAAAGAGAGTTTTGGCTTCCTATTTACGCTGCTGTATCACAGACATGCAAATAGAAAGATTGGCTCAGGGCAAAATAAGAAGGGTTAAAGACGATTGGCTATGTCATGCCCAGAATCACACGAGGAATGGGTTACTTGCACAGGTTATCAGGCCCATCCCGGTGCTCTGATTTGATCCATCTAATGTAGAGCTTTCAAAATCTGCGTTTTAAACAAGAATCCAGGAGGCTCAGAAGAAGGTGGATCTGGACACTTTGAGAAATTGGACATGACCGTACCGTTAGGGGGATTACAGTAGGTTGGCACATTTGAACCCAGAAATGTGAATTCAGGGATAAATTAACATCAAGCTATGGAGAGAATTTCAGTGCCCTTCATGCTCTTCTTAGCAAATCTTCTGGTATAATTGATCGGATGAAGACAGAATTCACATGCCTATGCAGTCTGTGAATGCTTCCACAGAGGAAAAGCCAGCCAAGTACACAGAATGGCAACTGGTCCCCGGAAATGTCTTGACAGACTGGAATCATGAATCAAAACTAATATGAGGATATGCAAAAATAAGAAAGAATAGTCAAGGCCTAAATTTCAGCTAAAGAAAGGGAAGGAGTCTTGTTCAGAAAGAAAAGCCCAGCTTCTGCACAATCCCTATCACATCAGAGTCCTGGAGGACACTATCAGGACAGTGAGTGCTAGGGAGGGGTGTAGGTACTCCCAAAGCTAAGGCTCACGCAGGCGTTGGTTAACAGTTGCTATGTGCCCGTGGCATGGGAGGTGAGTGCTCCCCTCTCCCCTGCTCTTCGCCAGACCACACCTGGAGCTTGTTGTAGGATCTGGGCACCATTTTTGGGGAAACACAGACCAACTGAAGTGTAATCAGAGTTGGATGTCTGTGATCATAATGATCACATAAGAAGTGGCTGATGAAAATGTGACTGTGTGCTCTGAAGAGGAGATGGTTTGCTGGGTGGGGTGGAGATGGTGGTGGTTCCAATTCAGGTGTTGATGAAAAAGAAACTGTTCATCTTGCTCTCTGTCGTGGCAGAGGGCAGATCTAGGAACAGCGTGGCCTAGCGAGACAGATTTCAACTCTAAATGAAAAACCCTCTAGGACAGACTTCTTTGGAGATGAGTTTGTCTTGTGAGCCTCGGTACTCATCCCTCCCCCAGGGACAGTCAGTGGCGTCCCTGGATCAGGCCAGCCATCCAGGTAGTTAAGGCGGAGTGGCCAGCATTAAACACAGAGGTCCACGATCAGCTATTTGAGGGCATTGTGGTTAGAGCCCACTTCCAGAAACCTCTGATCAATTTATGGATCTCAGAGCCAAGTAACCAAAGCCCTACTGTTGATCATGTAACATCTTGAAAATCAAGGTGTTTCAGCGGGCTTCATTTCTAAAAATATGCCCATCCAGAATTTGAATAATTTTCTTGTATCAAAGAAGACCGGAAGACCAGAAATGGATATTCCACTATGAATTTTTCTGGTGTTAACTCAGGAGGTTCTATATATTTTACTGGAAAATTTTAAGTTAACTAGAACTATATGCCATCTGGTATTCAGGCGAATTGTTTTCAAGGATGGAAGCAAAAGCTGTTTCTCAGCCAAGCATGACCAAGTGTGTGAGTGCAGACCCCCCAGGCCTAATCGAATAACAAATAGCTGTGTTATATGCCACTGTTTCAAACCTACTAGTTAATAGTAAGTTGGTTTCTTGGAAAGCCAATGATGAATAATGTAGTTTTCCTGTTTTGTTTTGTTTTTTTAATAATGTGGCTTTTATCTTTTTGAATTTTGTCTTCTTCAAAGTAAGCAGGCTGCTTTGAGGATTTAAAAATCTGTTCACGCTTGTGTTATGGATTTGGGGAAATGTTAATATATTTTAAAATTCCATACAGTCCTTATTTGTTTTTGGTTGCAAGAGAAGTATAGAATCTAATTTGGTGCTGTATAAGCCACTTTTAGGAAGTCAGGAGAGGAAGAAATGGAACTAACATCTGTGGAGTATCTATTCTGACCACATCAGACATCTTGTCCTCATTTTTCATGTAATCCTCACAATGCCCCATTTCCTCCATAAAAACCCTAAAGATCAGAGAGGTTACTACATATGTCAGGGTGCACAGAGTTTATAATAAGGGAGCAGCAACTCAAACCTAGGTCTGGCTCTTTCCAAGACACATACATCTTGGTGTATACGTCTCCTTTGCATCTTTTCCTAAACTATGTATTCTTTTTTTTTTAAGAGAAAATGGCCAAATTAAGTCGTAAAATCAGCCTTTGTTGCCAAAAGGCTTGGCAGTGTTGGCCATTTATCCTTCCTCATTCTCGGTAGAAATCAGAATTCTCTTCTCCCCAATGGAAGTCCCATGCTTGCATGTCTCATGCCTGTTGGACTTTTAGTTGGGATGCCATTTTCCCCTGGGCCTGACCCATCTGCTCCCAAGGTGAGTAGCAATGGTGAGAAAGGACCTAGCTCATCTCAGAAGCACAAGAAGGAAGTTTTCTAATTGACCTAAGTGCATTGAGCTTTTTGTTACCTGTTGGATTTGGCAACAGGTGGTTTGTTGAAAGGAAAGCAGGTCCCAAACTGAAATCTGTCACATACCACACGTGTATTAGAAGGCACACAAGCTGTTCCTGTAAGTTCGGGAAGTCCCAGCAGTGCCTCCCTGGGGAATAGACAGAAGTCTCAGCTGTCTGTCCCTGGGGCACAGACAGGTACTTGCCAGAGAGGCTTATTTGGGGCAGGTACATAGCATTCAGCAGGAGGATTGGCCCCCCTACCTGTCAGATCAATGTCCAAGGGACAGGGGGAACTTCTGAGGAGGCTGCACACATTCTTTTTANCGTTTTCTAATTGACCTAAGTGCACTGAGCTTTTTGTACCTGTTGGATTTGGCAACAGGTGGTTTGTTGAAAGGAAAGCAGGTCCCAAACTGAAATCTGTCACATACCACACGTGTATTAGAAGGCACACAAGCTGTTCCTGTAAGTTCGGGAAGTCCCAGCAGTGCCTCCCTGGGGAATAGACAGAAGTCTCAGCTGTCTGTCCCTGGGGCACAGACAGGTACTTGCCAGAGAGGCTTATTTGGGGCAGGTACATAGCATTCAGCAGGAGGATTGGCCCCCCTACCTGTCAGATCAATGTCCAAGGGACAGGGGGAACTTCTGAGGAGGCTGCACACATTCTTTTTATTTATTTTTTTTTAAGTTTACTTATTTATTTTGAAAGAGAGCGCATGCAAGTGGGAGACACAGAGAGAGAGAGAGAGAGTGTCCTAAGCAGGCTCTGCACTGTCAGTTGGAACCTGATGTGGGGCTGGAATTCAGGAACCTGGAGATCATGGGAGATCATGACCTGAGCTGAAGTCAGACACTTAACTGACTGAGCCACCCACCCAGGAGCCCCTGCACATGTTCTATTTCTTGGATCTTGGTGATGATTATTTCAAATGTAAAATTTCATAGGCCTGTCTTTGTGGTTAAGATTTGTTCACTTTACTGTATGAAAGTTATGCCTCAGTAAAAAAAAATAATAATAAGGGAGGAAATTATTATCCTTCAATTATCCACAGCATATGAGCAGGGAAACTATTATATGTTATACAGACCCCTTCAGTCAGAGGTGTTCCATGGAAGGGTCCTGGAGAGATGGAAGCACCAAAGCTTTTTCATAGGTATCCAGCTCATCATTCATACACCCCTGAATCAGCAGCCCCTAACCAATATCTGTCTTCCCCATTTTACTAGGTCAGCACTGTGAAGTCAGCTAGCTGGACTAGAGACACCAACCTTCTGTGCGACCCCTCTTTGTTAAGGTCCTCTGTCTTGGAACTCGCATCAAGGTCTTCCCTCTGATGACCCAGGCCAGCCCTTGAGGTCCCCTAGGCGGACACAATAACGACCTCATTCCACATGACCACTTTGCTCCGAGGGCACCTTCGTCTTGTGCCTCTGTTGCCTTCACACTTTGACCTACCATGTTTTAAGTATATCCCTTCCCCAGAATTTGACCTCTTTTGCCCTTTAAGCTGTAAGTGAACTGAATTTTAACTAGTGGTTTTCACTGAATTTCTGAGGAGGTGAGGCATGAAGTTTCCAGCTGAGGAAACACGACATATTTCTCAAGGTGATAATCCCAGACTCACTCTGGATGGATGTGGGAGGGGCTGGAGTCCCGCCCTCTTATTTCCCTGAGGGAGAAGAGGAGGCACCACAAAGGGTTTCTGTACTTGGGGAGAGGCTTTACCTCTTGTTTACCAGCTTAAACAAGTGTGGGGTGTGGTTTGCTCACAGCCCTGGCCCTGGTAGCTCTTTCCTCCAAGGTGAAATTTGGCAGAGCTGAGAGACAGAGATGACCCTTTCTATCAGTTGCCTCTGGAACAGGGTTATTGTATTTCTAATTTGGCAGTTTCAGAATTCTTGTGACTCTTTATTGCCTGAGGACTCCTTTCTGTTCTTTCTGCACCTGTTATACAGGGACCCCCATCCTGCACTGCTCTCCCTGTCAGAACCTCAGCTTTTTAAAACACAACAAGAGACTGCCACACACAAACAGAAACCCTTGGTTGGTATTCCCAATCCACTGTGGAATCAGTTGTCATGGCAATGGCTGCCCCCACACACAGTTCATCGTTTGGGGTTCCCGTCATGGCTTTTTTCCCCCCTCCTCTTTCTTAAACAGCAACAGCCAGCATGCTATTAAACTATTAATATATCTGTAGAGCCTTTCTTGGCAGTTTTGAACTCGACTGCATTGGCTTCTGACTTGAATTAGTCATGCCCCACAAGTAAAGCTTGGGTTGGTTTGGTTTTAGTCTTAGTAATTGCTGGATCCAACAAATAATGAATACAGAGATTTGGGAGTTTCTACGAAACTTGGGATTGGGTTCTACAGCTACAGGTACCTTAATTTTATTTTCTGAGATGTTGATATTTCTCATTGTGTTGGTTGTAGTGGATGGCTTTAGCATACTCCTTTAAAAAGGTTTTTATTGTTTATCTTAGTTTTGAGAGGGAGCGAGAGAGAGACAGTGTGAGCAGGGGAGGGACAGATAGAGAGGAAGGCACAGAATCCGAAGCAGGCTCCGGGCTCCAAGTTGTCAGCACAGAGCCCGACGTGGGGCTCGAAATCACAGAGGGCAAGATCAAATTCAGGTGCTTAACTGACTGAGCCACCCAGGTGCCCAAACATATTTGTTTTTCAAGAGCTTTTATTTAAATTCCAGTTGGTTAACAGACAGTGTGTAATATTAGTTTCAGGTATACAATTTAGTGATTCAACACTTCCGTATGACACCAGGTGCTTATTAGCGTACTCATTTTTAAAGCACTTAGTGTTAATGAAAGGCACAGGAGATTGAGTACTTAATAATTAACCAAAGATTTGATATATCTAGCTGAGTCCTAGACAATTATGTAACACCTTTCTTTTAAAAATTAGACTATGTGAACATAGGGACCAGAGATTGGATGTACTTTTTTAAATTGTTGTTAACGTGTCTGGGAAAATTGTACAGTTTATTTGAAATTCGTGTGTCAAATAAAAGGCTGGCCTTCTGAAGGCAAAACCAGACATATTTGTCACCCTTAACTCAGGGCTGTGGATGAAGGGGTTCATCCCTGAAGAGCGGCAGGTGGCAACCCAGCTAACTACTTATAAGGAGGTGTCCTTGCCTCTGCCCCGGTCTGTCCCCTTGCGCACTGCAGACACTCTGTCGTCTTGGAGATTAGTGCTGTGCTGTGAGAAGCAATGGGACAATACTTTTGCAGAGCTGGCTTATGATGTACTTCCTGCAAAGTCTTTCTCAGCAGCTTCTCGGTTCTCTAGGTTGCAGAGTTGGGCAGTAAGTAGCTCTTATCACCAGGCCTGGCTGTTAAAGCATACTCACTTCCAACAGCAAGGTTAAAGCCCTGGGATCTAGCCTGAATTCCGTCTCCTGCCAGCTGCATGATTGGGCCAGTTATGTAACTTCTCAGAGACTCAGGTTTGTTTTTTGTTTTTTTTTTCTGATAAATGTCTGTGTGCTTAAGATTTGTTCACTTTACTGTGAAAAGTGAGATTATCCCCTCCCAGCAGCCTGTTGATTAAATGAGATCATGTGTATGGGAAACTCTTACTCTATCTAGGACATGGCTATAAGTAGTGTGAACTCCACAGATGAGTATTGTTTCAATTACTAGTATAGTAATAGATGATACAGGAAATTCTATTTGCTGTTACAGTTTTGTCACACGATGTAAATAGTGTTTTGAGAAGATGTCTCCAAAACCTTTGGCAGAACAAATCCTCCACTCCATTCCCTCAAAAAAGAGCTTTTTTTAAAAATTGTATAAAATGCACATAACATAAAATCAACTTTTAACCATTTTCAAGTATATGAAAACTAGTAGTTTTATGACTCAGTGGTGGATCACTCGGCTCATGTGTCGATGAAGAATGCAGCTAGCTGTGAGAATTAATGTGAATTGCAGGACAAAAAAGAAAAGAAAAAAAAATTTCAAATATACAACTTAGTGACGTTAATAATTCTCAGTGTTGTGCAGCCAGCACTATTATCTAGTTCTAGAACGTTAACCATCGTAAAAGGAAACCCCATAGTCATACCCTGTTTCCCAATTCCCCCAGCCCCTGGTAACCACTACTTGACCTTCTGCCTCTAAAGATTTGCCCACAGTGGGTATCTCATATAAGTAGAAACATATGTATGTGGTGTTTTGTGTCTGGCTTCTTTCCCTTAGCATAATGTTTTCAAGGTTCATCCATGTTGTATCACGTATCACTACTTCATTCCTTTTAATTCCTGTGTAATATTCTGTTGTATGGTTAGATAGCCTTAGTCCATTTGGGCTGCTATAACAAAGTACTACAGACTGGGTGGCTTACAAGCAACAGAAATTTATTCCCCACAGTTCTAGAGGCTGGGATCCCAAAACCTCTTCAAGTTGTAGACTTATTATATCCTCAAGTGGTGGAAGGTACTCGGGAGCTCAGTGTAGTCTCTTTGATAAGGGCATTGATTCTACCCATAAGGGCCATGTCTTCAGGCCCTAGCTGCCCACTAAAGGCCCCACCTCCTAATAGCATCATGTTGGGTTTAGGATTTTTAACATAGGGATTTTGGTGGGAGGGACCCAAAATTCAGACCATATCATATACCATATGTAGTTTATCCATTTGTCAGTCGATGGACATTGGGTTTTTTCTACCTTTGGCTATTGCTGGTAGCATTGCTATGGACATTTTTGTACAAGTTTTTGTTTGAACACCTGTTTTCGGTTCTTTGATGTATGTGCCTAGGAGTAGACTTGCCGGATCAGATGATTGTGTTTAACTTTTTAAAAAACCACCAAACTGCTTCTGGCTCTGCTGTACCACTTTCTATTCCTACTAGTGATGCCTGAGGGTTCCAGTTTCTTCCAGCCCCTAGCTATTTTCTGTAAAAAAAATGATGCTTAGCTGTGGTTTGGGATGGTTTTTATATACTGATTTTGTGTGTGTGTGGACTCAGGTGTTTCTTACTAGTGTTCTTAATTCTGTGATCTTGCAAAGCTACGTGAAAAACCACCTATACATAATTTCCTATAGAAGATGGGTGTAAAACATCTTTTCTTTCACAGCTCCTGATATAAATAAGCATCATGGCTCTGTAATCTGTCGCGTAGACAAAACACTTGCAGACAATCGGTGGCTAATCGTAGATGGTGCCTGATGCCTCTGACCTTCTCTGTAATCCTTTTCTTTTGCTTTTAGAGATTTCCTCTGGGTCATCCAAAATGCTTTTAAAACATATTGGATAAGAACTCAGCCACCTGCCTGTGCGGGACTTCCGTGCTCTCTACTCCATTGTCTTCGGATGGCATTTTGATCTGCACTGAGGCCAAGGGATCTGCTGTTCAGGATGAGTGATGAGAAGAACCTTGGCGTGTCCCAAAAACTGGTGTCACCTTCAAGGAGCACAAGTAGCTGCTCCTCCAAGCAGGGAAGTCGACAGGTAAAGTTTAACCAATGCAAATTTTAAGATGCAAGTATATACCAAGAAATTTGCAGATTAACACGTGTACATTTACTTGGGAACTCAAACTACTCAGTATAAGAGCATTTGCTTTCAGTCATACCTTAATTATATGAGAAAAGTAAACTTTAGATAATTTCTTAAAGTATTTGTTTTGAGAGAGAGAGAGAGCTTGCACACATAAGCAGGGGAGGGGCAGAGAGAAAGGGAGAGAGAGAATCCCAAGCAGGCTCCTGTTATAGGATCAGAGCCTGATACAGGGCTCGATCTCACAAACTGTGGAATCATGACCTGAGCCAAAATCAAGAGTTGGACTTAACTGACTGAGCCACCCAGATGCCCCAAACTTCAGGTAATTTTAATAATGCTTGAGCTTGAGTGCTCACCAGATGGGAAGGAACTGTATTTGGCTCTTTGAATTATTTCATCCAATCCCCACAACTGCCCTCCAACACAGATATTAATATCTCTGTTCTCTCCATGAGGATGCTGAGTCAGACCAACTGAGTTATTTGCCTAAGGATACACAGCTAGTGAGTAGCAGGATAAGAAACCACAGCTCACTCTGACTCCAGAGCCCACACTTGCCTTTGTACCCTACTAACCAAAACAAAAGAAAACCACAGTCACAGTCACTTTTCCAGTAAGTTTAATATCCCCCTGCCCTCCTCTTCCTTCCCTTTACGACCACTTCCATTTACGACCGCTTCCAACCACAGATTGCCCTGCTGGTGACTTTGAGTCTCACCTCCTTTATTTCTCCACTGGATGTGGGAATCAAATCCACAGAGCACTAGTCAAAAGGAACTAAATAGGAAGAAGAAAGAAGTGAAACAAAGAACTGAATAATTAACTCCTAAATAACTGTCAGCTGTAATTACATTTTGTTTCTTGGTTTACTTTCTAATAAATCTCTGTTGGCAGAATTTGCTGGTTTTAGGTTAGCAGCGGTAAGTGCAGATGAATCATTATAATTCTAGTCTTTAGTTCAGTAGAGAGAGAGTGGGCTGTCAAGAAGTTGTGGCTTCACAACCAAAATGGTCTCTGAGCCTTTATCAGCATCTACTGGTTGTGTTGGCATTGTCTTTCCCTCATGGGAAGCGCTGGCCTAGAAATTGGCCCAGAGTGTCCTTGGTTCCAGATTTGGAAGCCCCAATCAGGCGACCTCCCACAGCAGGCACGTCCGCACATTTATGACACATCATCACGGGTCTCTCCATCTGAACACTGCCTGGGCCGTGGAGCTTGCCACCTCGCGGTGCTGCTTCATGTCGTTAGAATCCGTGATTCTAGACATATTAGATTTTGCCTGAGGCTGGACATTCGGGGAGCCCACCAAGATCTCCTGGGAGGGGTTAGGAAGAACAATTTTTTCAGCACAGTAATCACTTCTGTCTCTGCTTTAAAAAAATAAAAAATAAAAAGACTAAAATTAGTCCCTGGCTAGTGCATCATGGATCCTTTTGGAGTTCTAGTTTCTTAAGGGTGGCTGTATGCTCACCCTTCTTGCCAGCTTTCCATGGGGGTGGGAGAGTGGGAGGGTGTTTCTCTCCCTGGCCGAAATTCTGATTGGGATTAGGGTTGAATATATGATCTTTCTCTCACCTTTTGTACCTAGTAGCATCCATTGATATCTCCTTCTTGGATAAGGAGAAAGAACACGATTCACTCATTTATTTATTTTTAAAGCTCATTTATTTATGGAGAGAGAGGGAGAAGGAGCAGGGGAGAGGCAGAGAGAGAGGAGAGAGAGAATCCCAAGCAAGCTCCATGCTGTCAGTGCAGAGCCCAACGCAGGGCTCAATCCCACAAATATGAGATCATGACCTGAGCCGAAATCAAGAATTTGATGCTTAACTGACTGAGCCACCCAGGCGTCCTAAGAACAGGATTCATTTCAGCATCCAGTGCTTATAACACCATGGGAACTGGAACAGTGCAGTGAAATCCTATGACTGAATACCATAGAAATTTCTCTTGGTGTGTTATTTGAATTGATTAATTTTGGTTTTCAAAGAACTCTTTTGAGCTTATGCCATAAAGAGTAAGAGGAGAGGTGCTCTCTCTCTCAAAATAAAAAGACTTAAAAAAAGAATTTTGAAATCTGATAATCTGTGCAACAACCTACTTTTTAATTTTTTTAATTTAAAAAAATTTTAAGTGTTATTTTTGAGAGAAAGACAGAGAGACAGAGCATTGGCAGAGGAGAGGAAGAGAGAGAAAGAGACATACAATCTGAAGCAGACTCCAGGATCTGAGCTGTCAGCACAGAGCCTGACGTGGGGCTCGAACTCAAGAGCCACAAGATCAGACCTGAGCTGAAGTCAGGTGCTTAGCTGACTGAGCCACCCAGGCGCCCCTGGATGCTTTTTTAAAGCTCCAGTTTAAAGTCACTATTAGCTTGTTCTATTCGTTTCATTTGATGGGGGAGTGGTGTAGAAGTTTGATGTTGACTGAATTTGACCTACTATAATGCTAGTTTTTCTCATGTGCTTTGGAATTATGGTTTAGAGTGTCATCCGGAGTTTGCTTCCCCATGTTCTTTCTCTGCTACTCACCCTGCCCTATCTAGGGATCTGCTCTTAGTGAATAGGTCTGCTTTTTGGCCAAGAAACTTCTATTGGTGTTGTACAGGTGCCTACCTATAGCTCTTGAGTGTACAAAAGCCCACAGAAGTATACGATGTACATATGAACATATACACTTAAAATAAAAAATGCCTTTCTTTTTCTAATTTTTTAAATGTTTTATTTATTTCTGAGAGAGAGAGACAGCGTGAGCAGGGGAGGGTCAGAGAGAAAGGGAGATACAGAATCTGAAACAGGTTCCAGGCTCTGAGCTAGCTGTCAGCACAGAGCCTGATGTGGGCCTCGAACCCACAAACCATGAGATCATGACCTGAGCCGAAGTCGGCTGCCCAACTGACTGAGCCACCCAGGCGCCCCAAAGTGCCTTTCTTTATACACATTAACAGAATGCTTATAGAGAAGAATGTAATGGGATATTTAATACAGAAGTTGCATTTGATATCTTCAATACCTGGCATAATCCATACTTACAACAAGTGAAAAGAGTTGGTAAATTCTTAATGCTATTCCATTCTGCTGAGGATTGTCCTTTCTGGGTATAAATGTTTTTTGTCTCTTCCTACACCAGCACTATCCATTGGTCGTAGCTGCTTAGGGCATTGTGTTGAGAAGGATTCTGCTGTTGAGTCCGAGTTCAGTGGGAAGGAGCGCCTTGCTTTTAGGTCTGGCTCCCATAGACAGGGTGAATGGCAGCCTGGGTGCCACACTGGTCCCCCGAAGTGATATTAGAGCGTCGAAATCAAGCCATCTCTGCAAAAGTCTCTGTCTTCTGCTAGTTGCAGGAACTTGAGGCGAGCGAAGTTTGCCCCAGTTCTTGATGAGTAAAATGGCAACAAAACTCTCCTCCCGCTTCCTTTGCAGGGTTGTTGTGAGAGAAAATGGAGTGTTCTTATGGACTAAAAGACTGTTGAACTCTTTGGAGAAAGATCCTCTGTAAATTTAAGAAACTCTTA
Source organism: Crocuta crocuta (assembly GCF_008692635.1). Classification (NCBI taxonomy): domain Eukaryota; kingdom Metazoa; phylum Chordata; class Mammalia; order Carnivora; family Hyaenidae; genus Crocuta; species Crocuta crocuta. Next base: position 11,008,943 of record NW_027532002.1, read on the forward strand.
CCATCAGCTCCCTTTGAACCCAGACCAGCTCCAGAGCCAGGACTGCAATGGTCTTGTTTCCAGAGTGCTGATAGTCTATAGAAGGAATGGGTCTCTGAAGAAGAGCAGAGCATCCTTCAGAGACCATGCCTTTACCGATAGGCTAGGAACCTGTTCACCGTGCGGAAGCTGCCAGCTGACTGTCTCACTCCTACCCTATTTATACAGTGTTCCACGTCAGTCTTTGCTTTGGTGTTCATTCCCCGTCTCAGGCTTTGTGTCAGCTACCCCTTTAGCTAGACTGATCCATAGGAAACCGTTTTTGAATTTGGTGATTTTTCTGGAAAAGAATCTTCATTTATTGCTGTAACACTTTAAAAATAACTTTTATAAAAATAACATCTGCTCACTGTAGCTCATTGCTGAGACACATGCAATCTATGTTGAAGTGCAGTACTTTAATTCACCTAATTTATTGAAAAAAATTTTAATGTTTATTTATTTTCAAGAGAGAGCAAGACAGAGAGTGAGTGGGGGAGGGGCAGAGAAAGAGGGAGACACAAAATCTGAAGCAGGCTCCAGGCTCTGAGCTGTCAGCACAAGTCTGATGCGGGGCTGGACCTCACAAACTGACCTGAAGTTGGACGCTTAACTGAGTGAGCTACCCAGGTGCCCTTAATTCATTTACTTTTATTTTTATTTTTATTAAAAAAAATTTTTTTTTATGTCTTTATTTTATTTTGGGAGACAGAGACAGAGAGCGAGCCGGGGAGGGGCAGAGAGACAGGGGGAGACACAGAATCTGAAGCAGGCTTGGGCACTTAACTGACTGAGCCACCCAGGTGCCCCTTCATTTACTTTTAATGGCTGCTGACATCACATAAATTGAAGCCTGAGAATGACTGTTGATTGTGGAGGTCATTGGTGGCATTGTCTAGTGGGTGAGGTAGGTATGAAAGTCGGGTTAGAGCTCATTCATGAGAGAAGAGGAACAGAGAAAGAGGGCACCCCAGCTTTACCAGGCTTCTAGACAAGATTTGAGAGAGGCCTTCACGTATGTTCGGTCTGGGAACCTTGAGCTTGACTAATGTCAGGCTACACACTGCCCCTTTCTCTCCCCATGTAGATAAGCCACTTTTGATTAATTCATTGGTTGAGAGAGTGTATAGTTTTCAGAGCCCTGGGTTTCTTCTTACACATCTTTTTAGTCCTCACAGCACCCAGCACAAGGCTTTGCACTTGGCAGATACAAATTACTGAATGCCGGCAGCAAATATCCATCAGGGTAGCTTAGAATATATGCCCAGGTATACATGGGAAATGGGAGCAAAAGGCTCCCAAATTCCTGAGCTCCCTCTCCCCAGTGACATATCGGGAGGATCTTCAAAAATGGACAGAGGCCTCTGCATTGAGTTTCTTCTGGCAAACGATGAAATCCCTAAATGCTCTCTATGCCTCTGGTCTCTGGACAAGCACTCTGGTGGAAAGTATGGAACAGAAGCAAAGATTGTCTTTGTCGGAACTGACCCGTATTCACACTGGCTCTGCTGTTTGCTAGCCGGGTGACCTTGCCATGGTCTATAAAACCTCTGAGTCTCTGTTCTTCAGCTGTGAAATTAGGATCATTGAGCCTACTTTGGAGAACTACATGAAACAATAAATATGAAATACCCAGGCTGGCACATGGTAGGCATTAGGTAAGTGTGGATTACTGAATGAATACGCATGCAGTCGCTAGGTTGAAAGATGACTATTTTCAAAGCTCTGTAGATATATTAAGTAGGTGAAGGGATACCTACGTGGGAGAGAGAATTGCTATTTCTGAACGTGTAAAATATGAGTAATTTCCTCTCGTCTTCTTCCCACTGCCCCCTTACATTTCCTTCCTAGAACTTTCAAAATAACACTTTTCAGAGGCCAGACTGACTAGACAAAGATGAGTGAATAAGTTTTGTCTTTATTGAAAGAGTCCTACATGCCCAGGTTTTACTTCTTCAATCGATATGTTTTGAGAAGCTGTTATTAAAAGTCCCTGGGCAGGGATTTGTGAAGCTACAACGGACAGGACAGCTGAGCAGACCACTACAATTAAGAAATTGACTCTGTTGAGAAGATTGTAAAGAGAGCATACTTCCTTTCTTTCATTATGCGTCGTTAGTATTTGCTATACAATAAGCCAGAAATTAGAAAGGGAATCCTTTTAAAATACTTGGCAAGCACTTCACTCATGAGTGTAGGGGATTTGAAATGGAGAGAGCCATGACTAGGTAGTCTCCATACAATTATGCAATTTGCTCTTGTCCCAGTCCTACCCCTGGTCCAATCTGGGGTGATGTTTGAGTTCTCTCAAGGTCGCCCGATGAGAGTTTCTTGAGGCAGGTTATTAGATTATGCTGTACTTCAGGGAGCCCAGGCTGTCTGCATTTGGTGCCAGAACCCATAAGACGGGGCTGAATGGGAGAGAATATGCCACGGGGTGAAAAGTGAATGCTCAGGTGTTTATATTTTTAGCCATCTGGGTATTGAAAATGCTTAGTCCTACTTCTTCCTCTTAAATAATCATGTCCTTAGAGACGTTGCGATTTGACAGCCACCTTTTGTAAGTACGAGCTGTATAAACACCGCGAGGAAGACCCGTCGAGGAGGAGGCACTTGAGAATGTCATGATTGTGTCAGTTGTTCTGGGATGGTCACAAAAGATGACAGGCAACAAGCATGGACTTTCTTGGGAGCTGGATGGCCTGAGTTTACATTTTGGGCCGCTTATCAACAGTGTGGCCTCAGACAAGTTATTTAACTCCTCTGTGCCTTAGTGTCTTATAAGACTGTGCAAATTGCTTCATTAGAAGAAAGCCTGCATGTAGTAGGCGGTGTATTAGTGTTGGATACATAAACCATTCACCTTACTTCCATAAGGAGGAGGCCCTGGAGCCCTCAAGCAGTACCCCATGGTGACTGCTTCTCAACTTCCTCCTCTCAGCTGCTTCTGTCAGGGCTGCTCTGAGAGGAAAAGTATTAGCAACAGACGCTAGAAATGATCAATTCTCGGTTAGCATTTTTACAGCTCGTACTATCCTTTCATACTATCCCTTGGAGTCTCAAAACAACCCAGTGAGGTCTGTATTCTTTTCTACACGTTTGGTGAAAAACATGGCTCAGAGACATTAACCAACTTGTTCAGAGTCAACACAGCTCATCAGTGGTAACCACGTATTTGGAAAACACCGGATTTCTTTAGGTACTAGAAAGTTTCTTACAAGTCCATTCAAGTTCCAGGTGTCTTGTGTACAAATGGTTGCTATTGAAACAAACCTCCATAAGCTGACTTCTGTGAACTCAGGGGCGAGAATAACATACATGAGGGACGTGGCCTTAGGATCCCTGAGGTGTCTGCCTAGAGCTGTTTCTTTGTTTTTTGGTTTTCTGGTGGGCCCAATAGAGAAAAATAATTCACTTCTGGCTTAGTTTTCCAGATTCTCATTTTCTGGGCCTTTTATGTCTTATTGCTTACCTTTCAGTCATACATAAACAAGTCACGCTGCACATGATACTCTGAAAGTAGGGAGGGGCAAGATACAAGGCTCAATTCTCATTATATTTCCACTCGAAGTATTGGAAGGAAAAAAGCAAACAAACGTTTGATAGAAGAAAGAGGTGAAGACGTCAGCTAAAATGACATGTTTGAGTTGTTGGGGCCTCTTTGTTACTCTCCACGTCCACAAACGATAGACCGTCAGCTACATTCCACCCTGAAGAGTAGGAGAAATTGAACTCTTGAAACCCTTCTGAAAGTTGCTGACCTGTTTGTGCTGTTAAGCAATCCCAGGAAGACAAGCTCAGCAAATATATGCTGGTGGGTTTGAGAAACATTACTTTGATAGACACTACATGGGGTGCCTTAAGGAAGCCCAATTTATTTATTTATGGTTGGCATCAGCCAGAGTGCAGGATAAATGGAAGTTGAAGCTAACCTACCAGCTTTTGTTGGGAACATAGCCAGTAGGCTATGCAGTTACTGAAGTTTCTTCTAGAAGCTATCCATGCAAATATGAACTGAACGGATTCCACAGTCCTTTTCTAGGAAGGGGAGAGTCTAAATCTACCTCAGTGATATGGTGGCATTAAAATACTAATGGCCCAGAAATGACAGTATAAGAACAGGAAAGAGGCAAAACAAAAGACTTCTCTAGATAATCTGATGTTCTCCTGAAGTCCTGTCCATGCTGACCCCGTGATCAAATGCAGTTGTGTCTCCCTTCACATCTGTACACAATCCCGCCCCGCAACTAAAGCCACCTTCTCTCTGTTCCACACTGGAGGGGGCACATCCCTGGCACATCTCTGGCTTAGTGGTTCCTTTTGCCGGGTTAGTGGGTTGAATGCTGTCCCCACCTCCCTAGTGACATGTCCACAGGCTAATCCTTGGAACCTGTGAATATTACCTTACTTGGCAAGAGAAGCTTTGCAGCTGTAATTAATTTAAGGATCTTGCGATGAGGAGGTCATCCTGAACTATCCAAGTTGGCCCTAAATGCTATGACCAGTGTCCTTATAGGAAGCACACAGAGGAAAATACAGACATGGAGGAAATGGCGATGTGAACCGAGGCAGAGGTTGGAGTGATGTGGCTAAAAGCCAAGGAATGCCAAATGCTACAAGAAATTGGAAGAGGCAAGTCATGCCATTATGGGCTGCATGTTTGTGTCTCCCCGCCAACCAGTGCATATGCCGTAGCCTTGACCCTCAACATGATGGTATTGAGATGCGGGTCTTTAGGAGGTAATTAGGTTTAGACGAGGTCCTGACGGTAGTGCCTTTTTTTTTTTTTTTTTTTCTTATAAGAGCACACTAGTAAGAAGACAAAAGACACCAGAGCTCATTCTCACACATGGGAGAAGGGCCATGTGAGCACACAGCCAGAAGGCAGTTGTCTCTAAGCCAGAAAGCAGATTCTCACCAGGAATCGAATCTATCAGCACCTTGATATTGGACTTCCCAACCTCTACTGAATTTACGGTATTTTATTATAGCAACCTTAGCTAATACAAATGCAATCTCCCCTGTGGCTCCAGAACCCACGTGGTTCTTCCAGTACCTCAATTTTGGACTTCTGGCTCTAGAACCATAAGAGAATACATTGCTTTTGTGCTAGGCCACTCAGTTGTTAAGGCAGCCTCAGAAACCCTGCTTCTCACTCTGCATCCATTTTCCTTTAAGTGCCAGCTCGAGCCCTCCCCCTGATGGGGGTCTAGCTCTTGTGATTATGCTCAAGAACTCCTGCAGAATATTTCTTTGAATCTCCCATTCAGCATTTTCAAGGTTTCAGCTTCATGGTATCTTTTTATTTTTTAATATATGCTAACTTCTTGGAGGCCAGCCCTGGTTTTACATCTTTTCATCTCTAGTACCTAGTGCTAAGCTTCAGACCTTTGAGTAGAAGACTGCCCTATTAAATAGAAGGTCAGTCATAAACCAGAATCTAACTCACTTACTCTAATATCATTCTCTCTTTGATTCATAAGGCTCTTCAGGATCTTATCCTGTCACTAGGTTCTCATTATGAGAACCAGTTATTCTTTTACAGACGGAGGGAAGAAAATCACCGATGATTTGGATCAGAGACTGGAGGAGTTTATTCTGGCATCTACTCCTATGATTCTAAATTATATGCACATTAGTTAGCCAAAATGCATCCCTGCTTTGATTGCAAATTTCAATTAGCTCTGAAAAAACATTTTTGAGCACACTTGTCAGAGAGAACACTGTTATCAGCTAGTGCCACCCAGCAACGAGGTGAGTTTTCTTCAGGAGTTGTGCAGCCTGTAATTGAAGTGCAAAATGTTGTGTCTGAATACAGTCTGTGATTCTCTCCAGACTCAGACACCAAAGGGCGGAGCTCTATGATATGCCAAAGACACTATGATTTTTTTTTAATGAAAAGCTATAAAATATAAATATTAAAATGATGCTGAAAGGTATACAACAAAGAGTGCGATGGTCTCCTCCTCCTTTGTACCTCTGGCTAAGTTCCATTCCCCAAGGAATCTGTATGGGAGATTTTCCCCGTCATCACGTGAGTGAGCCTCAGAGCTCCTCCATGAGGCCATCTGCCACTGAGGCAGGGAGGGAATTCTTAGAAAGGGGTGGTGGGCAGAGCACTAGGTTAGAGTCAGAAGACTGGTCCTGGACCTCAGAAGTCCTTCACTCATTTTTGTGGTCCTATGCAAATCATTTAGCTTAGATTCCTCATCTCTAAAATGAAAGAGCTGGGTGGATGACTTCCACATTCTCTTTCAAATTTGGAAGTTTAGAAGAACTAGTCCATGACTCTATAAGGGAAAACAAATTATTACTTCTGCACCCTTAAAAAAAAAAACAACAAAAGAAACTCTTGAGTCCCTTGAGTAGACAGAGTCTTCTTGTCCTCCCTGGCTAACACATGTGCCTATTAAGTGCAGGAATGTGCTGCCAGAGACAGACTGATTTTTCCAGAGATAGCAGTGCTGGAGGCAAGGGGCAGGACTTCAGGGCAGTAGGTGGCCTTGAATGGACTCTAGTATACTGTAGGTGATCTTATCCAGGTGAACGTTGAACAGAGAGGTTCTGTGTGTGGTCTGCAGCCCACAAATGGGGTCTACCACTTAATAGTTTGTAATATTGGGTAGGCTACTTTGGAGCTTCATTTTCTTAAAGATTTTTTTAAGGTTTACTTATTTTTTTTTTTTTTTTTTTTTTTGAGAAGAGGAGTTAAACTGGGGAAGGCAGAGAGAGAGGGAGACACAGAATCTGAAGACTCCAGGCTCTGAGCGGTCAGCACAGAGCGTGACTCGAGGCTCGAACTCACAAACTGCAAGATCATGACCTGAGCCGAAGTCAGATGCTTAACTGACTGAGCCACCCAGGCACCCCTTCATTTTCCTTATTTGTAAAATGAGAGTAATAATACTTCCATTATAAAGTCATTGGGGGCATTTAGAAGACCATCAACAAATAGTAGTTGTTATTTGTATTACTATCAACACTACCACAGTGACGACAAATCTCCTCAGCCTTTTGGTAGGCTGCACAGCCAGAGCACGGTGACATTTATGGGTTGGGTGTCTCCATCTTTAATGGTAACCGTAGCTCTCAGGAGTCCCTCATTGACAGAGCAGAGCATTACAGAGAAATGAGTGCATAAAAGATGCTGTCCATAATCTTGAATGGCTTACATACAATTAGGGTGATATTTAACAAATATTAATAACCCACAAATCTATTTGAAGATCCTAAAAAAGTACCAGTGTAATTACAGCCATAACTGCTGAGTGCTCAACAGGGTAGGAATAATCCTTATATGTACATTAAAGTTTTTTTATTAATACTATTTTAATTATAAACCCATCTGTGGTTAACACAGATGGATTTTTCTCTTATTTGGACCTCAGGTAGAGTCAGCAACAGAGCTGACAGTTCACACGTTTGTTTGTTTTTTTCTCATTGTCATTATCATCTGCTGCCAATGACCTTCCTTTTCTTTCCCTTACCTCCCGTGCTATCTCAAAGGTTCACCCCCAAGACGGAGTGCATATTCTCCCATTATCTGAGTAATGAAGGCCCTAGTGTTTTGGTCTGTGACTACCCAAGTAATTAAGACTTAACACATTTGGGGGACTGAAGTCATCTGGGTGTTCCCCACCTGCCCCGGTGTGGGTTGGTGAGCTGTGTCTCTGGGTGTGAATGGAGAGGAAAGACATGGCTATCGGCAGGTCATGACTCCATTCCCCACGTAGCCTTCTGAGCCTGAGCGAGCTCTTCCCTGCTCAGCCTTCCTTTTTTCTTCAGCCTTCTCACTTAGATCCTAAGATCAGGGATTATACCTGAGGTTACTAGATAGAAGCTAATGCTCTGTTTTTTTATTTGCTTTTAGTAGACTTTATCAGTCAATATTTTTATTTTGTTTTGTTTTATTGTATTGTATTTATTTTATATGTATCATGGTAAGAATATTTAACAAGAGATCTACTATCTTAAGTTTTTACCTGCACAAGACAATATTGTTAACTATTGGCATAACGTGGTACGGCTGATTTTTAGAATTTACTCATCCTGAATAACTGAGACTTTATACCCATTTTATACGACATGAGTTTGCAGTGTAAGATTTGGAAGGGATTTTGTGGCTCATTTATTCTGACCTCCTTCCTGTTCTGGGAGCCCTTCTGCAGGCTCTCTGCCAACCCCTGATGGAGCGCTCCAGTGATTAGGGAACTGGATCTTTCATAGAGCAGCCCATGTCATTTTTTGTTATTGTTCATCGTGCTAATTATTAGATATCGGATCTGTCCTATACACAGAGGTGGGATCAAGGCCTTATAATTCTCACCCCGTTAGTCCTGGTTTGGCTCTCAAAGCCTATCAAGTGAAGATCGCTCCAATTCTTCAAGACAGCATGGGTTCCCAGAGAGTGGCTACTCTCAGTGGGTCCGTGGTCCAGCTTCAGTGGCCTCACCTGTGCAGGTACAGAAGCTCAAACCTCGCCCCAGACCTGTTGAACTGACATCTGCATTTTGACAAGACCTTTGGTGACTGATATGCATGTTACACTTTGAGAAGCATTGCATTAGATCACCCCCACCCCAACTAACTTGTTCTTTTTAAATAAATTTTTGTAAATATTTCTTTATTTTTGAGAGACAGATCACAGCTGGGGGAGGGGGCAGGCAAAGAAAGAGGGAGACACAGAATCCGAAGCAGGCTCCAGGCTCTGAGCTGTCAGCATAGAGCACAACATGGGGCTCAAACTCATGAACCACAAGATCATGACCTGAGCCAAAGTCGGATGCTTAACTGACTGAGCCACCCGGGCACCCCTAATTTGTTCTCTTAATTGCTGTTGCTATCAGGCTGCTGGTGCTCACAAAATTTTTTGTCTAGGAAGAAACAATTGGCCAAGAAGTAACAACTCCAATTCTCAGTGATTGAAATATAAGTACAGATTTGATCTGGCATCAGTTAAAGCTGTCATTAACTGGAAACCTATTGACAAGTATTTCCATATGTTCATAGTACAATCATAAAAGGTCATATTATGATTATCATATTATGATGATCCCGAGGCTTTACAAAGTCAGAAATGCCCTTAGAGTCCTTAAAGACATGTGAAATTATGCTGCATATGATGTGATGCTGGGTACTGCCTTGTGAATTTTAAAAACCTGATAAGCAGATTAAATAAATAAATAATCAGAACAGCCCCACTCCCCAGTCATACCAGATAGAGAGAGGCAGCCACAAAACTTCCTTCCACAACAGTCTTCAGCTGCAGGAAGGATGGAAGTTTTAAGCCATTTTCTATTTCTGACATCACTATAAGGACAGTGCTGAGAATCCAGCCCTTGAAAGTTTCCGAGGAGATGTACGCTGTGGAAACAGCTGTGCCGGGGTGGGGGGAGGGGAAGGCACTTTCAACTCGTGCACTCAGCATTATGGAAATGAACCGTGCCAGCGCATGAGCATGGATAAATGCTTAGCTGCCTTTCCAACCACAAAGCAGCTTTCTATATTTGGCACTTTTTTGACATTCAGTAAGAGAGACTGAATTTAATGCCGGACGACAGTGCCAGACTGTCTTCAGTTCAACTAAAGCAAAAACCTTAAGAAGCCGCTTCCCCCCAGGCCCTGTCACATTTCTCTCTCCACCTTATATTCATGGTGAGCTTTTAGCCTGACACCCGCAGGGCGGGAGATGGGTTCAGCCGTGTTGCGCTAAGTCAGCGGGGCCTTAATCTTCCCGGGGGCCCAAGTCCACCCTGGACCACATCTCAGGACATTCAGCTCAAGGTGCATATCCTACTTCTGGGTCACCAGGTGTGTGGAGTTCAAACAGCCACTTCAGGACGCCTGGTCCCTTTAGCCCAGAGAAGCCGGCATTTTTGCTTTCTCCTGCCTTGAGTACCAGTTCACCCCATACCAGCACACGTTAAAATCCCTCACCCTGAGGGCTCTGTTGGGCCCTTTTCATACCCCCCTTGCTCCTCAGACTCATTCATTCAGTGACTCTTTTATTCAGGGTCCCTGTGTCCCCAGTAGTGAGATCTCTACAAAGAGGACCCTGTCTCTGTCCTCACAGAACTCACGTTCTTCTGGCTCAGAGAGAGACTCATTTGAGGTTTGTGTAAAGTGCTGAGGAGGGAGAGAATTTGTGCCCCAGGGAGAAGGTTTGGGGCAAGTGAGAATTCACAGGCTAAGAAGTAGATGGGGCAGACATTCCCAATGTAAAAAAGTGAATGAGCAAAGAATTGGCTGAGTTAAAATGTACAGGCTGATTTCCTGCCCCAATTTGGTGGGACTATAGGATACGAAACATGGTAGCTCAGAGCAGGATACCAGAACTTGCTTGTCTCTACTCGTAGGACGAATCTTCCTAACTTCTTCAGATTGCTTCAGGATCTTGACCACTGCTTGACATTTACTCTGGTACATCGTCGCAATTTATATATTTACATTATAGCAGCATATGCAATATATTATAAAATGTAGCAGAATGGTTAAAAAGGTAGGTTCTGAAGTCAGGTGGCTTTACTACTTGGTAGCTTTATAGCATTGGGGAAGTTATCTAATGTTCTCTTCCTCATTCCAAAATTTTCCAGAAGTTCCCACATTCCAAAAATAAGGATACTAATCCAACCTCACAGGATCATTCAAAGATTTAGTGTAGTAATGTAAGTACAGTATTTCACACACTACCTGGCAGATAGTGCATGCTTAATATATTTAGTTATCATGTTTCATTTATTTGTTAAACATATTCATTCATATCTACTGTACCCTACTAAGTAGTGAACAAGATAGAAAAGGTTCTTGCTTTCATGGAGCTAGAAAGTGTTCTCTATTTTATATTATTATTGTTTATATTGCTGTATTTGTGTGTTACTTCAGTAGACCCCTCTGATAGTATTTCCTGAGGCACTACCCTTTTGTGTTTTAAATGGCAGGCTATACAGAAATGTGGATACAACTAGGGGCAGCTGGGTGGTTCGGTTGGTTGAGCATCTGACTTAGGCTCAGGTCATGATCTCACGATTAGTGGGTTCGAGCCCTGTGTTGGGCTCTGTGTTGACAGCTCAGAGCCTGGAGCCTGCTTTGGATTCTGTGTCTCCCTCTCTTTCTGTTTCCCCTGCTTGCTCTCTCTCTCTCTCAATATAAATAAACATTAAGAAATCCCAAAAAATTTTTAAAAAGTGTGGATACAACTTAATTCTTCCTTGTTAACTAACTACCTAGTACTGTTCACTTGGCTTGAAAACTTAATCCATTTCTCGGTTTGAAACCCCAACAATTTATTGGGAGAATTCTTTTATTTATGCATCTCTAGTTAATTGCTGGAGTCTTAAAGAGCACGTCGAAAAGATGGTCAAGGAGAAATGTTTTCAGAAACTTTTATCACTGGGGATAAATGGGAAAAAATGATGAATTAATTAAGCACTGAGTTATCTGGTAATAGACAGTAACACTGTTGCTATATTTACAGGAATATATGATTGATGTGGTTTGGATACTTTAGGAAAATTTCAGAAACTGAACTAAAATTTTGAAGTGTTTGCATGGATGGAAAAAATCAACAGAAGATTCTGGGAGGCTGGAACAATATAAATATACCACAGAAGTGGAAATGAAGATGAGCATTACATTATATTCATTTTTATATTGGGTGGAGGGTAGGGTATAATGGAGCCCCATAAATGATTATAGAAGTGGAGAGTCTTGGGAAACCAAGTTGGACGATAGCCTGGGTCAAGGTGGTGCCTAGGGAACAGAAGGGACACAGAAGGGACATAGAAGAGAAATATTTTGAGGATAAAACCAACCACACTTATTTATGAGAAATCAATTAAGCCTGCACATTTTCAAAGCAATTTTACTACGCCATGTCCTGGCCTGGCATTTCTTCTCATGGAATTTGTGTCAGGGTTGGCAGTGGTTTTTAATTCCACCAAAACAATATCCCCTTGTTACAACCATTATTTTAATGACCCCTTTACTCTCCTCAAATAAAATTTGTGATTAATTTAATATATCTGCACACATAATTTTGAAAATATTAATATAATGCTTTACTGATAAAGAAGAGCTTAAAGTGATTAATATTAAAATATTTATTTTAATGTTATAGAAGCCCACATATGATTATACCAGAAGATATAATGATGTGGTCAGATATACATGTATGTGAAACATGGCAGCTACTGATGCAGCCCCATACGAGTGTGTTGTGCTAATAACTTAAATACCACAAGTGGCATGGCCTTCAGTGACACAATTCTCAAAAATGGCGGCTGATCTTGTTAAAGTCTCAAACAGAAGGAAATCTAGTCTTCCCTCAGTTATCTGGTGGTTGCATCACCAAGATTTCAAAGTGTATAAAAACCATGCAGAAATACTTTGTTATGGATGTGAGGCAGAGTGCTCAAGTAATTATAAATTGGTTTCACTTACAAAAATGTCCACTGGCACTTTGGAAAGTCTTGAGGGGGACAGCTTTTTCATTGTCGAAGGCTGAGGCATCGTGGGACATTTACCATTCCTGGATTTCAGCCATTAGACCAGAGATACTGTGATAACGAAAAGTGCCCCCAGGATTCCAGCAGCTGCAGAGGGGAGAATATTGTCCCCCGTCCCCCCCCCGCCCCCCCCCCAGAAGGCTGCCTGNCAGACAGGGAAGTTAGGAGGGGAGGAGTTGGATGGCAAGCCCAGAAAAGGAGTTGGCTACAGAGCTTTCTTCCTCAGTCAAGAAGAGTCTTCACTTTCTTAAATACTTCAAATCTGGCTTTTCCAACCGGGTAAGAGTTTTAAGTTCTGAGCCCAGGTAGAAAATAAAGTGAGGAAACAAGAGGATACTTGGTTTAGAATAAATGCAAACCCTTTCTGACTTATTTACTTTAAATGCCAACAAATGCAGTCTAATTCCCTGCCCTCCACATCGGTTTATTGGCAGGAATGCATTATATCTCAAGAATTCAGGAGCGATCTAGTTCTAACATGAATCCTTGAAACATTTTTGAAATTTAATTCTTGGTTTTCTTTCAACTACAGATATCATCTCATTCCATTTTTTTTTTCAGTTTTGTAACGTATGCAATAAACGCCTAATCTCTCTTGGCATTTGCATTCTGCACAACTGAATGTGTTGAGCAGACACGCGTGATTGTCTAGCATTATCATTGCATGTTGCCTTCTACTTGGGTATCTTAAAACAAATCGAAAGGACCTAGTCTCCCTTAGAGTACTTTCCAAAAAATTTTGACCCACAGACTTTCATTTCACAATGATAATGCACACATACACCCTCTTTCACAAATATGAATGTGCTGTATTTAATTTGTAAATAGTCATTTGGCCCAAAGATATTAGGCACATTTTAAATGCATACTGATATTTGGTATTCCAAGAACATAAATCTGTGTGCAACGTTATTCTAAGACCAAGCTTACGTATGTGCCAATCAGAGGCATATTATTCACAGGCCAGCAGGTCAGACATTGTGAAGAAATCATAAGTGAACCAGACATTTGACACCCTCGAGGTCTGTTGTTTAATAGGGATGATAAAATCTCATGTATCATAAATAAGTGCTGAACCATTGGAAGCGTAAGATGGAATGCTGATGGAGTTTCTAGGATGAAATACTACTCTCCTTTGAAGAAGGCCTCCCAGAGGAGGTAGAATTTTTAGCTTAACCTTAAAATTCATTAAAATTTTGACAGGTAAGTAACTTTAAATTTTGAGGAATGGCTTTTTAAGCTGAAATACATGTGAACAGAATGTGTGTGTGTGTGTGTGTGTGTGTGTGCACGTGTGCGTGCACACGTGTGGGCATGTGGCTTCTCATCACTTAATAATATGCATTCTCCACTTATTGTCTGGATATAAATAAGTGACTTTGAATAATTGGGAATGCTATGACAAAATCTCATTTGACATTGCTACCTGTCTGAAAAGTCCTCGAACCTAAGAACTAAAGATAAGCTTTCCTTTTTTCCATTGAAGAATTCCCTTTTACAACTCCACATCTTGGGATACCACTACCACATTTCAAAAGTCTGGAATGTACCTTTTTAACTATATTCACAGTAACGTGCAATCAGGTATAAGGCAGATCTGCCAGGATTGTTATATATAAAGAGTTCACTGGCTAAAGTAGAGAAGTGTTCCTGTTATTAGGTGTTTCTCATGTACTGAACTTGACAACACGGGAACTGAGCCAGAGCACCCAGGACCCCTGTGGTTTCCATGCCTTCCCATTAGACAGCTCTCTGGGACTTTGCTCCCCGGTGCTGGTCCAGACTTACCGTCCCATCCCCTAATCTCTCTGGCTTCCACCTGTGACCCTTGACTGCAGTCTGGAGATTTGACTAATAGCAAGTTAGTCAACATGAAATCTTGGCCAAAAGAACAGGTTTGTTTCTTGAAGAGATATTTGCACCCCACGTCCATTACAGCTTTATTCACAATAGCCAAAGCAAGGAAACAACCTAAGCGTCCATCAGTGGATGTATGGATTTAAAAAAGTGTTACACAAACAGGAGGGGAATATCATTCAGCCATTGAAAAAAGGAAAACCTGCCTTTTGTAAAAACATGAGTGGACACTGAGGGCATTATGCTAAGTGAAATAAATCAGAGAAAGACAAGTACTGTGTGTTGTCACTTATATGCAGAATCTAAGAAAGTTGAACTCATGGAAAGAGAGAGTAGAATGGTATCTCTTGGGGGTGGGAAGGGGTGGGACTGGGGAAATGCTAATCAAATGGCACAAACTCCTGGCCCTAAGATGAATAAGTTCTGGGAGATCTAATGTACAGCATGGTGACTATAATTAACGATGAATATTATATACTCTAAAGTTAAGAAATTAGACCTGGAATGTTATCCACCNTTACCTTGTATACTTTTGGCTTATGTATGTTACAGGCCAATAATAGCTGAGAAAAGCTGGGTTTGGGGAAGGACATGTTTGTCGAAACTTAATTTTCTTGTGTTGGAACGTTTCTCTCTGATCTGGATGATAATTACTGATGGTAGAGGTGTATACATTTATCAGGTTGTACTGTTAAGATTTGTACATTTCATGTATACTAATCTGTTAGTAAAATCAAAATCCATTATCTCAGCCTCTAAAGTATTGCCAGTTTTGGTCTATCTCCTGGGTAATTTTGCAACGATTTGTGTGTTTTTAAGCATTTAAAAATAAATTTTCAGAATCTTTAGTGTTTTTCTTTTGTATTCCCCTTTAAATTCTTTTTCAATTAGTTGATACTGCCTACATAGCCAACAACAGAAGATTAGTTGTAATAATTGTAATTAATTGTAATTAAATTGTACCTCTTCAAAATTACAAACCGCTCACTACAGCAAAAATTGCCCTCCCCTCAGAAGTTTTTGAAACAAAAGAAGGGTGTGGAGGACAACATTTCTAGGGAAAAAAGGATGAAAGTACTTGTTTCAAAAGCAACTCTTTGATGCTTCAGGATTTCCAATATTAGATATCTGGAGTTTGAGGAGATTAACTTGCAACTGAATCATTTCAACCAAACTGTCATGTTTACCAACTTGCATTCAGTCTCATACATTTCAGCCAGTTCTTAAGCCAGTTTTTCCATATACCCACCTGATGTATGTAGCTTCTGGTTCAAATTCAGACTGAAGTCTAGTGGCAAGTAAACAGTAACTGTGTGATGATGTCAAAGGGAACAAAAATAGAATTTACAGTAAAAGCTTTACCGTTAGCTCTGTCCAAGCACCAAAAGAGAAAGAAATATTCCCTTCTAGGAGAGAGCTTTTGAAAAAAAAAAAAAATCAAATTTGATGCCATTAAATTATAGCATTAATCCATGAAGTCCAGGACCTGAATGAAAATTAAATTTTAACTTCTTCTCCCCAACGAGCTCAGCCACGCTCACCATCTTGGATGGATTTCCCACTAGGATGAAGTGCTTCTGAACATGGTTATTTTTAAAGGTAGCCATTTAAGCATAAACTATTTTATTGTAACAGGACAGCTGGGAAGTGGTAGAAGGGCTGAGAGGAGAGATGAGTTACACCCAGGAGCCACCCATTCAGAAAGGATTTTTGCTGAAAAAGAGGAAGTGGCCTTTGAAAGGCTGGCACAAGGTAAGACACTGACCTTGACCTTACCTTTATTTGCTCTCACATTGCCCTAGTCAGTACTTAGACGGTGTACCTAGTCAATTCTTAGGCACTTGTATTTAATTTGAAGTTGAAAATTGGCACCCAAGGGAGGATGGATGTTTAAATGAAATGTCTTAGTGCATTATACTTTCTTCCCCACAGAGATTTTTCTATCTGGACAAAGGAATCTTGAAATATGCCAAGAGCCAAACTGATGTAAGTCTTCTTATTAATCAAATATGTTATCAAAGGACTCTGAAGGGCTAATTGTCATCAGCCCATGGGTGAAATTTTACACATTTGGGGATTGCCTTTCTCTGAACTGGAAACCATAGAGGGTGATTGTCCTTTCACATAGACCAGAGGTGCCTGGTCCACTGTCCTAGCCCTGGGTTTTGCGTGGGCTCAGTTTACCTACCGAGTGAAAGTGGAGGGCTCCTCTCTCAACACCTTACTGGGCATCCAGGGGTCTCTTCTGGTCTTAGGTTTGGGCTGAGAGGTCCTCTGGGTGGGAAAAGACATATTCCCAGTGAGTCACTCCCACTCTTACAGTGACCAACGGGCTTTGTTGGAGAAGACCCTTGATGAAGGTGATATGAAGTCCCCTGTTGTTAACACTAGGCAGACAGCCCCCGAAGGCTGGAATGACTGTTAGTCCTGCCCCTTGTGTGGGTCCTTCTCTCACCCAGCACTTTCCTCTTCTTTCTCACTTCCCTTAACTCCTGGAGTTCTCATCTTGTAGGGTTGCTTGTAGAAAACTTGGCATAATACCTCACCCACAGTGGCCTGTCTTGGCTTCCTGCCTTTACTCCTCTTTTTAAATCACTTCCAAATGAATTTAGATACTAGAAACTAATTCTGTGGAGGGCAGTACAGTTAACAGGTGAATTCATTGCTGTGGGAGTCAGTCCACGGGACTCACTTTCTTGCTTCCTCACTCACTGGCTGTGCAAGCCACTCGTTACTTAACCCCTTAAGACTAAAACAGATTATGCATGTGCAGCACTTAATTCAGTACTGGTTCACTCCAGATGCTTAGGAAGTCATAGTTACTATATTTATATTACTGGATGTTCAAAGTGAGGCTAGAGGAAAGGGGCATCAGGGATGTTACTATTGTCTTTAACACCATGAACCTCAAGTGGCCCTTTCCGCGCCTCTGCAGGTAGAGAGAGAGAAGCTTCATGGCTGCATCGACGTTGGGCTCTCGGTGATGTCTGTGAAGAAGTCATCAAAATGCATAGATCTGGATACCGAGGAGCACATCTACCATCTGAAGGTGAGATTGCTTCCCAGATGCTATCTCTTACCACACAGTTTCTTTGTGCTGCAAAGGGTTAGTCCGTTATGGTACCACTGGTGATGCCATTTCAGTATTTCAAAAGATCCAACCAACATGTAGAAGACCTTCACTGTGAAAGTATTTCGAACAGATGCTGTTGATCTTAAATGGGACAGTTCTTCATTGTGCAGGACTCTCTCTCACACTGCTAAAGGTTTAGCATCTTTGTCCTCCATCCCCTTGGTATACCCCCCCACATACATACCACGATTGTGACAACAGTCAATAATAAAAAAATCTTCATGTTTCCAAGTAACCCCTCCTTCCTCCAGATTTTACCTACTTTAGTGAAGAACCATTTACCATAGGTTTATGTATGTTCCCTGAAATACCATATTTAATATTTAGTCTTACCACTTCAGCTCATTAAAATTCTCATACTACAATGAATGTGAGGAACTTTTCTCCTACTAAAGTCCAGGCCTCCAAGTAGTACTTCTGAAAGCTGTTTAACTCCCACCTTCTGCCCTTTCCCTGCAGCTGGTGTAGATGGTTCTAAGCATGATACAAGAGCTTCTGAACCAGATCTGGACCTGGCTACTTACTAGCTGTTGGCCTTTGGCATCTTTTTAATCCTTGAAAGTCTCCATTTCCTCACCACCCTTCCCCAAAATGGGAATTATTATAGTGCCCGTGTACAAAAGGCTGCATGTAGGAAACTTGGCATAATGCCCAGCCTTCAGTAAGCTCAATAGGTTTAGTACTTGTGTATAATTATTAGGTGGTACCCAAATGTTGGGAATTAATTGAGAGGATATTAAGACTATTTTCTACTTGGGCAAATTATTTGGAATGTTGAGAATTAGAGCTGGGGGCTGGAAAAATGAAAGCATGAGATGATGAGCTCCACATCTTAAGATGCCCAATACTCTCCCCATAGCATATATGTGGTACTTATGCCAGCATGTGTATAACACATACAGGTGCCTGAGAGACTGCATAGGATGGTCAAAGCCATACTGTTTCCTTCCCTAAGCCCCTAGTTCATTGTATAATGGAGGGTTTCTCACCCTTGACACTACTGACATAATGGGGTGGAGAATGCTTTGCTTTGGGTCCTTTCCTGTGTATTATAGGATGTTGAGGGGCATCCCTGGCCTCTACCCACTAGACGTTGGTAACAAGCCCCCTTCAATTATAACAGCCAAAAAATGTCTCCCGTTGCCAAATGTTCCTTGGTTGAGAATGACTGAAAAAAAAAATTCAAGGAAGAATATTCCATCCACCCCTCGTTCCAAAGGTCATTCTCCTCTAGAATATTATCAGTTTCTCCACATACTTCCAGTGACTCTTGGTACTGTTCTTGACACGGACGGGATATAAGAGGTTTTTGTTCATCCACTTATTCTAGTTAACAGAAGTAATTATTAATTCCTAATTTTTAAAGAACCAGAGCGCCTTAAAATAATATTGAATACTGACATCGTGATAAACACAAGTTTAATATTTCTCTGTGTTGATTCACTTTCGGTTCTGTTTGTATTTCTTGTTCATTCGTTTGAACATCAGTGTGGGTATGTGTGGTCACTGAGGGTCCTCCCTAAAAGCCTCAGAGTCTCAGAGTGTTTAAATGGCAACCATCGAGTCCCAGTCTCTTATTTTTATAGATGAGGAATCTGGGCAGCAGAGAGGTTAAGTGGTTGCCACCCACATTCTTATAACTATTTGTGGGGTTGGAACAGAACCCTGGACAGTTACTTAATAAAGTACCTTTATTCTTCTACCTCATTTAACCAATAAAAAATGAGTCAAGATGCATACTTTGGGCGCCGACTTTTAAGGGCCTCTGAGAGCAGATCAGTGCAAAGGATGACAGAAGCTTCCTGTAACATTACTGCTATAACCACATCTTGGAAATGAAATACATTTTGGGAACATAATTTATGAGGAGACAAATAGAATTAAGTCTGTTTGTATTACTTTTTCCTGTAAATGATCTATTCGTAGCACCTGGAGGGGTTTTAAAGCTTATATGTACTTCTAATCAACACAAAAAACCTAAGAGCCGACCTAACGTTTCCAAAATGAGTGATGGCTGCTGACATTTATTTCCACATCCTTGCTCTCAGCAGTGGCATCAGTAAAGATTTTAACAGACTGACCTGGATTTTTCTTTTTGGACGTTAACCTACCATGCATCCTTTTGGGTAATTTTTAAGTTGCCCCTTCATGAGTCTGTTCTCATATATAGATATTTATGGTTTTTCATTTTGAAAATATTAATATACCCTTATGCACACAAAACATTAGCTATTAAGAAATATCTGCTGTGTAGGTGCTTGTTATGTCCTTTTTAGTACTTTTACGAAATACTTTCTAATAAAAGTTGCTAGTTATAAACATCATTCTTTGTGGAAATTAAACTTTGATAGATGCTCATTTATGGAGAAATGGCTAAATGTTTGTGTAGGTGTATTTGAAACATCTTGGAAGTCACCAATAATACTTTTACAGATTTCTTTTTCTATTTCTGGGGCCAGAAGAAATGTGTTTTCAAATAACCTTCACATTCCTGAGCAATGTATTCTTTGTCAGAGAAGATTAACAAGGTTAAATATTTTAGGGAGGAATTTACAAATTTGTTCCAGTTCAGAGAAGATTGATCTGAAAAGTCTGAATTTTAAAAGAGTTTAAAAAGAAACAGGGTGCTAATGTCTTCAGTAAGAAAGAATGGAGGAGTGGGGATAAGTGAACTTGGAGATGCTTTAAGAGACAGATAAATATGAATTCCAGTTTATTTGTTTCACATAAGTGGTAATGTTTCGCTTTCTTAATAATACCTTAACAATTGGACCCTTTCATTGAAAGCCTAAGTGAAAGTTTTGACCATTTTTATTCTCCATTTCCTCCTCAAGCTTGTTCCCAAAGGCCACATGAACTAAGTCAATAAGTTGTTATTTCTACATGTGCCAACATGAAAAGAGAGGGTGTCTCGATTTGATGAATAATTGCTCCTTTCAGTGAGTGACACTCTTGTTTCCCTCTTTGAATTTAATATCATTCAGGTAAAGTCAGAAGAAATGTTTGATGAGTGGGTATCTAAACTCCGCCACCACAGAATGTATCGTCAGAATGAAATTGCCATGTTTCCACACGAGGTTAATCACTATTTCCAAGGATCCACAGTCACAGACTCTGCATCCAGTGTCTTAGACTCCATTTCAAGTAGGAAGGTAATAATTCACCAATAATGAATTTAAAAGAAGGGGGTGGCTTTGTGTGAGGGTGTCCCAAACGGGAGGCTCTGACTAAAGGAAGAAATGCTTGTGGGAGGAATCTGTTTGCCCAATTGGTCAAACCCCAGGGCCCCAGGAGTATCTGTTATCATTGGGACAGTAACTAAAGAATAGCACATGAGGAAGAATTTAATAGCCCTGATTCCTTCAGCTTTCCCTTGACCGGTTTGACTTTGGTTTTCTTATCTGGTTGTAAAATGCAGTAAGTGTGTTTATAGCCATACAGGATGACATTTCCCAACATTTCTATCATTTTGTCATGATTATCATTTGACAGAAGAAACTAAGGACCCCAGTCCAAGGCACAAGAGTGTGGTTTGGCCAGGCTGAGGTGACAGCCAGAGGTTAGGGTGGAGTGCTTTGTGGAAGATTCTTCCCCGTTACAAGCAGATGGCTTCCATTAGCCACTAGCTCACTTTGTTGTCCTTTACCCTAGAGTGTTCCCACTGGGCTCTGTTTTCATTTATAATGTGTTTTTGTCATCTGTGCAACAGCGTAGCAGTATATCCAAGCAGAATTCGATTCAGACTGGAAGCAATTTATCATTTTCTTGTGGCGGTGAGACGCGAGTTCCATTCTGGTTGCAGTCTTCAGAGGACATGGAAAAATGCTCGAAAGGTAAAATTATTTGAAACCTCTGCTTCTTTCAGTCACAGCTCATAGATTGGACTTGGTTAGTACCTCAGATGAGTCTCCCCATCACTGGTCTACATGTCTTCTCAGAGGCTGCTTATAAAGTTTGCACTGGTGATGAATTTGACCTCCTCACCTGGGTGTGCGTGCACACAGGTTGCTTTTCATGTTCTTTAAGCACTCAGATCGGATTTCCATGTGGACCTACTAGATCATAGTCTCCAAGGGTGAGGTCTGCACAGCTCTCTATGTCTTTTAAGTGCCAAAAATGACTCTCGTGTACATCTAAGATTGGAAGTCACTTCTAAAGGAGAGTGGGTGAACCAGATGGAGATCCCCACAAAATAGGACTTCTCTACCTGGCTACCCTCTAGGATCACCAAGAGAGCTTTTTTTTTTTTAATTATTTATTTATTTTGAGAGAGACTCGGAAGGGGCAGGTTGTGCAGAGAGAGGGAGGGAGAGAATCCCAAGCAGGCTCCACACTGTTAGCACAGAGCCCAGTGCAGGGCTCGAACTCCTGAACCATGAGATCATGGCCTGAGCCAAAACTAAGAGTCGACACTTAACTGACTGAGCCACCCAGGTGCTCCAAGAGAGCTTTTAAAATGCAATACCCACTATTCACAAGAATCTCTTTAAATTGGCCTGGAGTGTGGTCTTGTTTCCACTGATTTTCTCAAGTTTCCCAAGTGACTCTGATAAAGAGTCAGGATTAAGAACTCTTCCATAAGGAAGCTCAGTGGTCTCATTCCTAATTAGCTAAGAACTACCCAGGGAACTAAAAAAACCCAAAACAAGTCACCAGTGGGATTGGGGATGTTCTGATGTAATTATCTGAGATGGAACCTACAGATAGATAGTTTTTAAAAATTTCCCCAGTTGATTTTAAAGCAGAGTCATAGTTGAGTGAGAACCACTGTGAGAGAAATATACCAGGTGGTGACCTTGAAATTGCATTTTCTCCTCTTAAATGCAGATATTGTCACACCTGAAGCCATATGGGTTCTGCCCCCTCACTCAAGAGCTTTGTGAACTGACATTTTGGCACAGCTAGTCCTTTTTTTAAAAAATTTAAAAAAATGTTTGTTTATTTTTGAGAGAGAGAGAGAGAGAGAGAGAGACAAAGTGTGAATGGGCAAAGGGCAGAGAAAGGAGACACAGAATCCAAAACAGGCTCCAGGTTCCGAGCTGTCAGCACAGAGCCTGACCTGAGGCTTGAACCCACAAACCGTGAGATCATGACCTGAGCCGAAGCCAGATGCTTAACTGACTGAGCCACCCAGGCACCCCTACAGCTAGTCCCTGAAGTGCCCTCTGGATGGGCAGCATTGGCGTGGCCTGCAATCTTATTTGAAATGCAAATTCTCAGGCTCAACCCAGATAGACTGCATCAGGAATGGGGGGGGCGGTTCTCAATGATCTATGGTTTAACAAGTTCTCCAGTTGATTCTGATGATAACAAACTTTGAAAGCCACTCTCTTAAGACATTTGGACTTTGATTTCTCAATGGAAAAGGCCACCATCGTCCAGTGAGCAGCCAATTAAGCACTATCTTTGGAGTTAGTGACTGAGGAACTGGTATGAGAACTTAGGTTAGGTCTTGTCAGGTCAACCTGCAGAAGATCGCCAGGGCCTCATGTGGGTCCCTGATCCACAGTTATCCTTAGAGACCAATACAACCTTCATTTTGTTTCATTCACTTAGCCTGTCTGAAGTCCTTATCGGAAGATGACGCACTACTCGAAATAATGCTGATAATTATGCTAGCTGATGTATTTAGTGTTCACAGCGTGCTAGCAATCTACGGGCATGCTGCATATGTCAACCATACAGCATATGAAAGCAGGTGTGTAATTATCTCTGTTTCCCAGATGAGGAAACTGAGGCACAGAGATGTTATGGAATTCGCCCAAGATTCACAGTTCATTAAACGTTCAAACAGAAGCAGCCTGGTTCTCCAAATCTGTGACCTTAACCGTGACAGCGTACTGCCCCTTCTGTAAAAAAAAGGAAATGACATTTCCAGTCCATACAGATGCAAATCAAATAGTATAGGTGAATTCAGAAAGTAGCTGGAACTAGCATAGCGAAACCTGGATGCCAGGATAAGAGCTATGAAGCTTCCTCTTGCTCTTCTCCCCAGACCTGGCACACTGTCACGCCTACCTGGTGGAAATGAGCCAGCTCCTACAAAGTATGGACGTCCTGCATCGGACCTATTCGGCACCAGCTATCAACGCCATCCAGGTCAGTCAGATCCCTCTTCTGTTTGCTTTCTGGTGTTTTCCCGCTTTCCTCTCTCCTCCCCCAGCCTCGCACTGACAGTAGGACATTATCTGGCCGGTCGCTTCAGCCGCATTCAAGGGGATGGAGGTGGTGACTTTGCCTTGCAGTTTTCCCTTACTTTCTGTGCTCTCTTTCCTGTTTTGAAACAAAGGGTGGAGCTTTTGAAAGTCCTAAAAAGGAAAAAAGATCACACAGGAGGTGGCGGTCCAGAGCTATCGGCAAAGATGCTAAAGGAACACTGCAGGTAACCATGGCTTCCCCGCTCTCCACACCACGTGCTGGGGGCTACTTGGACTCCAGTGGGAGATTAGACTAGTGGGCTTTCTATAGTGGTTCTCATAAATACCCTGTGCAGGGGGAAATTCAGTCACTCGGGTTTTCTGGACACTGGAATAAGCATGTAGTAGAATTGGCTAAGGGGGAAATGGCATGAGGTTGGAGGGGCTGCAGCCATTTCTAGGACTTTGGTTTCCCTTTTACTGTGCTTGGCCTGCCTGCCCTCTTCCCTCCTTGCGTGTGTGCTCTGACCCAGCTATCTGCCAGTCCGTGGAGAACTCATCCGTTTGAGCCCACTGGCTGCAGTGTCTGGAAACGGACACTGTGCAGACTCTCTTTTGCCTCTTGTTGCCAACCTCCCAAACCCCCATCAGAGTTTCACTGTGTGACGCTAGCCACCTACTTTCCCAGTGCACAGCCAGGCCAGAGGCTAGGATTTGCAGCACAGCCATTGCGTATTAAACTGGGACGTTGTCAGGGTCAAATAAATCAGGAACTTCATGGGTAAGTCACCTGCTATTCTCTTATACACTCTTTTTTTTTTTTAATGTTTTATTTATTTCTAGGAGAGAGAGAGAGAGACAGCGTGAGCAGGGGAGGGTCAGAGAGAGAGGGAGTCACAGACTGAAACAGGCTCCAGGCTCTGAGCTGGCAGTCAGCACAGAGCCCGACGCGGGGCCCGAACCCACAGAACCGCGAGATCATGACCTAAGCGAAAGTCAGACGCTTAACCGACTAAGCCACCCAGGCGCCCCTCTTATACACTCTTTAGTTGCACCTGATGGATTGTAACTTAAGAACTTTTGAAGAGTGTACAAGCATGTGAGAAGTTGCTTTTGTAGAAGCACCAGATGCAAATTAAAGAAACATTTTTAAACCCATGTGCTATTAACAACATAGAGACTGGGTGATTATTGCCAGGAGGAAGGAATTGAGTATAAATGAGAAAGAGCCTGGCAGCTTCAGCTTGTCATTTTCAATCTAGAGCTTTAATGTGTCTATCATCTCCAAAAGAACATGTGATTTCTCATCCGTTTTTATTTTGCAAGAAGCCAGAGCAAGTTGCTGGAGAAAGTCCTTTCCTGGGTTTTCATTTATTTTTCTTTTAAGTTAAGACTCAACAGAAAGATGTACCTATAAAATGTTCTTTTCCCACCACTTTCTAATCTTAGGAACAAGTCAATATTCTAATCCATTTGTATCTGAAAAGAAATGTCTCCCTTTGGTGTCACTTTAGGTCCCTAAACCTTTTCCTGGCCCCATAAGACTACATTCCTCCAACCCTAATCTGTCAACAATAGATTTTGGGGAGGAGAAAAATTATTCCGATGGCTCCGAAACCTCATCAGAGTTTTCTAAAATGCAAGAAGAACTGTGTCATATTGCTCAGAAAGGTAAATGAATTTTCTTTTCTTCCTAATGTGCTTGATGAAAATGTTAGGTGCATGTCTGGATGTGCAGTGTCCTTGGAGAGGGGATTTTGGTTCATTTTCTCCTCTATTAGGATTTGGGGAAATCTAATTTTTATTTTATTTCCCTGGTACTGGGGAATGTATTGACAAGAAGTTTCTTTTTAAGCCCTTAGGGGAGATAGTGAGAGTATTAGGTATTCTTTAAAAGCTGATCAGTTCCCATGCTGCTGATGGGGCTATAAATTGGTGCTTTTCCAGAGAGCAGTATGACATTATGCTTCAAGTTGCCTATCCAGCAATTCCACTTTGAAGTATTCATTCATAGGAATTAATTTAAAATTCATCCAAATAGAGGTACCTATTGTAGCATTGCTAATCATATCAAAGATTAGAAATAGATGTTCAACATCATTAGCCATTAGGGAAATGCAAATTAAAGCCTGGACAAGATATTACCATACCCCGATTACAGCTCCCAAACAGTACAGTACCAAATGCTTGTGAGAACCCAGAGAAACTAGATCTCTCATATATTGCTGGAGGCAATGAGAGATAGGGCAGCCACTCTGGACAATGGCTTTATATAAAACTAAGCATGCACTTACCATATAACGCAACATTCACAGTCCTGGGCATTTGTCCCAGAGCAACGTAAACTTAAGTCCACACAAAAGCCTACACACAAATGTTCTGAGCAGGTTTATTTGTATTTGCCAAAGATTGGAACAACGCGAATGTCCTTCGACAGGTGCATGATTAAACAAACTATGGGATGTCCACACCGTAGGATACAGCTCAACAGTAAAAACTAACAGATTCTGATGTGCATAGTTACTTGGATGGATCTCAAGGACATTATGATGAGTGAAAGTGGCCAGGTTCAAAAGGTTACATAGTGTATGCTTCCACTTACTAATACTTTTGAAGGGATAAAATGGTAGAGCTGGAGAGAGATTAGTGGTTGCCAGGGCTTAGGGAGAGGGAGGAGGGAAAGGGGGGAAAAGGAGGGGTGTGATTGTGAAGGGGAAGCAGGAGGGAACTTGGTGGTAATGGGAAGTTCTGTATCCTAATTGTGGTGGTGGTTCCATGAATCCACACAGGTGATAAAATTGCCTTGACCTATATTTACACACATGAGAGCATGTAAAACTGGTGATGGCTGAGTGAGAGCCATAGATTATGCCCATGTCAGTGCTCCTGGTTGTGATATTGTAGCATAGTCATGTAAGATGTTACCCCTGTGGGAACTGGATACAGGGCACCCCCAACTTCCCTGTACTACTTTTGCAACTTCCTGTAAATCTATAATGATTTCAACATAGAAAGTTTTTTTTTTAATTACAAATAACCTAAATGTCCAACAATAGGGAAATTGCATTTTTAAATGTAATAATATGGTAGAAGACTCAACAGCCACAATAATAAAAATAGGAACCTTGTATCGAGCACATAGCTGTTAGTCAGGTATTTGTTAAGCACTACATGCACTGTTTGATTTAATTCTAGCAGCGTCCTGTGGAGCAGATGTTATTGTAATCTTTGTTGCACAGATAAGAAAGCTGAGCCTTCATGAAGCTGAGGAGCTTCCTGCATAAGATAGTCGTAGAAAGTAGCCAACCTGAGACTTGTATCCTACTCTGCCTGGCTCAGAGTCTATGCCCCTCACCTGCTGTCTCACCACCCTTAGGACCAGGGCTACTTTTATAGACATAGGAAGATGTTCATGACGTATCATTGGGTAAAAATACCATCTCAAAACAATATAGGTGTGATCCTATTTTTTCAGGAAAAAAAACCCTTTATAAATCTGGCATATATAGGCATACTAAAAAGTCTGGAAGGATCTACACCAGCATTTCAGTGATAGAGGCTAAAGTTATAGGTACTTACCATCTTTTTACTCCTTATCTTTTTTTTAAGTTTATTTATTTATTTATTTTGAGAGAGAGAGAGAGAGCACGCGCATGTGAGAGCTGGGGAGGATCAGAGAGAGGGAGAGAGAGTGAATCACAAGCAGACTCCACACTATCAGTATAAAGCCTGATGTGGGGCTCAAACCCACAAACTGTGTAATCATGACCTGAGCCGAAGTCAGGACCAACTGAGCCACCCAGACACCCTGCTGCTTATGTTTTTAAAAAAAATTGGTGTATTATTTTTTAAATGTTTATTTACTTATTTTGAGAGAGAGAGAGAGAGAGAGAGAGCATGAGCAGGGGTGGGGGAAGGTCAGAGAGAGAGAATCCCAAGCCGACTCCACACTGTCAGCACAGAGCCCGACACAGGGCACAGTCTCATGAACCGTGAGTGAGATCATGACCTGAGCCGGAATCAGCAGTCAGACTGCTTAACTGGCTGAGCCAGCCAGGTGCCCCAGTATATTATTTTTTAAAGGAGAAAATAGGTTTAAAAGTCTTAAATGGGGGGGGAGGGGCGTGTTTGAAGTGAGAGAAAAGAAGATACTAGCCCTGCCACCGCCTTCTCCCAGCCCCATGTTTTCTCCCATGACATCACTGACTCTTTCAGCTCTCTCTTTTCCTTTACCCCGCAAACATAAAGCATGTTGGTTATGAGGAAACCATTTCATGCCCTTTAAGCACCCTCCCCCCCCACCTCAAACTCCTGTCCTAGTTGCCATTAGAACTCTGTGAGGGTTTGCGATGCTGCTCTACAACCTCTCTTTGGAACGGGAAGAATTACTCGCTCCCACCCCTTCAAAGCTCTCACACAGGCTCTCGCAGGTTCTCTAGTATTAGAGGGTCAATTTAATTACATCATTGCGTTGTAGGCTTCGTGGGAGGAAATTCCTGCAAGAGAGTACATCCTTTTCATAACCCAAACTGTCTTTTTTACAACTGGGAAGAAAATGCCTCCCCGCAGAAGGGATCTCCTGAAGTTTATACACTGAAGAAGCTGCTTCCTCAGCAGAATGGAGAGAGGATGCCATATTGAGTCAATGCGCTGATCCTTTCCTCCTGCAGAGGGCTCGGCCTCGTAGAAAGTCTGTAATGGGCTTCAGCCAGCTGTTTGTCTTTCAAGCTTTGCTCAAAACAGCTGGCTGCAGAGCTGCCACATACCTAGGCTAGGTCAAGGCTTGTGCTCTGAGAGAAGGCCAGGTGCACTTATTCAACAACAGCCTTTGCCCCGTGGGCATACAGACTTGAATTCCACAGGGAGCCTAACAAGCTGTGTTTCATTGCTGTGGCTCTAAAGTACACTTGCACACACTGAAAAGATCGCTGGGAGTCCCTTTTACACAGGCTGGCCCTCAGAGGCCTTATGGAATAGAGATACTTCTCAGGTTTGCCCTCAGTCCTGTGAGCTGGCGTGCTTTCCCACTTCCATACATTCAAGCTCAAAGCATCTTGACCTTTCTTATTGTGGAGGCTCATTTTGTCACTGGTGGTTTTTGTTGCAGTTTCTTGACTGTATGACTAATCTATTGACTGTGATTGGGAGCAAGTAAACTAAACGCAAGAATTCCACTCTGATGTTGTAACATAGTCTATGTAACCTACTTTTTCTTTAATTTGTTAAATGCATCTGAAGTCTGTTTTGTAGATTAGATCAAAGGGTGGACAGCCAAGGTATACCCATCATAGTTGTAAAAGTCCATCTTATATATTATAAACTAAATTTGACTTTTTTAAAATATTTTTTTATTTATTTCTAGGAGAGAGAGAGAGAGAGAGACTGCGTGAGCAGGGGAGGGTCAGAGAGAGAGGGAGACACAGACTCTGAAATAGGCTCCAGGCTCTGAGCTGGCAGTCAGCATAGAGCCCGATGCGGGGCTCAAACCCACGAACCGCGAGATCATGACCTAAGCGAAAGTCCGATGCTCAACCGACTAAGCCACCCAGGCGCCCCAAACTAAATTTGACATTAATGGCATATCGTTGAAATAGTTTTAATTGGTTCATGTGTCTGGCTTTGTGCACATATTGACACACATATAAGCAAATAGAGAGCAAAATGTACTTAAAACTTAAACTAAAAACTTAAACTAAATTCATTAAGGAATTTACATTGCATATATTAACTTTTAACATTTCCCCAAATATATCTCATGGAACACTTTACCCATAAAGTGCTTTTAAAAGCAAAAGAATTCCAATATTAAAAATGTTTGGAAAACACTGCTGACTAGGGTCCTCTTTGAATTTACACAAGAATAGTACATATTAAAGGCACTGAGAAGTCCTGGAGCAAAGAAGTCTGTTAGCTTTGTTTAAGTAAGTGATTTTTCCTCCACTTCCCCAGTAGCTATTGACACCTGGGAACTAAAGTTCATGAGAAGCATAATGCAGGAAACACGGTAAATAATAAAAATTTTGGAGCTAATCCTCTGTACTGTCTGAGTCAGAAGACAGGCATTCATTCTAGGCCAGTGTGTTATGATCAGTTGTGGAATTCTTCTTTTTTTTTTTAATGTTTTATTTTTTCTGAGAGAGTGAGAGAGTGAGCATGATCAAGGGAGGGTCAGAGAGAGAGAGGGAGATACAGAATCCGAAGCAGACTCCAGGCTCTGAGCTAGCTGTCAGCACAGAGCCCAATGCAGAGCTCGAACCCACGAACTGTATGATCATGACCTGAGCCGAAGTTGGACGCTTAATCAACTGAGCCATCCAGGCGCCCCCAGTTGTGGAATTCTGATCTCCCCAGTTAACTTCTCTGGGCCTTGGTTGCCTCAGCCATTAAATGTCCTTCAGCAGTTCTCCTGACTTTTGGGTCTCAGATTCTGTAACTCTTTTCTATGATTGATTATTTTGTCCTGAATAGAAAGAATTCATGCTGTTGCTTATTGTTACAAGGTTTTATGAGACAGGGTTCTATTAGTAGCCAAAACAGAAATGACTGAATATGGGGAACAGTTTTAGGATAAGAAAGCAAGGGATAGGATGGGAGCAGGGTCAGGGTATAGAAGTAAACATTTCTGTTCTACTTTGGAAGAAAAAGGTTAGGTTTAATGATACTTCTGCAGCCTCCTGAAGATATTTTCAGTGAGGGAAATCCTCATTTACAAATGAAAAGGTCAAAAGTAGAACAAAATTTAACTGTATTGCATTATTTAGTGTTCTTTTGTTTGTGATTCCTTTCTTGTGCTGAGTTTTTAATTGTGGAAGGATCATCTTCTGAACTGTTTTGAGTTTATGGAAGCATCAGATACAAAGCCAAGCCTGTCACAGTGACATAGATTAAAAGCCAGAAGATATACAGAACCTAAAGAAAAGCCAGATCATTTCTCAAACATAATTTAGAATTCGGTATAAAAATCTGCTGATCAATTGTATTTATGTAAATTATCAGAAAGTAAGTAGGACCATTTAGTCAAATTACCTCCTGTATCTAAATGAAAGGACCATTTGGATAGAATATCAGATATCCTGTGAGGTTTGGAAATTAGAGGAAGCAGATTTCAGGAGATCAAGCCACCCAGATATTTTAGATATGTTATCATTTTAAAGGAAATTCATACAAATGTGCTTTTCATTAAAAAGAGAACAAAAAATTGGGTTGGGTGCTGTACGTTAGCATATTTTTTCACTGTTTCCTTTTTTTAAAATTTTTACTGTTTTATTTCTGAGAGAGAGAGAGATGGTGTGAGCAGGGGAGGGTCAGAGAGAGAAGGAGATACAGAATCTGAAACAGGCTCCAGGCTCTGAGATAGCTGTCAGCACAGAGCCCGATGTGGGGCTCGAACCCACGAACTGCGAGATCATGACCTGAGCCAAAGTCAGACGCTTAACCAACTGGGCCACCCAGGCGCCCCTCTCACTGTTTCCTTAAAGCACTCTTGAGATATGGGTGTTATCCACACATACTGATGTGGAAACTGAGGATTTGTCCAAAATCTAAATGTCACCGAAGAGGTAGGGGCAGGATGTCAGTTCACATTTGCCTTATTACAAAATGTCTTTCCTTCATACCACACTGCGTCCATAGAAGTGGTGTCTGTAGTATTCCTAACTGTCTTCCCCAAGACCTTATTCTTTTGTGATGCCGAGAAACTATTGGAAGAGGAGCATATTAAACAGTAGAGTTCAGGTAAATTAAGACTACAGGTGTCCTTCAGTACCACCTTTCACCATCCAAACGTGCTAAGTGTACTCTCACCATATAACTCAATAAAAGAATACCGTGGAAGCCTATAGAAACAGGAAAGGTAGTGGTCACCAAGAGTCAATAGTCTGAGGCTTATGGCGTTCCATTCTGTCAAAACTCAACCTTCATCCCACTCTCTTAGTACAGCGAGAGGGTCTGAGGAATGGCTAAAGGCAGTCTGGGAAAGATGTGTCAACAGAGATGCCAGAATTGCCTTTTGATATTTGAACATTGCACAAATGAAGAGGTGGTCCTGTTTGCCAAGGAGAAGACCCTCAGGGAAATTTTGACGTGGGATCTGGAGGACTTCCTTCCCCAAAACAGAGTCTAGGAGGAGAACAGACTGCTTGAAGAGACAGCAAATGCTCTGAGAAACATGGTCCAAAAGCCACTGGCAAGAAAGTATGGAGACGGGGAGGAAATGGCCATTCTCTATGGCAGGTGGCCTCCGTCATCTTTGGGGTTCTCCATAGCTCTGAGCATTGAAGACTTTCTGTGTGGTTTTGTTTGTTGTCAGATGCCTATAAATGTGATATACTTATTTGGATCTTTCTATATTTTTAAGTTTTTTATTCTTCTTTAGCATCATGTTAGAAATTAGTAAGAAAACATTCTGTCACAGAGAATATTCCTCACCTCTGGGATCCTGTGTCTTTAATGATTAATATAAATATCATCTCCTGTGAGCAGCCTCTAACAGTCCCTCCGTGTATGCTGGATCATTGGGCTGCTGTGAATGACCCTTTTAATGTCCTCTGAGTGGGCCTAACCAGTCATTTAAGAAATTCAGTATATGGCGGTCCGGTCTTCAAGCTCCTTTGTCAGGTGGTTTAGAAAGCGCTTCACACCTTAAATTTCAATATAGTGACTATCTGAGTTTCTTTCTGCTAATTTTATGCCCACTGCAGCCTCTGTCAGCTATCCATTTTGAGCCAAGCGATGTATATTCTGCCAGCTTTAAATGGAATGTTCTCATCAGGTTGAAAGCCTTGCTTTAAGGCAGGCCATCTGAAAGCCCGGGGAATTGATCTGGTAAAGTGGCAGCCAGCTGAGTGCCGTATTTACTTCATTTAAAGCAATTTACATGGCAGTAGGGGTGAAATGCTTCCTTTGTTAACTATGTAAAGTGACAGATGTTAACTAGACATATTGTGGTGACCATTTTGCAGTGGATATAGATATCAATCATTATGGTATACACCAACACTAATATAATGTTAATGTCAATTATACTTCAAATTTAAAAAGAGAAGAATTTAGGGGCGCCTGGGTGGCTTAGTCGGTTAAGCGTCCGACTTTCGCTTAGGTCATGATCTCGCATTTCGTGGGTTCGAGCCCTGCGTTGGGCTCTGTGCTGACTGCCAGCTCAGAGCCTGGAGCCTATTTCAGAGTCTGTGTCTCCTTCTCTCTCTGACCCTCCCCTGCTTACGCTGTCTCTCTCTCTCTCTCCTAGAAATAAATAAAAATATAAAAAAGTAAATAGAGAAGAATTTAATGTAATGATAAATTAAGGAAATGTACACCAAAAGACAAACCTCCCCCCCCCCCCCCCAAAAAAAAAAAACAAAAACCATGGGCTCCTGGGTGGTTCAGTCAGTTAAATACCCAACTCTTGGTTTCAACTCAGGTCATGATCTCATGGTTCATGTGTTCGAGCCCTGTGTTGGGCTCTGCACTGCATTGCGTGGAGCCTGCTTCAGATTCTCTTTCTCTCCCTCTCTGCCCCTTGCCCAGTTTTTTCAAAAGAAATAAATAAAGTAAATTTAAAAAAAAAAGACCAAAAAAACCCCATGACAATAAAAAGGTATTCCCCCAGGGGCCCTCTCAGAAGGGGGTGGGTACCTTCCAGAGTGGTGGGGAGTGGGGGTGGGGGCTTGCCTATCTACTAGGACATAAAATGCTGAGTTACTTGTGGGGTTCATTGCTCCCCAGCTGATGAGGATGGTCTTCTGCTGACCAGATGCTGGTCAGCCCCTCATTCATAGACCCTGTGCCTGCGTGCAGTTATTTATCAGTGCTGTCCTGGCAAGAGACCCAGATACTCTCCTAAAACTGCTGCCTGTATTTCAAGAGATTGCAGTCACCCCCGCTCGCCTCCATGCATTGCTTTTATCACCATAGTGATTATTATTGCAGCAACATTGATTATATATTCTATGCTATCCATTGGGTTAAGTGCTTTCGCTGCATTACCTTATTTAATCCCTATAACCATCTTATAAAGTAAACACTGTTATGACCCTTATTTACAAATGGGGAAACTGGGGTTCAGGAATCGGCATATGTTTGCCCAGAGTCATGCAGCGAATAAGTGATACAGCTGGGAAGAATCCAGGGCTGATTCAGAGCCCACACTGTTGGTTACTCGGTTGTGCTCCCCATTATTTTCCTCAATGGAATTGATTAAATCAAAGAGGTGAATGTGTTCCATAGATATTGTTAGGAACCTTTATGCCTATTTGCCTTTAATGTCTATTTACCCTGTCTTCCCTGGACAGAAGAGAAGACATGAATTGTACTAATAACCTAGGAAACTCTGTGTGTGTGTGTGTGTGTGTGTGTGTGTGTGTGTGTGTGTGTGTGTTTAAACAAATTGTTGGGATTCCTGGGTGGCTCAGTCAGTTAAGTGTCCGACTTTTGGCTCAGGTCATGATCTTACAATCCATGGGTTCCAGCCCTGTGTCGGGCTATGTGCTGACAGCTCAGAGCCTGGAGCCTGCTTCAGATTCTGGGTCTTCCTCTCTCCCCCTGATCACTTTCTGTCTCTGTCTCTCTCTCAAAATAAAATAAGGACATAAATTTTTTTTTTAATTGCTTATTTATACCATGGCTTTAACGAAGATGGTCTAAGTCCATCACTGAACACCACAGCCTCAGACAAGTTCAGCAACAACCTATAGGGAGGTACAGTTGTCCTTGGGGCTGTGAAATGAGGAAAGTAAGTCAATAATGCGTATTTAGTTTCTGTGATACTAAATAGGCCACTCTTGAATGACAGTGCCTCTAAAAATGCAACCCTGTGGAATTCAATAATATGCCAGGCCATCTGAGAAGACGTCTCTGTCTCTTCCTTGCTACCTTTCTAAAACAAAATATAGTAAAGGAGACGGGAAACATAATATTCAAATAGGGTATCCATGATCAATAATTTAAAAGGCAGTTCCACATCCCTAGAAGATAAATCAATGTGGTCAAAATTTGACAAATTTTTGGTCATATCTGTTAGTGGTTTTTAAAAACTTTAGTTCAGGCATCTAAGTGCCTAGAGGTGCTAAACCCTCCTGTCCCTGAGTGCTCCTTAAAGTGAACAGAGTGTCTGAATGCCAGATTTAGAGCTGGGAATTCTGGGTCAAGCAGTTGGAAGGCAGATAAGAAAGAGGTAGGTAATATCCTAAAATAATTTCAAATTTACAGACAAGTTGCAAGAATAATACAAAGAACTCCCATATATCCTTTACCCAAACTCATCATTGTTTAATATTTTGCCACATATATTTTATCTCTTTCTATACACATGCGCGTGCACACACACACACACACACACACACACACACCATATGTACGCATGCATGTATGTGTTTCTTCTTCTGAACCGAGTGAGAGTGAGAATCTTACATGATATCTTTCTGTATGCCTTTATTCCGTAGTGTGTATTTCCTAAGAATAGGGGTAGTCTGTTACTTAACCACAGTTTAGTTATGATATTTAGGAAATTTAATGTTGAAACAATACTTTTGTCTATTCTGTTTTCCACGTCCAGATGCTCTCAGGGGTCCCAATAATGCCCTTTAATGGTACTTTTCCCCTCCAGTACGAGATCTAGTCCATAAGGGTGTACTGCATTCATTGTCATGTGTCTTCCCTTGCATCTAGAAACAGTTCCTCAGCCTTTCTTTTTCTTTGGGGGAAACTGATACTTTTGGAGAATCAGGTCAATTTTTAAAAATAAGATGTTCCTCATTTTGGTGTTGTCTGTCCCTGGTTTGTGTACAACAAAAACGAAGGTGTATGTTTTTCAAGATAGTACACGCAGAGCCCATCTGAGCCTCACTGGTGATTACTTTTGGTCACCTGGTTCAGGTGCTGTCTAGTCCGTTAGCTGCATTGCCACCATTTCCCCCAATAAGCAATAAGCTTTGTTTTCAACTATTTGCAGTCTTGTGGGATACAAATGAAACAAATGATACAAATATAAATGTTGATCATTGAGAATCCAGAAGTGTCCCTTCAAGTGTCCAAATATCTCAGTAAGTCATAAATTCCTGGAATTTTACAGTGGATAGGGGGTTTGGAATGGACAGATGTGTATGATTTGAAATTTTTAAATAGAGTTTATTTTTCAGAGCAGTTTTAGGATCATAGCAAAATTGAGCAGAAAGTACCAAGTTCCCATATACCTNGTTAACAGTCGTGAACCTACAAGGAAACATCATTATCACCCAGAGTCCATAGTTTAAGTTCGAGTTCACACTTGCAGTTGTACATCCCAGATGTGTTCTTTAAAAGTCAATTCAGTGTCCATCTGCCGCACAATTCAGTTCACTATTCAGGACTGCTACTTTTCTAAGTTCTTTTATAAGAACAGTGTCTGTGTCTTGTTTTTAATGATGCCTCTTCCTTTATTCCTTTTTATAATGATTATATCTTTATAGTTTACTTCACTTTAAGGTCAGCTTTTAATACCATATCAACGGAGAGAGAGAAACTCAAGCAGCTGATGGAACAGGATGTCTCCTCCTCCCCTGCTGCCCAGGTCATTGGTCTGAAGCACGCCCTGTCATCCGTAAGTCACATGTCATGTGGCCAGGCTCAGGATTTTTTTTTTTTTTTTTTTTTGGTATTTTCCAACTCCATGGTTGTATTGAAAATTCACGAGAAAACCAACAAATTATCCCAATGATATTTTAACCTTTCATCAGATCTGCTAATTCTGAACACCAAAACTGAGCCTACATCAAATCTTAGTAGCTAGTGTTCCACTGAGCCTTAGATACTTTAAGTTTGGTTTCCTTCTATTTATCTTGATTTTTCTGTTTCTGTAAAGCCTTTGTTGTGTGTTTGTGTGAGTCTTACAGATGTTTGTCGGTTGATATAAAATCGGACAGTTTGGAGATTTCTTACGCTTAGGTTGACTTTGCAAATGACAGACAGCACAAGGGCAATTTGAAATTCACTTTTATGTTTTCTGCTGCACAGCACTGGTCCTGTTTACACTCTTTCAAAGTTCTTTGGAAGTTATTTGATTTGGTAGTATAAAACATTTCGCTTCTTTTTCCTGCACGGGCACAAAGAGATGAGTCCTATGGAATGTCAGATAATCATTATGTTTTCCTAACAGCAAAAATCACTGCCAAGCTTCAAATGTTTTTCATCAAGCCCTTCTGTTACTCACTGTCTCTGCTCTCTCCCCTTGATTCCACTTGGGCTCCATTCAAGCATGGTATCCTAGGATTCTACTTTGAATAGTGGACATTGTCTGGTTACTCACTCTGTATCTTTTGAAAAGCTAGAGAAAATTTAAAATTACATTCTTATTTGCTCCTGAGCTTTACTTGTGCTTTAGAATTCCTACTGTAAAGAGAAAGTGTGCACACGTGTAAAATTACCAAATGAAGCAATACTGAGCTTTTTATTTAGGGTCAGGTTGGGCAGATGGACTTTCATATCTTGTTTTCAGAAGCTAATTCAGGCTTTGAGAGAACTAGAAAAATCAATTCATCTTTTTGATTCCTCATGTTATTGAGAGAAGTAAAGTACTGATTTTGGTATGACGTTAATAGGCTATACATTAGCAGTAGTACATATTCTTGAAACAGGCATTAGGAATATTTAGCCAGTTGATGTTCTAAGTATGCTATCTTTGAAAGAAATTAAAAAAATAATAATAATGTGGGCTTAGCCTATGTAGAGAATCTCCTTGTCATCTACCCTGAGGAGCTCTGGGTTTTCTAAGGTCAGAAATAGAACACCCCCTTTTGGGTTGTAGTAGAGAGCCGTACTGGGTGCTACTCTGGTTTGAGAAAAGTAAGATGAATTCTCTTTTAAATTTATTTTTTAGTGCTAAAAAGCATTTCTTACTGTTCCCAGTAGTTTGCCTTTTAGTGCATTTAAAAGGTTCATTTGGGGGCACCTGGGTGGCTCAGTCAGTTAAGCATCCGACTTCGGCTCAGGTCATGATCTCACGGTTCGTGGGTTCGAGCCCCTCACCGAGCTCAGTGCTGACAGCTCAGAGCCTGGAGCCTGTTTCAGATTCTGTGTCTCCCTCTCTCTCACCTTCTCCTGCTCACACTGTCTGTCTGTCTGTCTCTCCCTCTCTCAGAAATAAATACAACATTTAAAATAAAAGGATTCCTTTGATGGACTCCCCAGAATCCCTTTCACTATATTGGTCTTCCTCCCTCCTGCCCTCGTCCCTTGGAGGTTCAGCCTCATCTTGTTAGTCTCCTTGTCTGGTAGAGGGCAGGGTATCCTAGGCCAAGGTTGTTACCTTTGCTAAGGAATTCATTCTCCCCCATGTTCAGGAATTTGGAAACTTAAGATATAACAAAATGATCCTTTCTGTCCTCTTTTTGGCTTGGATTCTGGATTAGATTTAAGACTTTTTTTAAAGTTTATTTTTGTATTTTGAGAGAGAGAGAGAGAGAGAGAGAGAGAGAGAGAGAATCCCAAACAGGCTTTGCACTGTCAGCACAGCGCCTGACACGGGACTCAAATTTACAAACCATGGGATCATGACCTGAGCCAACACCGAGAGTTGGGCACTTAATCAATTAAGCCACCCAGGTGCCCCAAGTCTTGTTTTTTTTAATAAAATTTTTAGTGTCATCCCAGAGTTATCAGAATGGACATGTTTGGGCTGCATGTGCCATCCTGGTGTTCTTCTGCCTGTGGTTTATGAAGGAAAAAGAAACTGCTACAGTAACATATTTTTTTCAGGCCATACTAAGATTCTAGCCACTGGTGTAGATTCTAGCCACTTACGCTTAGACACCAGCCGCATGTTGGTCAGAAAAAAAGGGACTACCCCATAGAGATTGTAACATGTGTTTGTGAAAATTAAGAACATTTACTCAGTATTTCCAAATAGCCCATCCATTCCTGGGTATTAAAACATAAAACCAGCCTCCTGTTTGAGACCCAGGCAGTAAGCCAGACAGTGCCGCGTCCTTTTATGGTCTCAGCAGGTAGATCCTGTGGGCACTAGCAGGAAACGACCTGAGATTCTTGGAGTAGAGCCTGGAAGACAAACAGACGGGCCAGATTTGTGTGCAAGCACCTCAGGAGCTGACTGCGGGAGTGTCTGGGGGTCACAATCAGGCACACTTGTCCCTTTCCAAAGACAGATCATTTGGAAACATCTCCCTCAACCTTCAAGCCAGTTCCTTCCCACTGGGAGGTTGGGACAGGGAATCAGACCTGCCTTGGGGTGGGTTTACCTGTGCTCACACCCCTCCCCCTGGTTCCTAGCCTTTATCCAGGTAAGTGAAAGTGCATTATTGTTGTTTTCAGTAAAATGTCCTAGTCATGAAAAATGAATAAAACAATCATCACCTGTATTGGAACATAGTAAAATTAATTTTCCTCAGAATACTGCTTTTAAGCAAACACGTCTTAAGATCCAGTAAAACTGGGGTGAAAATTAAATAACATTAAAAGATATCCTATCTAAAGGAGTGAGAGCGGCATCAGAAGCGTGGGATCATAGGGAGAGATCTGGGGAGGATGAGGGGCCATGAAACCCCTAGCCTTAGCAAGAGCTGAAGGTGTTGGTGATGTCCTTCTCCACCGAAAGGAAAACTTTGGTCAACCCCATCTTCCATCCCCAGGAGTGAGACTAGAGAAGGGACATCACTTCCAAAGTTTAGTATCTTTGATCTCTCTGGCACCTCTGAACCAGTATCCTGTGGGATAGCATTCAAGAAGAAAGTGCAGGAAGTGCCCTGCTCAAGGCTCCGTCTCACAGGGCCCACTGCTGTGCTTTTCTGGTACATCCCTTTATTAACAGAGCCCCACTATTTTTAACATGTTCCAGGCCCTAGCACAAAACACAGACCTTAAAGAACGCTTATGCAGAATCCATGCTGAGTCTCTGCTCCTCGACCCCCCCGCTGCTGCCAAGTCGGGTGACAGTCTGGCAGAGGTGGGTAAGGCTTCTCGTCTGGGACTGTTTCCACGACCGCCACCCCCTCACCTGACACCCTCTGTCTAGTCGCTCAGCCCCTGTTTCTCCCTTGGGAGTGGTGCTCACATCTCTGCCCACCTCCCGCAGCTGCTGCAGGGTTTGGGAGCCTCGGAAGGCTTTCTGGAATATGTGCCTACTGCATTGTTAAACCGCTTCCTCCCCACCCCACCCCAAGAAGTCTTCTTCCTTTTGTATTTCTTTACC
Organism: Crocuta crocuta; assembly: GCF_008692635.1. Taxonomy (NCBI): domain Eukaryota; kingdom Metazoa; phylum Chordata; class Mammalia; order Carnivora; family Hyaenidae; genus Crocuta; species Crocuta crocuta. The sequence continues at coordinate 11,048,768 of NW_027532002.1, forward strand.
CCATTTTCCTCCTAAGTATCACCTTTTATTAGGTTTTATTGGAATGGGGAAAGACAAACATTTTCTCCTGCTACTTCTGAAGAGACTTAATTATCTTTGCCCTGTGGTATCCTAATTCCCTGCCAGTATCCTTTGCTCCCTCCATGAGATCCTCTCTCCCCTTTCTTTGTGGCTTTCCCTTCTCCCTCTCCTGTGATTTTTTTTTTTTCTTTTAAAAAGCACAGCTGTACTTTTCTGAGGGGAAAAAATCTTGTATTACAATTGAAGTGTCTTGGTCAACTAATAGTATGTTTAAAATGTCTTTTCTCAAGACAGGATGTTTATCCAGAATGTTCTTTGAATGTGTTTGAAATGAGAAACTGCAGAAAAATATAAGTGGATGATTAAAAAAAATAAGTGAAAAAGGATAACCAGCCTTAAAACTGGTTTTAGCTATCATATGCCCGCCTCAGAATTGCTAAATTTTTTTATTAACAAATTTATTAGACTGAGCACATTTGAAATAAAAAGGGAGGAAGGAAATATACAAGGGGTGTGTGTGTGTGTGTGTGTGTGTGTGTGTGTGAGGGTGTGTGTACGTGAGTGTGTCTGTGTGTAGATTTATAAAAGGAGTTTCCAGTGTTGAGGCTTAATCCTTCTTTTTCCTTTTCCTGTCCTCAAAGAAAACAAGACCCCCGCACAGCACTTCACTCTGTGGGAAGCCATGTGTGCAGGCAGTGAGACTAGGGGTTGAAATCGGTCAGCACCAAGGGCAAGGCTGGGATATCCACAGTCACGTGGCCGCATGCCGAGGGGACCCTCTTTGCTGACAAGGGCCCTACCCTCTCTCTGCACAGGCTCCCAGGCCTGCCCCTGCTTCTGAGACGCGCGTCAGTGGTTAACCACGGCATTCCTCTACGTCCTTCCTCCCCACCAAGAGATCTTTTCAGTCATTTTAGCCAATACCTGAACTAAATCATCTTTAAAGCTGAGCACCTGAACATGACCTGGGGCGACCTTCATTTTAGGCCTGGGCAAAGAAAATGTGCTCACCAGGTGGGCTCTCTTTTGAATCTGCACAGTAGCTAAAGCAGGGCGCGGTTACCACGACTGGCCATCGTGGAGTGTAGTTTACTGCCAGGCACTGGCATTCTGTGGGGTTTCCTGCCTGTTGTGAGGCAGTGCTTTCCTTTTATTTTTATTTTAAAACATTTCTTAAATATTTGTTTATTTTTTAGAGAAAGAGCTTGAGCCCAGGAGTGGCAGTGAGAGAGGGAGACACTGAATCCGAAGCAGGCTCCGGGCTCTGAGCTGTCGGCACAGAGCCCGATGCAGGGCTCAGACTCACAGGCCATGAGATCATGACCTGAGCTGAAGTCTGATGCTTACCTGACTGAGCCACCCGGGCTCCCCAATGCTTACCTTTTAAATAGCATTACCACCAACTGTATTAAATCAAGTTGACCCCTCATTTATGGATCTATGTATTTATGCTCAGCGTGCATAGTTGGGGCTATTTGTGTTTTGGAAAGGAAACTAGAATCACAGGGTTGTTTTTTTTTAATGCATGTTTTTAAACTGATCTCACAAGGAATGTACCTGAAGGCTTAAATGCTGTAAACTGTCCTTGAGGAGGAGGGATAGTGTCCCCCGAACTCACACTTTCCAAAATAGCCTTCTGAAGTCTTGAATTGATGACACGTTCTCCTTGCTGTTTCCTCTTTCAGTGACTTTATGTCCTCCATGTTTTATCCTGCTTTTCACTGAGTCACTCAGGCTCATTTTCCCAGAAATGGAAAAGCCATTCTTGTCTTCAGGAAACCAGAGAGTGACTGGAAGTGGCCGCCCCAAGAGCTTAAAAATTCCATTCCTGTTTATTTTTCTTAGGTAGCTCACAGACACCCCAAGCAATCTGTCAAGGAATGGCAGTCCCCACAGTGACGTCAACCTAGGGCACTCTGTTTTCTGTACTTACCTTCCCTTACCTTTGAGTTGCTCAAATTACCCATCTCCCATCGAAATTACTCCCACATTCTAGTAAGTTCTCCTAATTTATGTTTTTGAATGTGAATATTTAATATTATCAGCTTATTAGTTCTTATATTATTCTAGGTTCCAAATGAAAGACTAGGTGACTTTGGGTGATCATACTCTACTTAATCTACAGTCCATTTAAGAGACTAAGTAGTCAAGAACTTTAAAGAAATGTCTGAAAGAGAAGAGAACTTAATATCCTAACCACAGTTCTATAAGGTGGGTGATGGTAGTTTCACGTTAGAGACAAGGAAACCAAAGAGGTTGGATAACTTCCCCCAGGGCCCACAGCTAATGAGAGACCTAGCTGTGATTTCAGTCTTCATCTGGTGAGCCCAAAGCACAGTATTTTCTCAGTAACATCACACCTGCTATATATTGAGGAAATGTGCCAGGCCAGAAAATAAGACAGAGTGAAGCTCCAGTAGTGAAAATATGATGGGGGGATGGTGTGAGCATGGACTGAACGACTATCTCAGACATAAACACCATTTCATATAAAAGAAACAAATACATGATAGAATCAACTAAAAAAATCAATGGGGAGGAGATGGATTATTCAATAAATTCAGTTGGCGCAGCTCAAAAGCAGTTTGGAGAGCAGTTTAAATGTTTACAGTGCATACCAAAATGAACGCTAGTGAATTAGAGTTAAATATAAAAACTCATATTGAAATCTGTTGATTTAAATATTTATCTTAATGGTTGGAGTAGGGAGGACTTTCTAAATTTGGAAGCAATAGAAAAATTACAAAAGACATGTTGACTAGCTTTGACCTTTGTTTTAGGAAAGAAATGAAATGGAGTGTGTGGGAAAATGAGAGAGATAAACAATAAAGTAGGAAAAATATTTTCAGTGAAAATGACAGACTTAGCTAATGCTGACTTAGGTGATAATGTCTTTAATATGTAAATTATTAATCTGTAATAACAATCAAGTCAAGACCCCAATAAACAAATGAAGACAGGGACACAATTCACAAAAAAAAAAAACCCAAATACAAAAAGTTTTTTTGAAACTTTTGACTTTGTCATGCTTAGAAATTCACAAGAAAGTGCAAAGAAATGCAGAGGGAGGTCCCATCCACCCTGACCTACCCTCCCCTAATCAACATCTCTATATTTTTTTAAGAAGAAAATGTTAGACCTAATTCTTAACAAGGAAATGCAAATTACAACAATTCGATTAACATACAGATTTTCTAAAATATAGTATTCTATGCCATTAAAGATATAGAGAAAACAGAGGTTCTGTTATTTGTTAATGTAATTAAATAACATCTGTATTCTAACATTTTTAATAATTCTGCTTCTGAGAACTGATTCTAATACTCAAATACAAGTATTATCTCATTTACAAAAGACAGTTGCAAACATGTTCATGATCTTTACAAATTTGTAAACACTCTTAATTCCTAATATATAAAACGGTCACTTTGGGACACACATATATAATAAAATATCATCTATGAACTAAAGTTAATGTCTCAAGAAACTGACATCCTGGGAAAAAGTTCACAATATAATGTTAAATGCCTATAGCAGACTATATAAAGACTATGTAAAGTGTGATCTTACTTTTTCAAACTTAAATCTGTACTTTATATAATATATACACATATACACACCACCCACATACATACACACGTTTTAATATTAAAAAACATACCAATAGGTTAATAGGGGACACATCTGGGCAATGAGGCTCTAAGTAATATGTATTTTGTTTACATTTTTCTGTATTTTCTATTTTGAGCATTTGTTACTCTTATCCTCGGGATAAATGCTAATTTTGAAAAAATGACTCTGGTACAGTGTTGTTTGGGGAAAGTTTATAAATATATATTATATATGATATATAAACCAACAGACTAGGGAACATGTTTACTACTCAGTTCCATTTGCCCCAGTTTCATATATTTATATAAGTTTATATTATACATATATGTACAATTATTTTAAAGCATAGTTATATGTATAAAAAGGATGGGAGAGAAATGTACCAAAATGCTTATAATGGTTTTAGTGTGTTAGGATTATGAATGTTCCCTTCCTTCCCTTTTCTCTGTTTATCTTTTTTCAATGTAAAAAAATGGTAACCATTGAGGCCTTCCAGCCTTGTGGGGAAATTGTTGAAGTGAACCGACCAGGTCAATATGTAACAAGCGCAGTGCTGTGTGTGTAAAGTAGTGTGCTGGGCCTTGGGGCTACTGCAGCCCCACTGAGGTTTTTATTGTTTTGTTTTGTTTTGTTTTGTTTTCAGTGGGTATTGATAGGACATTTCTTGAGGAGTGGAGCATCAGAAGGGGCTAGGGCTAGGTGTATTCTTTTCATTGTTGGTCAGCCAAGAAATCCTTCTGATCCATCCATCTAGGAGAAGGAAGAGAGAGAGCAGGAGTGACTAGTAATGAATTAATGAATAGAAAAAGTAAATAAAACATTAGAATCTTACGTGGCAGTGACACACCAAAGACACAGGAAGATTCTGTTGTTTCAGTGAGCATGAAAGGAGCTCAGTTATTCACTATAGTGTCTCCTCTTCTGAGGAGACATTCCTTCCCCTTGAAGGTGACAGCTTTGGGGGTACTTGTTTGTAGATCTTAATGTCATCTCTTTGTCAGGGCAGAAGAAGCCTCCTTTTCACAAGGCTTTATGGATCTTAAAATGGGTAAGACCTTTGAATGGCCAAGCATCGTATTTAGGAAGAATCCAAGAGGAAGGGATACCCATGGAAATGTGTTCCTGAAGTAAACCTCTCATAAAGGGACCACTTGTCCTTTACTAATTATGAAAATCTGCTATGGTCCTTCTGTTATCGCATCCCCATCTTAGATATAATTTGTTTATGAGACTGAAGAGCATATCTTGAACTCATAAAACTTCTGGAAAAGACAGAATCTGCTTTAACTTTTGTTCTCTAAATATTCTGAGACTCCTTTATCACATATATATGGCAGAAGCAGTTCCTTTATCAGCCTAGTGAGAAATGTGAGCTGTAGGGAAGTTCAAGGCAACAAACCTCTCCTCTGAATTGAAAGAATCCCGTCATCTTGTCCTGAATCTGTTCTTATTCCTGAAGGTCCAGTCAGGTGTCACCTCTTCTGTGAAGCCCTCCAAACCAAAGCTCAGAATAGAATCAACCTCAACCTTCCTCTTCCCTTCTGTAGTACTCTCTCTTCTACAGTCTTGGTCTCCTGTGTTGGGTGCATTCTTTGTGCCACTCATTCAGGCCAGTGCATCCTTATTTCTCACCAAGGCCAGCACAGAGCAGTTGCTAATTTGTTGAGTTGTATTAAATTTTCACTTGCCAATTGAATAGAAAGCACATTTCAAAACAAAGTATTTAGGACCTTCCCAGAGGGGAAGTTTAGATCCAGTGAAGTAGAGAAGGGAGGGCCACGCAAGATGAGAAAATCATGATATACCATTATGTTGTTTGTAGAGAGGTTTATAAAGGGGATTGGGAGTTTCCGCCCCTCTCAGAGTCATTTGTGGTTGGAGAGAGACTAACAAAGAGAATTTATCTCATTCATCCATGAATAATGAATGATCTGCCACCAGGGGCCCTTCTGGACCAAAACACGCTGTGTATTTGTCAAGAGACGCCTCAGAAACTGCATGTTGGCTTCTGGGAGAGCGTAGGGGCAGAAAAAGACATTGTGGCTCCAAATCAGCCACGCAAGGACATACATTGAGTACAATTCAGAGGAAATTTTAGGATGAAAAGAAACATCCTGCAGTGGTAGAGAATAAGAGGATATGATTCAGAGAGTGTTGGAATTTTCCCTCTCTTAACTGGAACCAAGACTGACCTGGACAATCTCCTTTTGCTTTGAGATTTGTTGCAGGTGCCTAAGCAGTAATAGTGCCTATAAAGTGAGGTGCCCCTGTGTGGGGGACACTTTTGTTTTTCATTTTGGTTTGTGTGAGGCTTGCTTCTCCTTGACTTTGGAGCTGACCTCTGCTTTGAGCTGCCTGTTTGCATGCGCCTGTGACCTTGTGTATCATGCAGTGAAATCAGCTGTTTATTTTTGCTTCTCTGGAGACTGTTTCTAATTATATGCATTTTTGCTTTTGTGTTTACAACAGGAGAGCTCCAGAGATGACAACCGAGCTCTGGTCCATCAGCTTTCCAATGAAAGTAGGCTCTCCATCACGGACTCCCTTTCAGAGTTTTTTGACGCACAGGAAGTTCTGTTATCTCCAAGCTCTTCAGAAAATGAGGTTTGAGCACTGTTTTCAGTTAGGTGCCTCAAAACCTCCTTTGTTGCTGTACTCATTCCTTTAGAAACGCTTACCTCAGCGGGCTCTTTCTGCCATTCCATTCTGAGGAGCTTCTTGCAACTCCCACGGCCAAAAAGCACAAAAAGATATAAGACCTTAGGGAAAAGTTGCAGGAGGAGAAGGTGTTGGGTACTTCCTCACTTCTGTTGCGTGATTTTTTTATACCTCTTTTAATTACTGGTTAATAATTTTGACTGTTAGCCATTTGATAATGTAATATTTCTACCACAGGATCAGAATTCAGTATCTTATTTTTTTAATCACTGAACTTGATCAATATTAATTTATAACATGCAATTATTACTTTATTATAATTATTTAAATATTGCTATTATTATAACAATTTATAATCCATAATAATGCCATTTTATGGTGATGCATAAAACCATACTTTCCTAAATAAGCAAGTATCATAGGTAGGATTGCTTTGTGCAAGTGTGAATTGATAATTTTACACCTTTAGTATAGAAGTACTAATCTTATTTAATTTCCATGGGAGAGTCTTTTTTTTTTTTCACAAATAGTTGAAAGACAAATTGTAATTATTCTATGCAAACAGTAACAGATTCTGAAAATGCAGTCTGAATTCATAAGTATTTTTGTAATAACTAAGATCTTGAGTTGATTTGTGTTTTCTTTGTGATAACTGGTCAAGAAAATATAAAAATGTTAATAACAGATGTTTGCCGTTAGGCAGACTGGCATACGGACCTCTCTGAAAGCAATCCAAAATTATTTTTGTAGGTTTTTAACATGGGATTCAAAATGTTTGATGATTTGGAGTAAAGGTTTAATAAAAATCTGGTTTGTTTATTCTTACTCTAATGTATTTTTCTTTTCCCATAGATTTCTGAGGATGACTCCTATGTCAGTGACATAAGTGATAACCTTTCCTTAGATAATCTCAGTAATGATTTAGATAATGAGAGACAGACCTTGGGTAAGATTTAAATTATTTGATCTCTGAAAGCTTTATCTTCACAGGATACTGATAAGCACTAATAGAGTATCTGCTGCAGGTATAGAACTGTAACATGTATTATACAAGAAAATTAAGACATGGTCCCCATCCTTGAGGTTTATATAATCTAGGTGGGGGATCAGCACTCACATGTGAAATATATATTCATTCAAATAAATTTGTCCACCCATGAAAAATTTGATTTTATACAGTGAGGGTATACCAGTTATCATATAAATATCAAAAATTAGTGCAACAGATATCTCTCATATGGTCAGACAGTCTCTCAGCAAGGATATTACAATAGAGCCTTTTGCCTTTAGATATCTAGTGGTTTTCATGCTCTAGAAATTCTATAAGGCTTATATAATAAAAATACCTGATCTGAGTGGTAATTCAGCCTCAGATTCTTTAAGATAACACATTTAAAAGTAACAAATGACTACCTCCTAGAAGGGGGGATGGGACCATCAGGATATCCTAAGATGTCCCTTTATTACAGGTTGATCTCAAGAGCAAAATGATGTTGAGGAAATGTTAGTTTGAATTGTGGGGTACTTGGAGTGTCTGCCTAGCCCCAAACAGCTCTGATTTAGGAGTTCAGTAAGCAGACTGATGTCTGTTTCAGAAGATGCGCTTAAGAAGAATTAGCCCATTGGACAGTTCTCTGCATGAGTCCTGTAGCATCAGACATTCCCAGTCTTGGTATTCAGTGTGCCTTGGGGTCTCCAGGTTGGTCTGTGCCACATATTGGGTACTCAGAGCACCACCTATTTTCATATCTACCCAGAGGACAGGGACCATGTCATACAGGGCTTTTTCTATTTTAGTGCTTCCCTGTTCAGTAAGTATGTGTGAAATATGATGATGAGTTGTTATATGAATGCCAAAGAGCCTACACTTTGGGGACCACAAAAAAGGCAGGTGATTTTACCATTCTCTGGAAGAACATACTTTTAGCATCATATCTCCAGAAGTCTGATGCTCATTATGCTCTGTCTTGCTTGAAACGTTTCCAGAGAGATGAACTCTTTCATGTAAAAGTCCAGTGGTTTAAAGGAGAAGACCAATGATATAGGAGCTACTTGCTTTTCTAGAAAAACAAGGAGGTCACTTGAAAGAGAAATAACAACACATCCCCTTGACAAACAGCACACACACTAAAATGGTACTCCCGCTGTGGATGAGGAAGACAGACAAATGCTGAAGTCCTTTTCTCTTTGAGGCCTGAGGGAGAGGCCAAGAGGAGCACCGGGTTAGAGGGTTCAGAGGTCAAAGTCAGGAACAGAAGACTTGCCCTAAGACCACAGTTGTGCTCCGGTGACATTAGCCAGAAAAAGCAGAGAAGTCAAGGATGGTTCTCTCTTATTCCACAGCCATTTGGCTGGAATGCTGACTAGTGCATTTCCTTGGCTTCAACAAACACTGAGCCAAACCCAGCTTTCTTCTTCAACAGTATTTGGAGGCAAAAATAAGTGTCGTTCAGTTTAACTGTCTCTGTGGAAGATTAGATTTCTAAACATCAGTACTGCACTGAAAAGATTGGATGTAGACCTAACCTTTGTGTCATATGACACAGCTGTGCCTACAAAAGGAAATAGGAATTGGATCAAGTTCTTGATAATTTATAATGTTAGAGTTTCTCTGAACCCCTAGTAAATGCTAGATATTTAGAATGATTCCTGTTAATTTCTTCCTCCCCAAATCAGGAGGCAAATATTGGGATCCATCACCATGATGGGTGCCGTGGGAGGTTCAGGAGTTAGGAATATAGATTCATGACCAGACTTCCTTGGTTAACCTCAGTTCTGTACTCACTGGTTATGTGTTCTAGTGCCAGTTACTTAAGAGATAATGTATGTATAAAGTATATGTAAAAATAGATAATATACGTAAAATGGTCAAAGACTTGCTAGGTAGGTATTATTCATTCATTAGTAGTAGTTATTCATACAGTGTTGTTTCAAAATCTGGATTAGCAGAATCAAAGAAAATATTTTGACATTACATGGAAAACTGTTTTAAAAACTACCATCATTTGCAGCTGTTTACTTGGTAAATCTGATGTTTGCTTACACCAAGAAATTTAAATAAATTCAACAATTAATTGGATGCTTAGATTAACATGAGACTGTAAAGTGTGGCCCCAGTGTCACACTTTTCTGTTCCTCAAAGCAGCCTCTTTATTCAGAGTGATTGGCTTTATAATGAGTATATGTTAAATATTTTTAATAAATAAATATATAGAAATAAAATGCGTCTTTCTCATGTGTTGGTGTAATGCAAAAGATTTTGTTTGAAAGTAGGCTCAGCTGGGATGGGAAAAGAATTTCAGAGCCTAAGCCAATGGAAGTTGTCACAAAGAAAAAGATTGATAGATGTAAAAACCTAAAAGTGTAAATGTTTTATTCATTAGCTAACCACGTGGACCAGATTTAAAGATCAATGTCAAATGGGGATTTGATTGTAAAACAAACATAAAAACAAAAAATTATGCCCTAATATGTAAAGAGGAAAACAGATGATTCAGAAAAGAAGAAATATTCGTGAAAGAATTACTAGCAATTTTTTTTTAGTGTAACTTAAAGCAAGGAAATAACACTGTCCACCCAACAATTTGCTAGAAATTCAAAACAAATGATGACAAGCCTGAAAAAGCCTCAGGAGATAGACGCATGTCTACTATTGATAAATAGGAAATCGATGTAGGTTTTTTGAGGAGCCATCTGATCATATGAATCAAATGTCTAAAATGTTTATAGTCTTTGACATAGTAATTCCACTTCTATATATCCTAAGCAAGTACTCGGAGATGTAATAAAATATCAAGAATATAAATATCCAATACTTTTTTTTTTTTTTTTTTGCATCATAACAA
>NW_027532002.1:11058986-11156745 GCF_008692635.1 Crocuta crocuta
CATAGCAAAACACATAAACTAATCGAAAAGTCCAACAGTAGATGAATGATTCAGTCGATTATGGCATATCCATAGCATGGAAGTTTTTTACAGTCATTACAAATGATGTTTTATTTTATTTTTTTATCTTTATTTATTTTTGAGAGGGAGAGACAGAGAGCGACCAGGGGAGGAACGGAGAGAGAGGGAGACACAGAATCCGAAGCAAGTTCCAGTCTCTGAGCTGTCAGTGCAGAGCCTGATGTGGGGCTTGAACTCATGATTCATGAGATCATGACCTGAGCCAAAGTTGGATGTTCAACCAACTGAGCCGGACCTAGGTGTCCCACAAATGATGTGGGACATTCTAAAAAGAAGAATTTTGAATAGCATGGAGAAGTAGTTAAGTGAATAAACAGAACATAAAAATAGACATGCTATATGGGCTATATGGATGGAGAAAATACTACATGAAAACACTCCAAAACATAAATAACTCATATGCAGATAGCGGGATAATGGATGACTTTTATTTCCATTATCATTTTTCTGTAGTAAGCACAATTTTTTTTTTATTTTTTATTTTTTTACAAATAGTTTATTGTCAAGTTGGTTTCCATATAACACCCAGTGCTCATCCNATGTAAGCACAATTGTTTTTATCAGAATTGGACATGATTTTTAAAAAGAGCTTAAAAGTTTTTAAGCAGGGTTTCAAATACTTTTTATTTTTATTTTTATTTTTATTTTAAAAAAATTTTTTTTTTTTAACGTTTTATTTATTTTTAGGAGAGAGAGAGAGACAGCGTGAGCAGGGGAGGGTCCGAGAGAGAGGGAGTCACAGACTGAAACAGGCTCCAGGCTCTGAGCTGGCAGTCAGCACAGAGCCCGACGCGGGGCTCGAACCCACGAACTGCGAGATCATGACCTAAGCGAAAGTCGGACGCTTAACCGACTAAGCCACCCAGGCGCCCCTCAAGTACTTTGTAAACATTTAAAGAGTTTAAAGGTATAAATAGTAACCTGCTGTGAGCATAGAAATCTAGTTTCCAGTTTTATTGTACGTGTATATAAGCGATGAGTCACTAGCGTCTGGGCAGGAACTTGAAGACTTCCCTTGTGAATAAACTCCATGAGTTTTAGTGCGTGTAATTTTGGGTACTTCATTTAGCAGTGCAGAATTCTTTCTATTTTCTGACGTTCGGTCACATTCCAGATAATTGATTAATGGTACACTTGAGTACTTGCTGGGTAAGGTTTTATTCATGCGTTTTTGTTTTTTGTTTTTGTTTTTGATTTAAATAATAAAATAAAAAGTCTTCTAGAGACAATGAGGCTGATTTCCCTTTCAGGGCCTGTGCTTGAAAGTGGTGGGGATGCAAAGTCCAAAAGAAGAAGTTGCTTGCCGGCGCCATGTCCCAACGCCAGTAACATCAGCCTGTGGAACATCCTGAGGAACAACATAGGCAAGGACCTGTCTAAGGTGGCCATGCCAGTGGAGCTGAACGAGCCTCTGAACACCCTGCAGCGGCTCTGTGAGGAGCTGGAGTACAGTGAGCTTCTGGACAAGGCCGCACAGGTCCCCAGTGCCTTGGAAAGGATGGTGAGGAGCCACTCTTGTGGCTGGGCTGTCTGGCCCCTGCACCTGCTGTTTGCGGGGCAGGGGNCTCCAGTTTTCGTTTGGATTATCCTTTCAGCGGGTTCATTTCTCACCAACACCTAGTTCCCCTGTGCCTGGGTGTTTTCAGTCACCTCGATAGAGTTTGCCATTTGGGGGAGCTTCTTAGTGACAGTTGGTGCCTGTGGGTAGTTCTACTCTGTGATTTTACGCTTCCCTTTTCTCCAGAACCTTCCGAGTGATCGTTCTGACATGCCTGGCTGGAAAACACTGTCTTCAGGGGCTGTCTGCATGTTTATTTTTACTATCCTGGGTGGACAGAATTTAATTTCCCAAGCTGTTTTTCTTGTCCAGGGTAAATTTCCCTTGAGAATGTTTTTATTTTGAGAGTTGTCCCACCAGCAACTAGATTTTGGGAAAATAACGTTCGAGATTTTTACATAAGAATGATTATCAGTCCACTCCCACTCTTAATCTATAAAGTTAAAAAAAAGTTCTACCTAGAAAAATTCACCCTCTATTCTCTACTCAACATTACTTTCAATCAAGTGATGGGTCTTCCAATGAAGGGGCTTCCAGGTGTTTCTAATCTTTCCCCTGTCTTGGGTGGAGATAAGGGGACCATGGTTCTTTTTTCAAAAAACTTTTTTTAATGTTTTATTTATTTCTGAGAGAGAAAGAGAGAGACAGCATGAGCAGGGGAGGGTCAGAGAGAGAGGGAGGTATAGAATCTGAAACAGGCTCCAGGCTCTGAGCTGGCTGTCAGCACAGAGCCCGATGCGGGACTCAAATCCACAAACCGTGAGATGACGACCTGAGCCGAAGTCGGACGCTTAACTGACTGAGCCTCCCAGGCGCCCCAAGGGGACCATGGTTCTAAGATGAGGGGCAAATCAGCCCTTTCTGTGACCCGCTGACTTTGTTCATTGAAACTGAGTATCCCTGCTTTTTGCTCCCTCGTACGTTAACCTGCTCCACAGAAGGGTCATTGTCTGGATGGAAGGCTGGTCAGTGTCTTCCCCCAAATGAAGAGTCTGTGCCCTGGGCATTTCCTGGTGGACCGTATTAGAGTCAGCACACCCCCTGGGCTTCACAGACCTGACTCTAAGTCATCCTCTCATGGATGGAGGACACCATTCTTTTCTAAATTCTAAGCATTCCTAGTTTTGACCCTCATTAAAACTTCATTATTTGAGTGATTTGAAGATGAAGGGGAAATCTAACTATAGATGAAAGAGACATCCCACTGTCAGTCTTCAGGGACTTCTCCATCACAGAGGCTTTCTTGATACTAATGATAATAAGAGTAGGAGAGAAAAAAACAAGCTCTCTGTGTGTGTGTGTGTGTGTGTGTGTGTGTGTGTTTTCTTTGTTACCCTTCTCTGGAGAATTTCTGCTGAACAAAGGGAGGCAAGTAGCTTTTAAGGCAAGTGTGAAAAGTCACCATTCATGGACAGTTCTTTTCTTTAAAGAAAAGATTGACTTTGAAGATGAAAATATTCTTCAAGGTGTTTCATTCTTGTGGCAATTGAGAGCCCCTTAGGATGTCAGCTGATTGATTGGTGGAATTGACCTTGAGAAGGAGTCTGAGGGAAGGCTTTGCATTCCAGTACAATGCATCTGGAAGGGACAGTACAGGCAGGCAGTGTGCAGGAACCCTGTCCGTGGGTCGTTCTCTGCCCTGCAGGTCAGCTCATGGCCCGGAATAGATTCTCTGTCATGTTGCCAGCCAAAAAGGAGAATGCTTCATTGTACCTGTTCTCTCCCTCCCTTCTCCCCCCACCCAGCATTATGGATGACACCAGGTTCTGTCATAAATCTTGTTATATTTTGAATTGTGAAGATGACTCAGGATCGATCCGACATTCCATAGAGACAGTGTGAACTTACTTCAACCAGTAACACACACATAGGGAAGCAAAGAGAAGAGCAGATACCCAGACTTTGAGAACAAAAGCAGAATTGAGCCTCCTGAACTGATTTTTTATAAGCTAACTAGATGCTCTACAGAATTTAACAGTGTGAGTGGTTAAGGTGGGTCCTATTGCAGAAGGGTTAAAAAAAGTTATGTGACTAGTAAACGCTTATGAAAGGCACTCAGCTTTTCCTCCCCGATATAAGAAACCCCATGAAATGTGCTGGGAAGGGGAAACATTGGGATTCTTAACTAGGTTCAATGTTCTGCACTCCACCCCCTGCCAAAAAAGGCAAAAAAAAATAATGCGTCTCTTTGGTGCCCCAAAAGGAGAACTTAACGCTGACAGCCTCACAGTGAGTGCTAATTTCATGTTTACCTATAGTATTTTCCTTCCTTTTCCTTTTGATTTTTCATTTTTCCTTCCGGAAAGCATGACTCTTTTAAATGCATGGTGCCCTGTCCTGGGCTTGTTACTTAGACAGGAAATTACTATCACAGATTTTCTTCTGTCAAAGTGAGTTTGTAGGTTTCTACAGTATGAAAATAGGAATGGTTGCTTGTTTCTGAATTTTGGGAAGTTTGGCTTTTAAAAAAAAATTTTTTTTAATGTTTATCTTTTTTTGAGAGAGAGAGAGAGAGAGAAAGACAGACAGACAGAGTTTGAGCAGGGCAGGGGGCAGAGAGAGGAGGATACAGAATCTGAAGCAGGCTCCAGGCTCTGGGCCTGATGCGGGGCTTGAACTCAGGAACCAGGGTTTCATGACCTGAGCTAAAGTCAGACGCTTAACTGACTGAGCCACCCAGACACCTCAAGTTTGGCTTTTTTAATGCTCTTCTTCTTTCTCCTTCCTGAAAATTAGGATTCTCAGATATCATTGGGTTTAGAGGTACTGGACTTAGCTTAACAGCTCAAAGACAGGGTAGTTCACTTGATAAATATCCTCTTGAAAGCTTCTTTTTAGGCATCAGAAAAGATGGACAGTTTGAAAATATTTGGTTCACTGGTCTCTGGGCCAAGGTGGACATTATTTAAACCTGCAACTTTAAGGTGAGCCTGGGTGGCTCAGTCAGTTGGGCATCCGACTTTGGCCCAGGTCATGATCTCACAGTCCATGAGTTTGAGCCCTGCGTCAGGCCCAGCGCTGACAGCTCAGAGCCTGGAGCCTGCTTCAGATTCTATCTCCCTCCCTCTCTGCCCCTCCCCACTCACACTCCGTCTCTCTCTCAAGAATAAAATAAAAAAAATAAAAAAAAAAACAGTAAAAAATTATACCTGCAACTTTAAGCCAAATTTGGTTTCGTGGTCCCTAAACCAGAGACAAATCGGTGGCTTTCCAAAACAAACCATAAAGAGAGAAATAAAGGCTTTGTTTTGTGTGTGTTTTTGTAAAACAATTTCTTGGCAACTGAGAAATAATAAAGTTCTTCCCTCCTTCCCCTCAGGTGTACGTGGCAGCCTTTGCTGTATCAGCGTATGCATCTAGCTATTTCCGAGCCGGGAGCAAGCCCTTCAATCCTGTTCTTGGAGAAACCTATGAGTGTATCCGTGAGGACAGAGGCTTCCAGTTTTTCTCAGAGCAGGTGGATATGTGCCCTTTCTGTTTGTTATGTACGCCTTTTTTGTCCACTGGTACTGGAGGAGTCACTCACGCCTTCTATTACGTGCGCTTTTGAAATATTTATTGTCCACCTTTCACTAGCTTTAAGGCAGCTTAGATAATTACAGAGCTTTTACACATAAAGAGAAGGAGCGATTTCCCTTCACCTGAAACCTAGCCTCCCCCAGGCACATGAAGGTACTAGCAATGCCGAGCATGCCTTTGACCATATGCATCAACAGCGCCCTTTGTATTAAATCATAGCGAGACAACTTTTCAAACTGTGATTTTAGGTTTTAAAGTAAGATGCACCCTCACTCGTTGACATGTCCTTCTAGAGGATGCATGCTCCCATCAGATGGATAGCATCAAATGACGGCATTATTCTTAATCTCATTTAAGAGGAAGCATTCATTCATGTATTTATTTAATCATTGAACCTTTCCCGAGCGTGTAACACATATCCCACCTTGTTCCAGGTGTGGGGAGACTGCAGTGGGCTGGGGGCCATGTCTGTCTTCCTCTACTGGATGGACATACTTTATACTTATGTAGCCTGAGTTCCTTGAGGTTCCACGAGATGTTCCCACCTAAGCATTAGCAGGTAATAATATTTAGGAACGAAGAGCAGGGTCTCTGGAGATGGCCAAGGTTCAAATCTCAACTCTACCTCTCACCAGGTTTGCAACCCAGCTCAAGTTACTTAGCTTCAGTTTCCTCCTTAAAGTGGAAATAGTGACAGTGGCAGAGACCTCAGATGGCTTTGTGACAGTTAAAAGAGATACTCTCTACAATGCACTGGGTATGGCATCTGATACGTGGAGTATAAAGCATTATATGAGTGTCTGCTGTCATTATTATGACAGCATAGTTTGCAACAGCAGAATATTGGCAACATCCCAAGGACCTATCAATAAAGAATTATTTAGCTAAAATAGGATGTGCTGATACGGAAAATAAAAAATAATCCTCACACCCCTGCTTATGACAGAGACTGGATACGTCCATGCTCTGTACATCCCTAAATGTCAACCCAGGAACATGAAACACAATTGCTTTGATACATTTTTCTCCTCCCACTTCTTCGAAAACCAAGGAAAAACGGGTGGGTTGTTAGAGTATTGTTTTCCCTCCTGTTGTCTTGCTGCCGCCTTTATCACTGGATTTGCTTTTGGAGGGTAGGAACAGAAAGCTGGGTAGCTGAGAGACTTAATGAGTCTGTTGCTTGTCTGAACTATAAATTACAACCAGTGTCCTCTGAAACCCAAAGGAAAATGAATATATAATAATCCCAAAGCACATTTTTAGTACATTTCCAGTTAGAAGCTAAAACAAGAAATTAAACACTGATATTGGGGGTGTGGGGGGTTAAATCAGTAGTTAAAAGCATAAGATAATTAGATTCAGATTCAACTGGTTTATTTAAATACTAATGCTAAAATGGAATGAGAATAAATGAAAATATAATTTGGTTACCATGGCATTATATGCACTCATGTGAAAAAATAAAGGCCAAAAATAGCCCAGACTACAGCAGACAATCAGGAGAGGATGAATGGTATAAGGAAGAGTAGTAACGTGAGCTGGTGTAAAGCTGGGCTTCAATCCTGTGAGCCCCTGATGGAACAAGGCCAAATTCAGGACCTGCTTATGTACCTTCAGTGGGGCCATGGAGAGAGAAAGCAGAGCTCCTGGGCATGTGGGCACAAAGACAGAAAGAGCATTACATAACTCAGTCTTTGGTTCCATGAAATGGATCCCAAGGAAATAAGCAAGAAAGAGATCTGGTCATTGTTAGTAGTAAAGGGTGAGCTGGGTGTAATGTAGACCCTCTTTCCAATCCTAACCCCACCCCATACTCTGTGTGTGACCTTGTACAAGCTACTTAAACTTTCTGAGCCTTAGTAGCATCCTTATAAAGTAGGAATGACAATGCTTAGCTCATAGGTAGCAGTGAGGCTCTAGTGAAATAATACACTGAGATGTAAAATACTTGCACTGAAGACAAATGTTCAGCACATGGTTATTGCTCTCATATTTAGAGGCAACTTTTTTTAAATTTTTATCTTTTCTTTCATAGTTTATTGTCAAGTTGGTTTCCATATAACACCCAGTGCTCATCCCAACAAGTGCCCTCCCCCATGCCCATCTCCCCCCTTCCCCTCTCCCCCACTCCCATCAGCCTTCAGTTTGTTCTCAGTATTCAAGAGTCTCTTATGGTTTGCCTCCCTCCGTCTCCCCAACTATTTTTTCCCCTTCTCCTCCCCCATGGTCCTCTGTTAAGTTTCTCCTGTTCCACTTACAAGTGAAAACATATGGTATCTTTAGAGGCAACTTTTAAAATGCTTTTTAATATGGAGTGTTAAGAATAGTAAGTAAGATATACTGTATCTAGTCCACTAATTCAAGTGGTTTGAAGGGGGCATACTGTCACTGGTGAGGCTGACAGAAAGCCAGCCATGAGGCAGCCGTCAGTGACACAGCTGATGTCACTATGGTAGTCCCAGCGATCCTGCTCATATGGAGCTACTTCACCTGTCTGGAATTTAGCCTGTGGCCTCTGATAGTCGGTTCTTCTACTACACCCAGCAGTGGATAAGTCTCTCAGGCACAGACTCATCCTAGCTGATCCTTTAAGAAACTAATACATAGGGGCACCTGGGTGGCTCAGTCGGTTAAGCCTCCGACTTCGGCTCAGGTCATGATCTCACGGTTCATGGGTTCAAGCCCCATGTCGGGCTCTCTGCTATCAGCTGGCTCAGAGCCTGGAGGCTGTTTCAGATTCTGTGTCTCCCTCTCTCTCTAATCCTCCCCTGTTCACACTGTCTCTCTCTCAGAAATAATTAAAAATATTTAAAAAGAAAGAAAGAAAGAAAGAAACTGATACATAAACAGGAATGCTATTCTATGCATTTGCTATAAAAAATAGACCTCTTATGGGGACCTGAAGGCCTTGGTCACATGACCCACATACTTTCACCATAAACAGATAACTCGGGAACCCAGAATTTAATCACCAGGTAAGCGTACAATAAGGAGGAGAGGCGGCTGTGGAATGGAATGTGCTCCACTGCCCGTTGCCCCAGATGTGGAAAGGGTTCTGTCCAGGGATCTCCTTTTCCCGGCCACCAGGAGACACTTCAGTTCAGCCTCCTGCACCCCCCTCTCAGCCTTGTTTATGATGACCAACCAACCCACTGTGCAAGAAAACCTAATTTAACACATCTAAAGAGTGTGCCAGGGTGTGTATTGTGTTTCATGATTGTACCTGCCAGGATGGCCCTTTTTGCTTCCGGCCTAGGAGATAGTCTCCCTTTATGGAGACAGCATGACTCTGCCATCATGCATTATATACACATGATAATACTTCAGCTTTCCGAGTTTGGGGCGATAATACTTCAGCTCTCAGAGTTTGAGGCCTGCTTTGCTTTATTTTACCTCTCCACAGTGAGTAGAGTTTACTGAATGCCAAATGTAGTAAACTGGGTAGGACTTCCACATGAGTATTTTAGGGTGGAAGTTTATTCTAACAAGATCATTGATAGAAATCATGTATCCAAGTGAAAGGTCAAGGACCTGGAAGGAAACAAGGGGTAACTCGGCTCTTGCACTGAGTTTTCTAGATTTGAAAAGCAGTATCTGTCCTTTCCTTTAAGCCGTTGGATGTTGCTGCTTTGCGGTTTGGTTGGGGATGTGGATGTTCGAAGCAGTCATTGGCCAAAGAAATTGAAGTCATTGCTACTTCACAGAGTTTGGCTACATCACAGTTTGCTCCTTTACATTGTTTCTCACCTAAACAACCCCAAAAAGCAATATGAAAATGACTCATGGGGTCAGAAACCAGAGAAAGCATTTGTTGTTCACCCTTTCCTCACAACGATGAACTGCTAGGTTTGTGGAGTGCTTCATGCTCTTCAAACTTGTACAGGGTCTTATTTGATCTTCAAAAGATCCGCTGTGTGGCAGGTGAGGTGAGGATCAGTTCTAGGCGAGAAAACCGAGGCCTGGAACATTAGGACCTTCCGGTGCCCCACACCGGAAATGGTGGGATGTTTCCATTCCAGTGGCCTCGCTCCCTCACCTTTCTTGGGGTCTCCTCTAAGTAGTTACTCAGAGCTGCCTGGGCCACTGGCCGCCAGTGGAAATAGAGCATCATGTGCGCTGATCAGACCCTGGGACTTGGCCTGCCATTGTCACTGACACCTTTCATCCTCCAATCCACGTAGGACTTTGTTCCCAGCTCCCATTGTGGTCAGGGGAGTGGCCTTTGTGAATGAGCAACATTCAGGAGTAAATTATAAACAATCCTGTCCTGTGTTCTAACCTCTGGCGGTTCCACCTTCTCTGGGGAGGAGTTTGCTTGGTGCCAAGAAATGTGATTCAGCCATGGTCGTCTAAATAAGCTTACAAAAAGGGAAATTCAGAAAGGACTTCCTTTTTCCGAAGTCCTTTCTGAATTCCCCCTTTTTCTCCTCCGGGACTAAGCATCCTGCTGGCAGGTTCTTCCTTACTCGGTTCCCCTCCTGCCTGGCAGAGAGCTAGCGAGCTGGCTCGGGGCTTCCTCAGGGACAGGACAGGTCAGAGAACTTGTTTCAGTTAGCTTTGCTTCTCTTTTTGTAACTTTGGGAAAGGTTTGGAATCTAAAGACTATGCAGTTAAGCTATTACCTAAAAGTGGCTATTCCTGGTTGATCACTGTTTGAGTCATTTTTACCATATATCCCCCCCACCCCTCCCCAGACCCTCCTCTCCCAGCCATGTACTGTTGAGAGTTCATGACAGAAAAGCCAAATGGAGTTACTGAAAGTTACTAAAATGTAAGAGATTCAAATGAAGTCTTTTTCCCTTTGCTCTCCAGCCTCAGCCCTTCTAGCTTTTCGGTTACTCATCAAGAGAACATACATTCTTGGACAGACCTATAAATACCATTCCTATCACTTCTCTCCCTCCCATCACCTCTGAATGGTTCTCTTATCTGCTAGTAGGCAGAGTCAGTTACTACTGATTAAAGTGGCATCTTATTTAAAGACGTTATCTGAAGGGAAATTCAGGCTCTTCAAATAAAACTGGCAATAAATGGAATATAAGGCAAGGAAACCAGCGCTTTTCACTTCTGGTGCAAGTCCTCACTTCATGTGTTTTTGTTTCTCTTTTTGGCAAGCAGCCATGTGTTTGTCAAACCAAGCGATTAACTCTGAACATGGGGGAAGAGAAAATAACTGGCAACTGCATTCTCCCAAAGATCAGGCCAGCATCCTTTGGCATCACCCTTAATAGCTTTTTCTTAGAATCCATATCCTATTTATCAGCAAATCCTGGGGTCTTCTTCCTTCAGAAGCCATCCTTCCAAAGCCAGCCATTTTCACCGCCTCCCCCAATGGGGCTGGCCTGCAAGCCCAAGCCAAGGTTAACAATGACTGGGATTGTTGCAGTAAATAGACTCATTCACTGGTCTCTTGTTTCCATAGCCAGTTCCTCACCCAACAGCCAGAGCGATTGCTTCAAAATGCAGGTAACACCTGCTTAAAACCTCCAATGATTTCCCTTGTCACTTGGAGTAAAATCCAAACTCCTGGCCATGGCCCCACAAAGCCACCCCCCTCCCTCCAAGATGCTAGCCCCAGAGAGCATGCCTGTCCCATCTCTGCTCGTTCAGCTTCAGGCACACCGGGCTTTTGCCTCTCTTAAAACATACGGGGAGTTTGCCCGCCCTGAGCAGTGCCTGCGTCCTCCGTCTGGGATGCCCTTATCCCAACTTTCCATGTGGTTAACTTCCATACTTCTCTCTTAGCCCCAGATACTTCCACCGTACAGTCCTACCTCTACCACCATGTCTGGAATAGCATTTACCGTCTCCCATTCTCACATCTTGCTTTCTTCTTAACACATGGCCCTACTGACAAATTATGTACTTATTTCTTTATTATCTACCTTGCGATCATGAAGATTTTTATTTCTTTTATTTCTCATTGTATTCCCAGTGACTAGGGCAGTGCCTGACACATCATATGCTTTTTCTTTTTTCTTTCTTTCCTTCCTTCCTTCCTTCCTTCCTTCCTTCCTTCCTTCCTTTCTTTCTTTCTTTCTCTCTCTCTCTCTTTTCTTTCTTTCTTTCTTTCTTTCTTTCTTTCTTTGTTTCTTTCTCTCTTTCTCTCTTTCTCTCTTTCTCTCTTTCTCTCTTTCTCTGATTAGTAAATGATGAATGCTGTGGGAAGAATGGCCCCTGGGTCCCCTCTCTGCATGATTTCTGACCTGGCACTTGTCCTCTTGTCCACAAGCTGCCCTTCAGGATAGGAGGTGAGTCTAGAACTAGGAAGACTAAAAAATTAGGTCTGGACAACTGCAGAAGTGATGGGCCTAAGGGATATTTTTCTAAATCTAAAAAAGATATACTTACAAAAATATACAAATATTGAAATATATTCTTTCCCCATCTGCTTCTCCCCATACCACTTGCCTCTTCTATAAAGTACATTCAAAGCATAAATCAAAAATGATTAGGCCATAATCAAAAATGATTATTGATTAGGTTAAGTCTTGAGATCTACAGATAAACTGTAAGACTTTTCAACCAGTAAGGGAAACTCACTGGCTTTGGGCTTGTGGAAAGAAAGATGCATATAAATACCTGCACAATAAACCATATATACTAATTTCCTGAATGTTTAGGAATATTTACCAATTAGAAATTGGTCTTATTTGGCTGGAGTGGAGAGAAAGAGGTGGAGAGGGATGCTAAAAACCCATTTAAATTGGATTTATCCAGTAGCCTGAAAGACAAGACAGGGTCTGCTTCAGGGCTGTGTCAGTTCAGACTCAAACTCAAAATTAAATGCCTTTCTGGGTTACATCTGGGTTAAGCTATAACAGGAATAGAAACTCACCCAAATCCCACACTAAGAAAGGTTATATTGTGCCCATCATTCTCTACTCCAGTAGATTTTAGAAAGAGTGCCATCAACAAAGATTAAATTATGAACCTTGAATTACCCCCTTTTGATGGGCCCTTTGAGTTAGTCAAAGCCTTGATATAATCTTTTTTTTCAATTGGCTGACATTCACTGATGCTAGGACTTGAAGACGACTTTGGGAATAGATGTTAGGTTTAGAGCATTTTGAAGTCAGAGGGACCCCCAGACCTCATTTTACAAAGGAATAAATGAGACTCAGATAGAATAGGTCAGACTCAAAAGATTCTTTGTCTAAATATCCTCAAGATGAGATCTTAATGGGGTGCAGAGGCTTTGGGATGGGACCAGAGCCCAGCCTTGAGAACAGCCATAGCGAGGCAGCTAGGACATAAAGCAAAGAGCATTGGATTTGAAATCAGAGGACCTTGGTTTAAAGCACCAGCCCTTGTCACTTGTTAACTGTGTTGCATTAGACAGGTCCTTTGTTTCCTAATTTATAAAATAAGGCAAATGAAGACACAAGGTTACCACGATAACTAAGTAGAAATACTACTCATGAAAAATGGCTAAAATTTAGTGTCGGCCCCTTCATACCAGTGTATCATCCTGACATTTTACTTGTGTCATCTTTTTGTTTGCAAAGTCACTGGCATTAGCCCTATTTTACAGATGAACTAACTCAGGCCCAGGATGTTTAAAAACTTGCTCAAGGCCATTCTGCCAGTGGATGGTGTTGCCTGGTTAGTGTTACCTGTATCTATGGAACCCAAAAAGTGCTCCTTTGTTCCCTGACACTTAACACAGCGCATGGCAGATGTTCCAGAAATGTTTCATTAATAAATACCTGTTGTGAGGGAATATATCAAACAAGACACCAATTTCATTTTCCTGGGAAGCATTATAACCTTCTTAAAAGCAATGTGCACCAAATAAATCACTCCCAAAGCCCTTTTTAAGCCAGAAAAAAATAAGCAAAATCATTGATATTGTGAATGTTGAGATTTATTCATTCAGAATACATCCTTTGAACCCATGTAGAGGCATTTTGCTAAGATCTGACACGACAGTTTTAAAAGGTTGAAGTTGCATTTTTATGGGACATATGTATGCTTTATGGACTGATAGGGCTTCTTTTATAATTCATATGGGCAATATATTTATTCCTGTTTTATGGGATTTAAAATGATCACAGAGGAGGTTTATAGTTTGTATATACTGTATTTTGCTTTAATGTTTACATTTGGCCCCACCTATAAAATGCTAAATTCTTGATCAAGGCTATGAACCCTACATTTTACTACATTGTTTCTGCAGGAATGAATATGATCTACTTTAAAATATGCCTACACTATTGGGGAAGGGGAACATTCCATAGCTCCTCACCTGCTGCAGGAGGAAGGGAAGGGAGGTAGGGTATGGATGTTCTGTTGACTCATTTAGTTTTATATGATCCCAAGGTTTAAAAATTAGCTCCACTGTTTTCATTGATAGCTGGGGGTGGGGTAGGGGGAGGCAGTGGGGAGAAAAGGGAGACAGGGATGCAGCATTTTGTCATATAAAGTATCTCCAAAGGAGTTGAATTTAAAAAGAAGACAGTGGGGCACCTGGATGGCCCAGGCAGTTAAGCACCCAACTTCAGCTCAGGTCGTGATCTCATGGCTTGTGGGTTCAAGCCCTGCGTTGGGCTCTGTGCTGACAGCTCAAAGCCTGGGGCCTGCTTCGGATTCTGTGTGTGTCTCTTTCTCTGCCCCTCCCCTGCTTGTTTGTTCTCTGTCTCTCTCTTTCTCTCTCTCTCTCTTTCTGTCTTTCAAAGGTAAATAAACATTAAAAATAATAACAATACTAAAAAATAAAAAAGAAGACAATGAAGGCCAACAGAGAGTTGCATTTTAGGAGTTAGGCTTCTAAATTATGCTGGAAGTAGATTGCCCTGAAAAATCCTGTAGACACAGAGAGGGGCTACATCTTTTTCTTTATTCACTACTTACGTATAAAACAAGTATCCTCCTTAGTACTCATTACCCATTTAACCCACCCCCACACCCCCATCTCCATCAACTCTCAGTTTGTTCTCTGTATTTAAGAGTCTCTTATGGTTTGCCTCCACTTCTGTTTTTATCTTATTTTTCCTTCCCTTCCCCTATGGTCATCTGTTAAGTCTCTCAAATTCCACACATGAGTGAAATCATGTGATAACTTTCTCTGACTGACATTTCACTTAACATAATACCCTCCAGTTCCATCCACATTATTGCAAATGGCAGGATTTTATTCTTTTTCACCACCGAGTAATTTTCCATTATATTTGTGTACCACATCTTCTTTATCCATTCATCAATTGGTGGACATTTGGGCTCTTTCCATAATTGGGGTATTGGGAATGCTCCTATAAACATCGGGTGCTTGTGTTCCTTCAAACCAACATTTATGTATCCTTTGGATAAATTTCCTAGTAGTGCTATTGCTGGGTCATAGGGAGTTCTGTTTTTAATTTTTTGAGGAACCTCCACACTCTTTTCCAGAACAGCTGCACCAGTTTGCATTCCCACCAGCAGTGCAAGAGGGTTCCCCTTTCTCCACATCCTTGCCAACATCTGTTGTTTCCTGAGTTATTAATTGTAGCCACTCTAACTGATATGAGGTGGTATCTCATTGTGGTTTTGATTTGTATTTCCCTGATGATGAGCATTGTTGAACATCTTTTCTTGTGTCTGTTTGGAGAGGTCTGTGGTAACAAAAATCATTCAAAGGATGGTTTGCCAAAGGACAGCAAATTTGCATCTCCAACTTCGTATCAGATCTAGGATTTATGTTCATTGAGACCTGAAAGATACCTGAACTATTGAAATCGGGTCATGCTGGTACAGTTGAAATGCCATCAGTTAAATGTGTATGTGGCACGACTCTATCCCTGGGTTCCTCACCCAGCAGAGTGGCACATATGAGTGGTTTTTTGTACCATATTCCTCATTACAGCTGAGGGGCCAGAGCAAGGCAAGCGGTTGAAGATGAGTCACCTCCTCACTGAAAACCACTGGTATACATCACAACTGCTGGGTTTCACCTCTCTTCCCTCTCAGTGTGTTTGGGAAATATTAGTTTCTCTGGATTTGGTCTCCTCCTGTGTGATAGGAAGGTGTTATGCTAGATGCTATAAGTGTAAGATACTTCACTAAGAACCAGCTAAGTCACAGAAATTTTGAGACGCTGCTGGCAGCATTACTTTGGTTTTACTGGTGCTGAATTCTAATAACGGTACATACACCACTCACATGCCTGGAGTTACTAAGATAACGAGGAAATCCAACTCAGGAGCCCTTTTCTCTTTAGCTTCTTCACTAGTGAATAAACAGAAGTAATGACCCCAGTGACAAAACTTGCAGGGCAATAGGCAACAGTCTCCATTCCAAGGGATTCTCTTTCCTAGAACAAAATTACATATTTACTCAAGATATTTTTATCTTGACAGAAAATGAATAAAATATTTATCTTAGCAGTTGCCTAACATTTGTTCAATAATTATTTGGCTCTTTTTTAAAAAATAATTAATGTTTTACTTTATGTTTTGAGTGACAGAGAGAGACAGAGCATGAGCAAGGGAGGGGGAGACAGGGAGGGAGACAGAGAATCCAAAGCAGGCTCCAGGCTCTGAGCTGGCAGCACAGAGCCCTGCATGGGGCTCAACGCAGGGCTTGAACTCACGAACCACGAGTTCATGACCTGGGCCAATGTCAGATGCTTAATCAACTGAGCCACCCAGGTGCCCTGGCTCTTTTTTATAGAAACATTATTCTTTTAAAACATTATCTTGGATTAATCAGTCTTTTAGGTGATTTGAAAAGAGGCTCGGCTTTGTGATACAGAGCTTTCAAAGGAGCAGCATCTGAGCCAGAGCATTTTAGTGTTGCTCAGAATAGATTCTAAAAAAATCTATTATCTGACATCTTAATTAAAACATTGGTAGGTTCTTTCACAACAGCTTATAGTGATTTTGACATTGGTAGCCAATGTCAGATTATATGGTTTATGAACAGGTGCCCTTTCCTGACCCTGCTTTTGCTTCACACCTTTCAAAATATTTCTTTATCCTCAACATTTGCCTCTTTGGCTGTTTTTCCCAGGGCTTCCAGAGGCTTCCATTCACTTTATTCTTCTTAGGCCTAAGGAATTTGAGCAAGTCAGGACTGACTGTATCAGGAGCGCCCTCTTGAGGACAGACTTGTTGAAGGAAAACTAAAGTTTTCATTCACTTAGTGCACAGTTACCTCTCAAGGCAAGGGCAAAGGAATGCATTTTATGAGACACAAAAGTTAATTAATTTTTTGTTTTCTGGCTTTTACTTCCATTAGGTCAGCCACCATCCACCTATCTCTGCATGTCATGCTGAGTCTGGAAATTTTGTTTTCTGGCAAGGTAATGTGCTAATATATTTGGCCTCCATCATTTTTTTGTAATGTTATAGATTTATTTTATTCAGGAACTACTACAAGTGCTTGTTAAGATCAAAAGTGGGCCCTGGACTTGGGCTTTGTCGGATGGATTTACACCACTTGGTGTTCATGCCTCTCATCTCTGAACAATTACTGATATTTGTCTACTCCATAATTAAGGGATCAGGAGGATAATTTAGTTGTTCCCTGAAAAAAAGGTTTCTCCATCTGTGTCTGAGCCACCACCATTTTATTCCTATAACTTTTTCTCTAATTCCATAGCCACTTGACATGCCTTGTGTATTTCAAGAGACACTAAATATTTACAGGCATTTATCAGAGTCTACACAACAGGATTTTGTGTGTTTTTTATTTTTCTTTTGAAAATCGTAATTTTATTTCTAAACATCACATTTTAGAATTTCTGACTTTTTTTTGGTTTGGGGGTTGTTATCCCTATATTCAGTTTATATTTTTGGATTTAGGAGGAGGGTGTGTTGGTCTGAAGAATAAATAAGACTGCAAATATTTCCTAAATGGCTTAATTAATTTTGTTAAGTTATATATTTATTCAAAAGTTAGAGTGTACTTTAGAAGGAAAAATTGAGCATCCTGTGTTTTCAAACAATGAGCACACATCAGCTTTTAAAGCATTTTTCTCTGTTAACAGTGATAACATCTGAATTACCACATTGCCTTTTTAAAAAAAATTTATAGGGGCACCTGGGTGGCTCAGTTGGGTAAGCGTCTGACTTCGGCTCAGGTCATGATCTCACGGTTCATGGGTTTGAATCCTGCATCGGGCTCTGTGCTGACAGCTCAGAGCTGGAGCCTGCTTCAGATTCTGTGTCTCCCTCTCTCTCTGCCCCTCCCCTGCTTATGCTCTGTCTCTCTCAAAAATAAAATGCACATTAAAAATTTTTAATAAAAAATCCATAGAAGTTAAAAGATACAAAAGAATATTTTGTAAAAAAAAAAAAAAGAAAATCCCCTTCCTCTACCCCAGTCTCCAGCCACTCAGTTCCTCTCTCTGGAGATAATATTACCAGTTTAGGTTACAAGTACCATAGTTCCCTTTCTGAATCTTTGCCATTAAAGTTTAGAATTGAAGCTTGATTACAAACTTCTCTAACTTTCACTGAAACTGTCTGGGAATAATTCTTAAAAAATCTCTAACCTCCTAATTGCTAAGAGTCATTGACCCCAGAAGCACATTATTATTATTATTATTATTATTAAGTTATGTATTATGCAGTGGAAAGGATTTTCTCCCAAGTAGTTTCTGTGTGCCCCTTACTGTACACAACAGTATTCTCCTCAGCCTCCATCTCTTCTTTCTCATCAGCCTTTTTCTGGGCTATCCCACCTACTCCCATAGGCTCCTAACTCCCAAATCTTGCTTTTTTCAAAAAATTTATTTATTTATTCTGAGAGAGAGTGAGCAGGGGATGGGCAGAGAAAAAGGGAGAGAGAGAATCCCAACCAGTCTCTGTGCTATCAACAAAGAGCCCAATGTGGGGCTTGATCTCACAAACCTGTGAGCTCATGACCTGACCCCAAATCAGGAGTCAGATGCTGAACTGACCGAGCCACCCATGCACCACTCTTCCTTTTTAATCCACTCTGACATTTCTCTACCTTTTAATCAGATTGTGTAAACCACTTACACTTTTTATGATTATTGATGAAGTTGGGTTTAAATGTGTTCTCTTATTATGTTTTCTGTTTGTCACATCTGTTCTTGTTCCCCCCATTTTTTTTCTCTGCCTTCTTTGGGACTGAGTATTTTCTATTATTCCATCATATCTCTTTCATTGGCTTAGTAGCTATACCTCTTTGTTTCATTGTTTTAGTTGCTACTTTAGGATTTATATTATGTATCTTTAGTATAGTCTATCTTCAAGTAATATTATGCCACTTCACATACAGTGTAAGAAACTTACAAAAGTGTCCTTCCAGGGGCGCGTGGGTGGCTCAGTCGGTTAAGCGTCCGACTTCGGCTCAGGTCATGATCTCACGGTTCGTGGGTTCAAGCCCTGCGTCAGGCTCTGTGCTGACTGCCAGCTCAGAGCCTGGAGCCTGCTTCAGATTCTGTATCTCCTTCTCTTTCTGACTCTCCCTTGCTCACACTGCCTCTCTCTCTTTCTCTCTCTCTCTCTCAGAAATCAATAAAACATTAAAAAAATTTAAAAAAAAGTGCCCTTCCATTTCCCCTCTCCTAACCTGTAACCTTTGTGCTACTGTGAACATAACATTTTATTTATGTATTTTATAAACCCCACAATACAACATTACTATTTTTGCTTTAAACAGCAAATTATCTTCTTTTGGTAACAACTTGATTGAGATATAATTTGCACGTCATACAATTCGCCTGTTAAGAGGTATAATTCACGGAGTTTTAGTATATTCACAAAGTTGTCCAGCTATCATCACAATCAGTTTTAGAACATTTTCATCACTCCGAAAGAAAACCCGTTAGCCAATATCTAACCCCACGCCATCTTCCAATTTCCATCAACTTCTTCCATCCTTAGGCAAACCGTTACCTACTTTCTATCTCTATAGATTCGCCTATTATGAATATTTTATAGAAGTGGAATGTGGCCAGGGGCTGCCTGCCCCCAGCCCTATCCCTCTCCCGCATCACGGCCTCGGCCTCCTTCCTTTCACCTTCCCTGTGGTCTGTGAATTATCATGCAGCAGCCAGAGGGACCGCACGTCTCTGTCATTCTTTTCCTATTCCTTTTTTTAAAATTCTCTTTCTACTCTGTCCTTTTTCCATTTCTGTCTCCCAGTTGGTGCCACCCTTTATGCAAATGAGAAAAATATGAAACCATCTACAACTTCTCCCTGTCTTTCGCCGTCGGCATCTAAGTTGTCGGCTAGTTCGACTTCCACTTCTTCCACGGTTCTGGGGTCATTCTCTCCTCTCTCTCTGTCTCTCTCTCTCTCTCTCTCTCTCTCTCTCTCTGTCTCTCTGCTACTGGCCTTAGGTTGCTTCACCCTCACTTAACCTTGGAGCGGTTACAGCAGTCTCGTAACCTGTCGCTTTGCTTCTCATCTCGTGTGCTCCTGGGCCATTCTCTGTATTGCTCCCAACTCTCTCTGCAAAGTCTGTATCTAATCGCATGAGTTTTCTAACCAAACATCTCATTTTCCCCCAGTGTATCCACACCAGTTGTCTTAGCCTGGCTTCTAGAGCCCGTTGTTTTTGTACTCAGTCTGTCTTCCTGTTCGTCTCGCTACTAAACAATCCTGTAGCACAGAATCACACCATGTTCTCTTATACCTTTCTTCCTTTGAACAAGCTGGCTTCCGTCTTCTATTGTCTACTGAACTCCTGCTTATTCTTCAAAGCCCAGTCTAGGTGCCCCCTTCAGACAGGCCTCTTCTGATGCTTTTCTCCAAGCATGTTGGTCATTCCTACTTCTGTGGTTCCATTTCTTCTTAAACCTATTCAGTTCCAGCCTGTGCCTCTCTTGGCAGGCATTCCTTGTTTTCACTTTTGTCTCCCTTTAATACCGTGACTTCTTCGAAGGGAGGGACCTTATCTTATAATTTTAGTTCCCCCGATTCTGTTCCAGATACCCAATTGGTGCGTATATTGAATGAAACCTTATCCTGTATGATAATGAATTTCATTATGAAGAGGTTATTCTATACAGTGGTTGATCACTTATCCAGCCTAAGAATTCTTTGATCTGTGTAGCTCTCCTTTTAAATATGTACCAACTGGTATTTCATTTCAGATGTGAGATGGAAAAACAAATTCTGGGGCAAATCCATGGAAATTGTTCCCATTGGCACAACCCATGTGACTCTGCCAGCGTAAGTTCTTCTGTGCTCAGGAACTTTATAGATTTTAGGAATGGGGTTCCCATTGTCCCCCATGGTGCTGCGTGTACGGCTGTTTTCTTTTACTTCATTTGACAGTAAGTCCAAATGTACCTCAGTTCGACAAGCTCACCTTTTCTCTCCTTCAAATGGAAATGCTACCTGGAAACCAAAGTTCCCTGAACGGAAGCTCTTTGAAAACTCATTTCCATTTTCTAACAAAATTAAGAATGGTAGTTTTGCTTTAACATTGTTGTCCGACCTCACTATCAGAATTCCTTTTAAGAAAAATATGGTCTTGATCCTGCAGAGATTGTTGATGCTCATTTACAAAACCAAATGACTGTGAGTGTGGCCTCCAGGACTAGGCTAACAGGACTCACTCTGCCACTTACTAATTGCAAATCCTTGGGCACGTTACTTAACCTTTCTGATCACTAGTTCCCTCGTCTATAAAACACGAGAAATAAACCACCTACTTGGCAGGGCTTGTGAAGATTAAATGAATAATGTACGTAAAGCACTTTAAAGAGTACTTGGCACACAGTACACGTCATGTAAGTGGTCTTATTACCATTATCCTTGAAATTATTGTATGACTCTGTGAGTCTGAATATTTTCTCATTGTAAAAAAATTTAAGATATGTGTATCTTAAGATATATATAAAATAGGGGCACCTGAGTGGCCCATTCAGTTAAGCATCTGACTTCAGCTCAGGTCATAAGCTCAAACATAAACATTACAAATTTTTTTTAAAAAGATTTATATATAAAATAGATATGTGTCTCTGCATATACATATATGCATACATATACACATATGTATGCATGTGCATGTATATACGCATACATGTGTGTGTGTGCATGCACACATGTCTGTGTGTAGATAGCAGATTGTGGAAGATTCCCCCACCTTCCCCATTGCCTCTTCCTTTTTTTAGTTTGGTGACTTTATGCAAGTCACCTCTGGCTCTCAGTTTTCTCCTGTGTCATAGGAGAGAGTAGGTTGTTCGAGGAGATCACCAGCTTCTGGTGAAGTCCCTGGCGGCTTCCAGCGTGCTGTTGCCCTCTGTGACACGTATGCCTCCCGGGGGAGTGGAAGTCAGAATGCCCAGCACGGCTTAGGCACTCAGTCAGTGTTGTTTCCGGAAATGAAGGAAGGAGTAATTCATTATGTGATTTTTTTTTTTTAATTGTGATATCTGTTTGCATTTGCTGCTGGCTCTTCTGGGAATTGTTGATGCTACCATTTCCTCCTTTTTAGCTTTGGAGATCATTTCGAGTGGAACAAAGTGACCTCTTGCATCCATAACATCTTAAGCGGGCAGAGATGGATTGAGCACTATGGGGAGATTGTCATCAAGAACCTGAATGACGACTCCTGCTACTGCAAAGTGAATTTCATAAAGGTAACCCCCGGGAAGGCCTTGCCAGAGCTGGGGCCTCGGGGCACAGGACATCCTGGGGGAACTTTTCACCTTCAGCTTTGTGCCATCAGGCAAACACTGGCAGGGGCTCCCTGGTGTTCCCCCCCTCCTGACCCCTCTCACCTGGACCAGGGTTGTGGCCCTTCTAGCCCCCCTCATTCCACGCTTACCCCGCTGTGGTCTGTCCTCAGTGCAGCAGCCAGAGGGACTCTTAAAACGTAATTCATCACGCTACAGTATGGATGAACTGAAGACATTATGCTAAGTGTAGTAATGCAAAGGACAGATGTTGTATGACTCCACTTCGAGGGACCTAGAGCAGCCAAACTCATAGAGACAAAAAGTAGAATGGTGATGCCAGGGGCTGGGCGGGGGGGGGGTTGGGGAATGGCCATTAGTGTTTCATGGGTATGCAGTTTCAGCTTGGGAAGCTAAAAAAAGTTCTAGAAATATAAAATGATGATGGTTGCACAACATTGAGAATGTGCTTAGTGTCACTGAATTGTATGCTTAGAAATGGTTACAATGGTACATTTTGTTATTTATGTTTTACTAGAATTAAAAAAAAAAAAGTCATGCTGTATATCGTGGAAATCCTCCAACGACTTCTGTCTTTCCCAGAGTAAAAGCCTGCCTCCTGACAATGGCCCACAAGGCCCTGTGCCCTATGCACTGCCCACCCCCCCTTATGTCACACACGTGCACGCATGCACACAAACACATGTCCATGCAGCGCACACACCTCCACACAGTGGCCATACGTGTATGAACACGCACACACACCTGCCTGTACATGCATATGTGCGCCTGCACACACACACACAAACACGCTCATTCCTCTCCAGCCTCAGCTCCCACCAAGCCCTCCTCCCCTTCTGACCACACTGGCCTTTCTTTCTTTCCATTTCCTCCTGCTTGGGGCCCCTCTCCCCGGATCCTTCCATCATCGGCCCTGTCTTGTCAGTCACTCTCTATAATATCCCACTTTCTTCAAAGATTTTATTCCCATCTCTAGTTAGCGTGCTCACTGTTGGTTTACTTATGTATTTTCATCTTCTGTTCCCTACACCCGCCTCACCAACCCTGACTCTGGAAAAGCAAAAGCCTGGTCTAATCTTGCTCCCTGCTGTAGGCTGATGTCTGGAAAGGCTCATGAACATTCATAGGGTAAATGAACAGATTGGCCAAAGACAGAAGCATGGAATAGTCTGCTTAGCTTTCCAAGTGCCTCAATTCCCTTAGACTGCACTTGCCCTTAAAATTCTCATGTATTTAACATGGTCTTAAAGGAATATTTGCATTTAATTAAGATCAAAATCATAAGCTGAGAGATTAGGCTCTAATTGTGGCATTTCATGCAGTATCTCTTGCACCACCTGTAGCCTGGGGGGGGGGACATTATGGAGAGGTGGATGGGGGTCTTTATCATATCCTGTAAGTCAGACTGTGATGTAGATGATAAAAAGCTAGTAATGTTTCACATAAAATAAAAATGACTATGCCTTGAAAACTTCACGTAGGCTCTCTGCAAAAAAAAAAAAAGAAAAAAAAGGAGAAGGGAATATGGTGCAGGGATACTTACCCCTGAGCCAGGTGAGGGCCACCTAGTTCTCAGCATATTCCCCAAGGAAATGTGCTTAAATCCCATTTCTGCCATCTACCTGGTACTCACACACTTAGAGCCAGAGAACAGATTTCTATGGCTACAAGAGATGAGGGGATTGGAACACTGGGTGTACCTTTGGTGTTGAAAGAGTCTCTGAAAGCAGATGTGGCCCTTCCCAATGGAGCATGACCCTTCCTCTCTGGCATCCCCTTGTATCCCCAGCATTGGATCTGTCAGCAAATATCTGTAATAGAAAATCGGACTCCTTCTTCACAACACACTTAAGAGCCTAGACAGTGTCTATTGCTGCTTTCCTCCATTTTTACATGAGTAGAGACCTGCAGTTTACATTTCTGCTTCCGCTCTCTGATGCCACTGTACTCCATCCTTCCGTCCATCTTCCCCCATAGACAGAAAAGGGGGAAACCAAACCACGAAAATATGGCCCGAATATGCCACTCAACTTTATTGGTTCTCAAATGTGGATTCTGTTTTGGCTAAAAATAGCACTAGGGGTTTTGGTTTATGAAATAATGCCTTCCGTTCCTTCGTAGAGATTTTTTAGGGCAGCCAGGTAATTGGGAGATTGAAAAAAAAAAAAAAAACCCAACTCTAGGGAGTTAGACTACCCTCTGCTGGCCACCTTGTGGTACTATATAAAACCCACAAGGTTGAGCTGAGCCGAGCTGCTCTAAGACTAGGACCAAGCCACAGTGTTAATAAGGGTTGTCGAAGGTTCCAATGGATTGGGTGAACAAATCTAGTTGGGGGCGGGGGTTGGGAATAATAGGAGAACCTGAAAATTGGTTGCTTTATTACGACCAATTTTAAGGAGCCTCCTTCATTGGTTTATGAAAAACTGTCTAGTTCCCATCTAGAAACATAAAAATTACAAATTACTTCTCTCTTTGATTGCAGTAGTCAGAGCTACACTGACATCCAGGGAATGGGTATTCCAGAGGAGGGGCTTAGCGGCCAGTGTGTGAGACCTGAGCCTTTCCTTCTGACGTTGCATATAGCAAAAGTAGGGAGAAAACCCATATCTTTCCCAAATGTTTGTTGTTGAGTTGCACACTGTAAATAGAGACTTAGCTGTTAATTTCTCTGAAGTAATTAAAAGTATGATATTTTTAAAAAGCCAGAACCCAGAACCAGCAAACTAATTCTTGTGGGGTTTTTTTCTCTTTCCTTTGCTTTTCCTCTTAATACCTGTAATAAGTTGACCCCAAAATACTAAACAGACAACTCCTATTTGAATCCTAGGCAAAATACTGGAGCACTAATGCCCGTGAGATTGAAGGTACGGTATTTGACAAGAGTGGAAAAGCCGTGCATCGGCTATTCGGGAAATGGCACGAAAGCATCTACTGTGGTGGCTCCTCCTCATCCACTTGTGTCTGGAGAGCAAGTTAGTACTTGGGTTAATCAGTTCTGGGCAAGGGGTGGGGGGACATGGCCAGAGGAACTATAGACGGGCTGCAAGCAGTATCTATCTGGTGTCTCTAGCCTTTGCCTGCTTTGAACTCCCTTGGAGCAACCAGCCTATTTTTCATTCAGGATTCATCATCTCAGCCTCATCCTTATGCTTATCAACAATACCTCAGTTGGTCCGCCAGGTCCTGGGTTCTTAATCTTGGAGCAAAGCCATTGGTCACTTAATCCACGGTCACTCTCTGAGGAAATCTTCCAGGCCACACACACCACTCCTGTGCCTATCCTGGTCACTAAGGAGTGTTAGTGAAGTACAGGAAGTCATTCTAGAGTAAGAATGAATAAAGAGGAAACTGTTAGTAACAAGAAGAGTGACCTTGGGCTTCTACAAAAGTCAGGGGTCTCCCGGATTCATCCAATACCATTAACCACTTTGAGGTCGCTTGTAATTCTAGAAAAATACTGAGCCTTTGAAGCAGCTGTGGGGAAAAAGGGCTAGGGAAGCCAAACCTTCATAACATGTCCCCCAAAACATTTTAAGACTTTTGTCCATCTTCTAAGTCTTGGTCATATTATAAAACCATCATTCTGAGATGGTTCTCTCACCATGAGAATGCTTTGGGCTGATCAAAACAAAACAAATTAAAACGAAACCATCCTAATAGTGACTCAAATCATTAGGATGTGTGCTATTCCTTAACAAAGAAAGGATCGGATGGGCCCATGTTTGTTATACAGGCAACTTACTTGTGTCAAGAGCACAGACCATTGAGGACACATTCTGTCCCTCCCAATGTAGCAATGATGTTTCCCTTCATGGATGTCAAACATTTATCATGTTTTAATATCATATCACCAATCAGGGGAGAAGTGAGGGAAAAAGCATTCCTTTCTTGGGCCTCTCTTTCTTCAGAAATGAAATACTTACTAGGATCCCCCAGCAAATGTGTCATTAAGTTTTTGTCATCCTCAAGTAGACCCAAATCCATTCTTGACCCAGTCATGGGCAACCTGGTAGGCAGGAGAGATTCAGATGGGCTTAGATTTGACCCCTAGGGAGGATACAATGCCACATGGACAGAGCAGTTCCTCATTAGCAAGTAAGAAAGGGAAGTGACTGTACGGTAAGCAACCAACAATGTCTCTTTCACTGGGTAGCACCCATATGTCATCCACTGTCACAGAGGTGGCAATGAAGCCAAAATGAATTGGCACCAGTGGCCACCTTCCTAGCTTTAGAAGTTCAGGAAGACACTACCCTTTGCTTAAAGTATGTATCAGAGATGAGAACTGCCATCCCCTCCGGATGTTGAAGTAGCACCTTCATAAAGCACACGTGTGAGCTGTTATGCTTGTTGTTGTTGCTCGTTGACTTTCTTTCTGCCTTGACCATGAGCATCCCTGGTCTGTCTTCAAGAAGACCCACTGTCTCTTGGGAGAGCCTCTCCCAAGCCAGTGGTTGGGAGACAGGGCTGGATTTTGCCAGGCCCAGTAGGAAGCTTATAATTAGGACAGACAGAGAATTAGACTTAAAATTCGACAGAAAGGACTCTTGAAGCTTCAGAAACTGGGTCTACAGAATGGTTCGTGGACAGCTCTTGTATTTGTATGTGAGAGCAACTCCAGCTAAGGCTAGGAGTGGATGTTATCAGCCTATGTTTGACTTACCTGGTATGTAAACTATGTGTTTTAAGCTTGGTTTTTGGCTGGGATTCGAGTTAGGGCAATACACTTACATCAGTCTGCTTGGGCTGCTATGACAAGTACCACAGACTGGGTGGTTTAAGCAGAGATGTGTTTTCTTACAGTTCTAGATAGAGGCTGGGAAATCAAAGATCAAAGTGCTGGCAAATTTGGGTTCTGGTGAGAGCCTCTTCTTGGCTTGCAGACAGCTGCCAGATCAGGTCTGCTCCCTTTTGACCTTATTTAACCTTAATTGTTTCCTTAGCCTCCTTCTCCAGACACCAATACCAGGGGCAGGGCTTCAACATACCAGTTTTGGAAGGACACAGATATTCAGCTCATAACACTGCCGCTGCCCCCACCAAGCCACACCTTTCTTACCTGCAAAATAGATTTATTGCATCCCAACAGCCCCAAAAGTCTTAACTCATTCCAGCATCAACTCTAAAGAGTAAAATCCAGAGTCTTAGCTAAATATCATCTAAATCAGGTATGGGTGAGGCTGGAAGTATAATTTATCTTCTCCAGCTGTAAACCCTTGAAACCAAAATATGCTTCTAAAATACAGTGGCAGGACATGTGTAGGATCGACATTCCCCCTCCAAAAAGGAGAAATAGGAAAGAAATAAGGGGTGATGAGTCCCAGGTGAGTCCAAAACCCAGTAAAGCACATGCCATTGGATCCTAAGACAGCAGGTGATAGTTTTTGGCTTGGTGCCCCGCCCTCCGGATCCACCTGGGAAGTGGCCCTTTTCCCCAAGGCCCAAGGCTCTGGGTGGTGGCAGCCTGGCAAGTTGACACTGTGGCAGTGGCTCCACCCTTTGAGGGGTAGAGGCATCCTCCCCACCCCCCTCCCCCTCCCCAGGCCTGTGGAGTCTGGGCCTGTGGTGGCAATGGTAGCCCTGATGATCTCTGAATCACCTTCCCACTGGTTCTTTCCTTTTCTTGCGGGATAACACATGCTTGCAGCTGTATAACTTGATGGTCCCATCCTGTAAAATGCCAGCAGTCCATCAGCCTTACTTCATTCTGTCCCCTCTAGGTCCAGCTGGCAGTATTTCTGCTGTATAATCCCATGTCTATTCCTGGCTTCCGCTGAGTTAGTTTTAAATTTAAATGTGTAAGATTTGGAGGGACAAGACTTGATACGAAGAAGAGCAGGAATGGAAGAAAAGAATAACATTGACCACTTTCTATGGGTTCAGCACTATTTTAGGTTCTGGACAGAGTTCCAGGAGGATTTGACATTTCTCAAATGAAAAACGGATTCTCCAGAGTGAGAGCCTTGTTAGTCAGGAAAACATGGAGCCAGAGTTCTTTTTAACATGTTTATTTTTGTAACAAATTATTTTTACAGCTTCCACAGTATAAAAACTTCACGGCATTACATAAATTCCCTATCTGACCACATAAAAGAGGTCTTATCCTCGTAGGTAGAAGAAAACTTACAGAGAAAAAGATTTATAGAGGAACATTCAATACCTATTTGTTAGCCAGGATGTTTTAATATAAATGCAAGATTTTTAAAGCAGAGAGAGAAAAAATAATAGCTGAAATGAGATGAAAAAGGTGAAGGAATTAAAATGTAATGTAAATGAAAGGGAAGTTAGAAATGAATGATTTCTTTTTCTTTTAGATCCCATGCCAAAAGGCTATGAGCAATATTATGGCTTCACCCAGTTTGCCCTAGAATTAAATGAAATGGATCCATTGTCAAAGTCTTTATTACCACCTACAGACACTCGATTTAGACCAGACCAAAGGTAAGAATTTTGTAAAGATCTTTATCTCCAAAGATGTAAAACTCTTTAGGAAAAGTCTTATTAACAACTCCCAGGCCATCAGAGGAGCTTGAGAGAGACAATATCATTAGGAGTAGAGGTCTAGGAGGACTGGAAACAGTCATGTTGTGGAAGGAACGGAGCCCAGCTTAATTCTATATGTGGCCTGGCCTTTATTCATCAGTAAAGCCTTATTCCTATTGAAATATCCCTCAAAAGTGTTTATTTTTAAGAGTTTTAATGCCTACAATAATATAGAACTTTGTAATTGAAAGAGGGAAAACACCCAACCCCCTTACACCTCAGATTTAAATTATTTTGTTGCATAAAAACCTAACTTCACATTCTAGGTTTGCTGGCAACAAGCTGTGTAATCTTTCTTAGTCTCAGTTTCCTCTTCTGTAAAATGGAAATAATTATCTTTGCCCTTGGGCCTAATTAAGACTCAAAACCCAGAAGGAAAAAGAAAAATTATATATTTGACTTTATTTAAAAAAATAAAAACCTTCTTCATGGCAAAGTAAAAAAATATTTTTATACCCAGAGTCAAAAAGATAAACGAAAAACTAGGAAATCTATATTTGCAACTCATTTCATGAATTGGTTCCAGAAATCAAGATTAACTCATTTAGAAAAATAAGCAGAGGAAAAGGAACTGTTCACAAAGTAGAAAATGCAGATATCCCTTAAATACATGAAAAGAGGCTTTTCTCACGGAAAGGAATGCATATTTTCAAAAATGTTTTAAAAAGTTTCTTTTGGGGGAAGAAATAGAGAGCAAGCAGGGGAGGGGCAGAGAGAGGGAGGGAGGGAAGGAGAGCCCCAAGCAGGCTCTGCATCGTCAGCATGGAGTCTGATGTGGTGCTTTAACTCATGAACCATGAGATCATGACCTTAGATGAAGTCAAGAGTTGGATGCTTAACCAACCGAGCCACATACGTGTCCCAAGAAATGAATATTTTTAAAAACATGTTGACATACTAATTCTTAACCTATTGGGTAGCAGAATTCAAAAGTTTGGTGTACCCTGAGGCTACAGGCAAAAGGCTACATGGTGAGGAAACAGATGAGATGAGAGATAGGATGAAAGAGACAAATTCCTTTTTATAGATCTGATTTTTTGAGCCACATATATGTCACCATTCAAAAGATAATATCTTGGGGGGCACCTGGATGGCTTAGTCGGTTGAGCGTCTGACTTTGGCTCAGGTCATGATCTCCTGGTTCATGAGTTTGAGCCACACTGTCACAGCGTGGAGCGACAGTTCGCAGCTGTCAGTGCAGAGCCTACTTTGGATCCTCTGTCCCCCCCACTCCCTCATTCTCTGTATCTCTCTCAAAAATAAATATTTAAAATAATAATAATAGGGGCACCCGGGTGGCTCAGTCAGTTAAGCATCTGACTTTGACTCAGGTCATGATCTCACGGTTCTTGGGTTCGAGTCCCGCATCAGGCTCTGTGCTGACAGCTCAGAGCCTGGAGGCTGCTTCAGATTCTGTGTCTCCCTCTCTCTCTGACCCTCCCCCACTCATGCTTTGTCCCTCACTGTCTCTCAGAAATAAATGTTAAAAAAAAAAAATGTTGGGATGAGCACTGGGTGTTATATGTAAGCCAACTTGACAATAAAATATTTTTAAAAAAACAAACAAACACATACACACTCTAAAATAATAATGTCTTCCCTAACTACCTCAAAATATGGTTTTAAAGGTTGAAGGGGGGTTTTATCTATAGGGAAGCATTCTGAATATCCAGTCTTAGATACATAATTCTAGAAGTAATGAGTACAGCATTTTCTTAGAATTTGTGTTGCTTTATTTTTTCCCTTAATGTCTCAGGTTTCTAGAAGAAGGGAACTTGGAAGAAGCTGAAATACAAAAGCAGAGGATTGAACAGCTACAGAGAGAAAGGCGGCGGGTCTTAGAAGAAAATAAGGTGGAACACCAGCCGCGGTTTTTCAGGTGTGTGTGTGTATCGTGTGCATCGCTGGAGGATAGGTGCTGGCGACAGCTGATGCTTCCTGCATGAAGGGAGTGAACATGGGTGTCCTCTCCCCAAATGAGAACCTTCTTGGTGTTTTTCTTGCTTCAGAGTATGGAAACCTCTCTGGAAAATGAAAAATCCAAGTGGTCTAAATCTTTTTCTTTTTTTCTTTTTTTTTTTACTTAAAAAAATTTTTTTTTTGAGAGAGAGCACAAGTTGGGGAGAGGGGCAGAGAGAGAGGGAGAGAGAGAATCTTATGCAGACTCCACACTTAGCACAGAGACCTATGCAGGGCTCAACCTAATAGCCCTGAGATCATGACCTGAACCAAAATCAAGAGTCAAGTGCTCAATGGACTGAACCACCCAGGTGCCCCGCAAGTGGCCTAATTCTTAAATTGCAGAAGTCACAAAACACTTTGCTTGGATGTGGAACATTTGCTATTGATTTTAAAATAACTTGCCGTGAAAGTCTTGTTGAAAATAGACTTAAAGATCTAGAAGGGGCATCAGAGATCATCAGCCATTTACCTCCTCTTTTATATTAACCGAGAAGAAGCAAAGACCCAGGGAACATAGGTGATCTATAGGAGGCCCCAGTGAAATGTCTTGGACTGGCGCCTGGCTTTCCTGAGTCCCGGCCAGGGCTTGGTATGGTTTTAGGGGCTTTTTTTTATTGGTTCATTTAAAAAACCCAAAAATCAACATTAAACAGGCCCATGTAGAAAAGCCACAGGCTCCTGCCCTACCTCTTTTGCCCCAGTCTTGCTTTCAGGGCAGCCAGGGTTTTATTTTTGCGGGGTTGTTTGGGGGTTTTTTGTTTTTTGAATTTTTTTTTAATGTTTTATTTATTTCTAGGAGAGAGAGAGAGAGAGAGAGAGAGCGTGAGCAGGGGAGGGTCAGAGAGAGAGGGAGTCACAGACTCTGAAACAGGCTCCAGGCTCTGAGCTGACAGTCAGCACAGAGCCCGACGCGGGGCTCGAACCCACGAACCGCGAGATCATGACCTAAGCGAAAGTCGGACGCTTAACCGACTAAGCCACCCAGGTGCCCCTTTTGTTTGTTTTTTGATTTTGGGGGTTTTGTTTGGTTGTCATTGTGTTCTAAGGGATAACACGAACACTTTTAGGAGGAATTAGCTGCTAATCTATCAGCAGCGGCAATAAAGTCTGCATTCCAAAATAGCAATATAACGGGGCGCCTGGGTGGCTCAGTAGGTTGAGTGTTTGACTTTGGCTCAGGTCATGACCTCACAGTTCGTGGGTTCAAGCCCCGCATTGGGCTCTGTGCTGACAGCTAGCTCAGAGCCTGGAGCCTGCTTCAGATTCTGTATCTTCTACTCTCTCTGACCCTCCCCTGCTCACGCTGTCTTTCTCTCTCTCTCAGAAATAAATTTAAAAAAAAAAAATTAAAAAAATAGGAATATAGCAATGAGTACTATTCATCCCCAAAATATAATGCTTTTTTCCCCTAGTCGATGTGGATTTTTCCAGATCCTTTCTGATCATTTCCACAGACTCAGGAGATAAGCAAATGAAGATCAATCAACTGGCCAGAGTTTCATCCCAAAATATTCATAACTTTGTGTAAATATTTTTTAAAAAAGGCATCTTTAATATTTTTTTAAGACAAGAGATAGATAAATGGATAGATTAACAGACTGATCAGTTGATTTACTCATCAATTGATACATATACACATATACCCTTAAGTAGGCCAATGTTTTCTTTTTCTTGCATAAATCAGCTAGGGTGTTGTGTCTTTTTTTTTTAAGTAGACTTCATGGCCAGTATGGAGCCCAGCATGGGGCTGGAACTCACAACCCTGAGATCAAGACCTGAGCTGAGATCAAGAGTCAGACACTTCACCAACTGAGCAAACCCAGCGCCCCAGTGTCATTTTTAAACAAGGAAAACTACATTTATAAAGTTGTTCATTGCAGTATATTTTAGGATCATTAAAAACTGTGGGTAACTAAACCGTCTCAAGAACTAGGTAGGGAGAGTCATCAATTTTACTTAATGTGAAAGTCCACAAAGTCTGTGGAGCTCCATGGGAAACAAATTAACATTTAAATGCAAAATATAAACTGTTATCAAGTTGCTGTTGCAACCTTCTAGAATTATGTGTGGAATGGAAAAGGACAGAACATGGATGCAGCCAGGTGGCTGTTTTTCCTCTTGATTGGCTGTTAAATTATCACGTTATTAGATGTGGCAAATAAAGTGCTGGAGAAGAAGCAAGAATTCTTCGGAAATAGTGGTCCTGGCAAAGAGGTGACAGAGAGGAATGT
Source organism: Crocuta crocuta (assembly GCF_008692635.1). NCBI lineage: Eukaryota > Metazoa > Chordata > Mammalia > Carnivora > Hyaenidae > Crocuta > Crocuta crocuta. Next base: position 11,091,482 of record NW_027532002.1, read on the forward strand.
GGGAACAAGGGACGCATCCACGGGAATTCCAAGTGGAAACTGCAATTCCTGCAGAACTGGGCTCCTCAGTTTCCTAGTCAAGTACCTGATATGCAGACTGGCTTATTGTAGACAGATCTCTATTCGAATAGGGAAACAAGTGTGATGAGAATCCATATTCCTGAGAGCATGGAGAAACAGGCACTCTCCACCTTTGCTTCTGAAGCATATGAAGTATCAGTCAAAATTACAAATGTACACCCTCTTTAACATGGCAGTTCTACTTACAGGAATTTTTAATGTAACTATACTTACATCCATACAAAATTACATATTGTATGTTTATCATATTATTATTAACATATGTCTGTGATAGCTAGAGATTAAAAACAGCCTCCTAGGGGCGCCTGGGTGGCTCAGTGGGTTGAGCGTCCGACTTTGGCTCAGGTCATGATCTCACGGTTCGTGGGTTCAAGCCCCGCATCGGGCTCTATGCTGACAGCTCGGAGCCTGGAGCCTGCTTCAGATTCTGTGTCTTCCTCTCTCTCTGCCCCTCCCCAGCTTGCACTCTGTCTGTCTGTCTGTCTCTCTCTCTCTCAAAATAAGTAAATTAATTAAAAAAAACAAATAACCTTCTAAAGGCTCATCAGTAAGGTACCTGTTAAACTGTGGTCCATTTCTACAGAGGAGTATCATACAACTCTTTAAAAAGAAATCAGGGTTGCCTGGGTGACTCAGTCAGTTGAGCATCTGATTCCTGATTTCTACTCAGATCATGATCTCACAGTTTGTGAGTTCAAGCCTCAGATTGGCCTCTGCACTGACAGTGCTGAGCCTGCTTGTGATTCTCTCTCTCCTTTGCTCTCTGCCTCAACCCCTCCCAAAAATAAACAAACTTAAAAAAAAGAAAAAGGAAATCAGGATTCCCTTTCACCACAGAGTCCCCAAACTTTTCCTATAAAATACAAATGGTAAATATCATTAGCTTTTCAGGCCGTAAGGTCTTGGTAGTAATTACTCAAACTCACTGAGCAGCATAAAAGCACCAATAGACGATAGACAAATGAATGGGCATGGTGGTGTTCCAGTAAAAAGGGATTAGGATTAAAGGGGATCTAGTTATAAAATAAATACCTCACAGAGATTAAAAAAAACACAACATAGGAAATATAGTAGATAATATTGTAATAATGTATGGTAACAGATAGTGACTACACTTACCATGGTGCCACTGGTGTAATGTTGTGTACAGAATTGTTGAATCAGTATATTGTACACCTCAAACAAATATAACATCTTATGTTAATTATACTTCAATGTTAAAAAAAACAACAGTATTACAAAGATAGGCAGAAACCTGCATTTGACCCTTGGGCTGTAGTTCACTGACCTTATTGTGACAACAGAAAATGGTCTCCAGTATATATTGTTATGTCAAAAACTCAAAGGGTAGGACACCATTGAGTGCTGTCGTGGTGTAACAAATGGGAGAGGAGTGGAGTAGTTGTCTGTGTGTGCATGCATATTCACACATGTGTGAGATGGCTCTGAAAGAATGCAGGTCATTATTGCCTCTGAAGAAAAGGACTGGAAATCTGGGGGATAGGGTTAGGAAGAAACCTTTTAGCTATCTACCCCTTTGTACCTTTTGAGTTGTTATCTATTTAATATATTATCTATTCAAAGAATAGTGAACCAAGGCTCTTCTCTCTTTAAAAATTTTTTTTATTGTTTTTTATTTATTTCTGAGAGAGAGGTACAGAGACAGCGTGAGCAGGAGAGGGTCAGAGAGAGAGGGAGACACAGAATCTGAAGCAAGCTCTGTGCTGGCAGCTTGCACAGAGCCCGATGCGGGGCTTGAACCCACGAACTATGAGATCATGACCTGAGCAGAAGTCGGACGCTCAACCGACTGAGCCACCCAGGTGCCCTTATTGTCTCTTGACTCTTAATGTCTTCCAATTTAATGTCAACTTATCACTTCATTCAACAACCAAGGTGATTTGTAGCTTTTACATAGTCACACCCAAGGTGTGGCTGTCATCCCAGCCGTGTTTTATATATGACAAACTCTTCCCTTATTATCCATGCTTCTGTCAAACGCACTATTTTTCACAGCCTCTAAGTTTGAGAAGCCAAAGTTAAAAGTGACAAGATGGCCTCTAGCCTTCCTGTTCCCTCACAGTTCCTAAATGAGACTGTCAGGGACTTTGTATGACTGCGAGAATGATAGCCTGGCCCAGGGTTCGAAGAAAGGAGGGGAAGGGAAGGAGAGAATGTGACAGTGTTTTCAGTAGCCTTCAAGAAATTCTTTTCTCCTCAGGAAATCCAGTGATGACTCTTGGGTGAGCAATGGCACCTATTTGGAACTTAGAAAAGACCTTGGTTTTTCGAAACTGGACCATCCTGTCTTGTGGTGAAAAAGGAAAGAAGAATGATCCACTTGTACTTCTCCTGTGTTTGCTATCTGAAGCCACAAACCTGTGTCTATATATTTAAAAGAAATTACCTAGAATGATCACCTGTGCTTAGCTTAGCATTGTAAGTATTTAAGTATGTATTTTTTCAGTAGTTTCCTTTATAATTTCAAATGTTGTCACGATTGTTTATATGAATGTAGAACACCTTGATATTTCATTTTATATATAAGCTATTTAATAAAAATGAAAGGTTGAATGTTAATGTGTGGGTTAAAAAAGAAGCTTTAACACTAATTTTCCAAAGGTTAGGAAAATTCAAGTTAAATTTATGCCTTATAAAATTATGTTGGAGAAAACAATGTATCTCTCCCAGGTGCATTAAGAAATAAGAATACCCAGGGTTACCCACTCATGCATAAGCTACCCACGTTTAATTTGGGAGCTCAGATATCTTTTTGCCTCCGACAGCTCTTGGATTGTTCATCCAGAACAATTCTGCTGGTGCTGGAGACAGAAGAATACTGGCATTTGCATTTTCGTGGCTGGGAGGATGGTGGGAAATTAGTGGAGTGTATGTTTTTATATAACATAGATACAGCACCTCCTGCAGAGGAAAGGCAGGTGAGCTCATCCCTTCCCTGGAGTTTTATTGCCTTATGTGCGAAACTGTACCCCGTCACTCAGATAAATTGTCATTAATCTGAGAAATGCCCATTAATTAAATGCTATAATGGCATCCCAGAGACACAGTAGGAGATTTCTCCTGAGAACTGAATTCTTGACAAGTTAAGAAACTATTTTCTGCTTCCCCCCAGCCCCACCCCTAGATTCCCTGCCTCCTACTTTTCCCATATCTCTGTTGAGTATGGAATGTTCCAGTTGAGCTTAGAACATACAGTGCATTCTACACAGCAATTTGACTTCCTAAAACTTTAGCAAAATAACTAATTGTTTTCAGGAACTAAACAAGTTTTTCTTAAATACTGTTTTGGTATTTTCTACCTCTTAATAACGGCATATTTTAGATCTTGTATAAAAAGTTTGACCATCTGCCTTATAGAAAAATGTAGAGAATTGATGTTCTTCCTTTGTGTTGTGTTCTGATGAAACTTTGTCTTACCTGTTTCCTACACTTTCTTCTTACTCATTTCACTCTTTTGTGAGTTTTGCAGCAGTCTTGAATAACACAGATTATAACTACTAGAAGGGGAAACTTTGTCTTTTTAAATATGTTATTTAGAGTACAATAATAGAATTTGTGCAGTAGTTGAAGTATGTTATCAAAGCAATTCCAACTTCTGCCCAGATTACATTAAAACCAAAGCCTAATTTTTAAGCCTTTTACTTTATTGTCCATAACAGTCCTATGGAATATCAAGTATGATGGTGTGTTAAATAGTTTTCTCCAGAAAACAATTACAGATATTTAGATAATTTCAGAGCATGTAGAATTCTATGAATGAAAAGTAGAATAAATAATGGGAAAAAAAGGACACATGACTTTTTCTCAGTTTATACCAAATAACCAGCTAGTAAGACAGTATAGCAATTTCAAAATGGAAAGTTATTGAAAGTGGGTCATAGCCTTTTGGAATCTGCAAATGACTAGCATTTTAAAACAATAAAGGACTCCTTAAATATTACACTCATTCATTCCATTTTATCAAGAAGTCAGGATGAACACAATGAATATCATTTCCATTTCTAAGCAGTTAAAGGACACAATCAGATTCTTTGGTACGTGGCTTTGTTCTTTTCTTTTCAAGCGTGTATCCAAATTCTGCTCGCAGAGAGGAAGAAGCAACCTGTAGATTTAAGGATACTCCAGGGGAAAACAAATCTAGTTTTCACAGTGTGAAGGCAAATGGAGACTTTTAACCATATCAACTATTAAATAGGCCTCTTCCAGAGGCTGGTTCAAAAAAGAAACAACAACAACAAAAGCAAGATGTGCAGCCTGAATGGGTGGAGGTTTGTCATACAGTATTTGGAAATTTTTTAATCATCCCAGTGCTGTTACTTCAGTTGATCTTATGCTTTATATTGGAGTCACAAGGATAAATGGACCAAATATCACCTTTGTGGTCATCTTATTTGAGATGGAAGCAGGGGTGAATTGGAATATGGTACAGAACTATATGCAGATTTAAAAAGCTGCTAGTCAGTACCAGCATCTATAAAAGACATTTGTGAAATTTAAGCAGTGTAGTGATACATACTGTTATAATCTTAAAACTCCCTTTAGGGGGAAAGGGCTTGTTTTTTTTCCTTCAGTCCCTGTTCTCAAAAGCACCTTCCCATGTCATCTGTAGCTCAAGGGCATTTTATATTTTTAAGATAAAGAAAATAAACGTGGCATTCTTTGGGAAGAATTCAGGTAGAGTTTGACTTTCTGAACTTTGAAAATCCCAATTACATCATTGCAGTCACTGCACCATCTAAGATACATGTTTTAGCCAACCTCCATTTTATTCCTGATTATTCTATCCCCCATTTATGGTGAATTACACAGATACTCTTGGGAATGGGACTTTGTGCCGTCAACCACATTGTACTTCAGAAGTTCCTATTGGCTGCTGTCGATTACCCCAAGCTGCAGGCGATCTATTCAGGAAGGAACCAGCAGTCTCCAGTGTGACCAGACAGCACATGGCTTCTGTCTGCAGGCCCCGACACATAGTCTGGTATTTCCTGGAGTCAAATGGAATAATCCAAATCACAGGGCAGCTGTCCATGCCGTTCACCTCCCAGAAGTCAGGCTGGTTCTGGTACTGAATTGAACGGAGTTTGCTTTAGGCCAACAGTCCAGTTATCTATCAAGTAGAGTACCCAAATAGCCCATAATCGTTGTGTGCTCCCCGTGGGACTCTGGAAGAGAAAAATATACAAACTCCAAATATCTTTAATGTTTATTTCATTTGAGCTGCTGCCTTTCTCATATTCTACTTTTAATTACCTCCAGTAAATCATTTGCTTGAGCTTCAAGTATTGTCCCTCATCTGTATTTTCCAGATTTATGATGAGTGGTCTTGTTCTACTATTAACAGTGTCAACCATAAAAGAAAAATCATAAAGTGTTTATTTGGCTGTTGAATTTTGTTGTAGGCCTACTAACATATTCTAGAAGTTCTATCATATCTTCAAACTCTCGTAGAATTTTCTCAGACCTTTTATTTTAAGTTATGAGTAGGAGCAATAAAGTTGTTCTTATGATGTTAGGAATAATACTTCCAATGTATTGGCATAATTTATTTGAATGTCTTTAATTTTGATATTAACATCAACATAAATCTATTTTTGCTACCAGATGATAGCTATTTTCATGCGCTCAACTTCCCTCTGCATATATGAATCTGTTACTTGGTGTTAGTCTTTATTTTCCTGTGTTGGAAATATGTATCACTTAAGTATCTGTAAATCATGACAGAAAATGCAAGCCACTTTCTGAGTCTTCTGTTTGGCTTATGCAATGATAAAAAGTTGCTAATTTATTTTACTCATGATGGTTTTATCTTCCTCCTTTACCCTCGGAGGATACTTTTTTTTAAAGGATGTCTATAAATCTTCTATCTAGCTGTGTATGAGATTATTTTCTGTTTAAAGCCCACCTTGCCACCCATACCTCATTATCCACACCAAGCTCCTACTAATTTGTTTATCCCCTCATGTAGCTAGTTGACTGGGAATAAACAACATGGAAAAAGGCCAACTGTGTCTTTGTCTTTCCAGGTTAATGGGTACTAGTGACTGCTGAAAGGGACAGAGTAAGACTCTAACCTAGCTTCTTTTGAGGAAGAAACACACCAGGTTACCTAAAGTGATAAATATTTGAAATAAGAATACCCTGGGACATAAACTGGGAATCCATGAAATTCCCATACTTTTGGTCCCAACGTTTTCCAGATGTATTACAAATGTAGGTGCCCCCAGCCCTCAGGACGAGGGATTTCTGTGTTTACCTCAGCACACTATGGAAATAGGATTTTCTGTGTGCCCTAACATGAAAAACGAAAATGCTGGCTGCTTTTTCCAATTTAATGGCCCTTATGAGTGGCTGACTCCTCTCCTCCTCCCATATCCACACTGTGTCCTTTGCAATGCTAGGAACATTCTTAGCCTTCACTAAAGGCCCATCTGATTCACTGGCATGATAAATATCATGTCACACAAGGCACTGGATTGCAGTTATGTGCATAAACTCACATCTCTGTATCCCTAAAAATACTTAAAGAGACAACCAAAGGCAATTTATGAAACTTGATTGGACCCTGGCTTAAAAGAAAAATAAGCTATGAAAGACATTTTGAGGATAATTAATGAAATTTGCATAGAAGCCTAATGAAATTATTGCTAACTTTCAAATATGTTGATATTGCTTGTTGATCTGAATCAAATCTGCCATCAGAGAAGGATCATTTTCCAACATTATTCAAAATCATGGGTTATGAACACTAACGGAAATCTTAAAAAGCAACCTCAGAATATTTTAACATGTTGGCCATTGCTGAAATAGGTCTTAAAGCATCCTAAAGTGTTGACTTCAATGAGGCAATAAAATTTGGAGGTACGAGTTCTAGGCCATTGGTTTACAAACTTAGTCCTATAATTTTATAGTTATACCAATAGCATGCCAGCGCTAACACGATGAATGGACGTCAGTGACCCACATGTCAGGACATCACCATCCTCTGCACACTCAGACAAGGGTTTCTTATTACAGACTTATTAGCTAGGGTCCCTGCAGACAACTGAATCTAATTCCAGTACTTAAAGAGACAAAGATGAAGGTTACCTGTGGGGCTTCTCACAGGTTTAAGGCATATTAGCAACAGCAGGAAGCTGTTACTGCCGCCCTGAAGCAGCTGGAGCTTCAAAGGAGGAAAGGGCCATGGGGCTTCGGGGCATCGGGAGCTGTGGTGGAGGGGCGGCCCAGCTAGCAGGTCCAGCCCAGAGGAAGGAAGAACTGCCCTAATCTCAGCCTCCAACAGCTTTCATCCTTTCTGGTGGCTGAACCCAAGCAAGCAGGAAACCCCGTTTCTTAGAGTTCAGCCACTGGGAGGCAGGGGGAGGGAATGGCGAACACAAATACAAGCCCCTGGGGACACTTGAAGGGCTCAGTCAGTTGAGCTTCCAACTCCTGATTTCAGCTCTGGTCATGATCTCACATTTCATGAGATCAGGCTCTGTGCTGACAGCGAGGAGACTGCTGGGGTTCTTTCTCCCTCTCTCTCTGCCTCCCCCCCCCCACCAAAAAAAAAATAAAATAAACATTTAAAAAGAAAAAAGATATACAAGCACCTGGACCTGATCTTCGCTGGAGGAATTCACATCTGGGCTTTCAGAGGAAATTTCAGTAAGTAAATAGGCTTAAGAGCCAATTTTTCTTTTTTGAGAGGACAGAATTTGTTAAAGCATTTTGACTCCGAATTATTTTACCAAGGATGAATTATGGTTAATTGTGCTTTTTAAAAACTCTGGTTCTCGGTGATATTTTTTGTTGTTGTCACATTTTTAGTGTTTTTTTAGTTTATTTATTTATTTTGAGAGAGAGAGAGAGAGAGCGCATGAGCAAGGAAGAGCAGGGGAGGGGCAGAGAGAGAGGGAGAGAGAATTGCAAGCAGGCTCCACACTGTTGGTGGCGCAGAGCCTGACACGGGGTTCAGACCCACAAACCATGAGCTCATGACCTGAGCCGAAATCAAGAGTTGGACACTTATCCAACTGAGCCACCCAGGTGGCCCAAAGCTGTGTGTTTCTTTTCATGAAATGTTGTACATTGCTTTTGTACCTTCTTGAAATGTAAAGATAAGGGCCTTGTCACTTCTTTCTCCTGTGACACCTGATGGGTGCTTTAAAAAGGGTTCACGCACAGGGAGCATCCTGTGATGGGTTATTTGAAAGACATTTGCTGAGCCAGGAATGGTCGCAGACACTGAGAACACTCAGTCCTCCACCTTCGAGCCTCCTGTGTGGTGGGAAGCCAGTGGGGTCGGTCAACAACCAGTGTGGTAAGAAGGCTCTGTACAGAGGATGCCCTAGTGATGAGGGGAGAGGTGATGGGACCTCAGCCGAGCAGCAGGTGTGCCCTGAGAGGAGGGACAGACCTCAGACAGTGAGGAGAACGAGAGGGCTGGGGGTAGGGGAAGTGCCACATGTGACTCACAGTTACTCTCCCCGCCAGTTAAGCCACAACTCTGCTTCCCAGGTGACATCACAGTGAAGTGTTTGATGTGTCACAATATCTGGGGTTTCCTCAACCCGGAGCTATGAGACAAAGGGTGGGGAGCCCTGGCAGCCTCCAGGGACCTCTGGGGACTGAAGAAGTCCAAGGGAGTCCTACCCAAGGACCTCACTCTTCCCCTACTGCTGCAAGATCACATAAGCCGCCACCTCCAGTGTTTCCCCCACCCCCTCACCCACTTACGTAACCAAACACAGTCTTGGTGAGGGAAGGCAAGGCCAAGCCTGAAAAATCTGAGGGGTTGATCATCCTTCCAGAAATGACTAAGCCTTACCAGAGCAGACCATCGGAATTATCTGACTAGACTAAGGGTTGTTTTTTTTTTTTTTTTTTTTGAGAGAGCACGAGTGCATGCGTGATCAGGGGAGGAGCAGAGGGAGAGGGAGAGAGAGAGGACCCCAAGTAGGTCTGTGCTGTGAGCATGGAGCCTGACTCAGGGCTCCGTCCCATGACCAGGAGATCATGACCCTAGCCAAAATCAACAGTCAGATGCTTAACCCACTGAGCCACCCAGGCACCTCTATTTTAATTTTTTATTGCTGTAAAATGTACATAAAATTACCATTTTAACCATTTTTAAGTGTACGGTTCAGTGGCATCGAGGGCATTCATGTTGTGAGACCATCACCACTCCCCATCTCCAGAACTTTTTCATTGTCTCATACTGGAATTCTATACCCATTTAGACTAAGCTTTGGACGAAATTGGATCTCGAGTTAATTTTTTCTTGCCAATCAATAACTGAAGGGCTCATGGGGAAGACTGGAAAGCATTATGTTTTCCTCACTTGTAAGTTGTAGTGTGGGTTACAGTTGTGCAGCCGCACCGCAGAAGCCTCACAACAGCGCATTTAGGTAATCCCCGTTTCACAGAATTGTCCATTGGGGGTCAGAAGTTAAGCAACTTGACCAAACCCTCGCAACTAGTTAATAATGGTATGGGGACATAAGCAAGCTCTGACTGGTCCAAATCGAGCTCCTTCTGCTATAGAATGAGGTGCAAACAATGTGACCCCAACACCCTTGTCCCTTCCAAGAATGAGAACTTCATTCTCCAAAGGTTGCCTCAGGTCTTTGAAGCTGACACAGGAAATTCCAGGACAGGAAAGAAGCATGGGATGCAACTTGGGAAACCTGATTCTAGTTAGTGGTGAGATCTTGGGTAGGTCACCTACCCTATACAAATCTCATTTAGCCCCAGCAGTCAATGGAAAGATTATTCTTAAGTTTTTCTCTGTGCTGCCACTTTGTGGTCTCAAGAATAGGGGAAAATGTTCTTTGGTCAATCAGCGACCTATCCGTGAGCACCAAATACGTGCCAGACACAGTCCCTGACCTCATAGAGCTTACCTACAAACTGCAGAATCTGCTTTAAAGTAGTCTTTTTGGGGGCACCTGGGTAGCTCAGTTGGTTAAGTGTCCAACTTCAGGACATGTAATGACCTCAAGGTTTGTGAGTTCAGGCCCCTGCATCAGGCTCTGTGCTGTCCATGCAGGGCCCACTTTGGATCCTTTGTCTTCCTGTCTCTCTGCTCCTCCCCCCACTCATGCTCTCTCTCTCTCTTCCCCTCTCTCTCAAAAATAAATAAACATGAAAAAATATTCTCTTCTGTTTTACCCTTCAAGTGGAAATTATTTGGCCATATGGAACAATAGTTATCACATATTTAGTAAAAGCTGTCAGCTTTGGACTCATCATGTTTTTGTAGAATCAAAATTACCCAAGAGTGAGCAGTTGTCGCAAAGCCTATTGAGATGGTCCTTTACCTGTACATGTCCATCCAGCCAACAATACAGGGATTACAGCAGGGAGAGAAAAAATTAAGTTTCTGTTCTCCTGGAGCTTCAAGTCTAGTGTGCAGGGGGTGGGAGTGGAGACAGAGCACCTAAACGAACAGGTGTGTGGTGTGACAGACATCAAAGTGTTGCAGAGAGAGATTCTCCAAGATGGTGGAGAGGCAAGCCTGGAGGGTGTTACGACTGTCTGTTACAGGGCGCCCTGAGAGAGGGTTTCGCTAGTCCAGGACTTGACGGGACTTGAAGGGAATGCAGAGGAAAAGCAGAAGAACATTCTGGGAACAGCAAACCCAAGCCTGAAACAAAGGTGTGTCTGACGCTATTGGCGAAGTGGCAAGGGAGACCAGTGTAGGTGGAGCCTCACAAACAGATGAGTGGAGGGGGCAGGATGTAAGTCAAAACGAGGGCCGAGAGATTTTGAGGGTCAGAGGGCTCTGGGTTTTACTCTGAGTGAAATTAAAAGTCAGTAAAGGGTTCTGAGCACAGGAACGTGATTTGACTTATGATCTGGCTGCCTGGTGGAGACTCACAGGCACGGGCAAAACCAGGGAGCCCAATCCAGAGAGAGGTGGTGGTGGTTTGACCAGGGCAGAAGGAGTAGAGGTAGAGGGAAGCAGTAGGAAGCTGGAAATACTTTGATAGAGTCAGTAATACTTTGAGGAGCTAGATTTGGGATGTGTGAGGAGAGAGGTCAAGGGCAACCCCAAGTTCTGTGGTCCAGTCTACTAGAAGGATGAAGCTGCCATGAGCTGAGATAAGGAACTCTATGGACAGAGTAGATTTGGGTGCCCTGGGTGAAAAACTTAGGCGGTGATTTTTTCCAAGAGGTACTCTTAAGTAGGCAACTGGATATATGTGTGTAGTAAAGGGTAATGCAGCAGGCTTGGCTTGTGTAAACTCTGCACATGTGAACAAAGACTGGTTCTTACCCATCTCCTGGGAGATGCCCTCCAAGCCTTTGGAATATCCCTCCTGATAAGAGTGGTTTGTATACCTGGGACCTTGGCCATGCCAGATAGCTTATGCTAAAAATGTTATATAGTGGGGACTTTGGTTACTCTGTATCAGTTTGGCCTCTGGGCAAGTCAGAGACTAAGTAACAATGGTCAGCTACATGGGTGCTCCATGCCTTTGTGACAGAGCCTGGACACCAAGGCTTCCCTGGTTGACGATATGCTGAATATGTTGTCATACACAGTTGCTGAACACATCCCTGAAAAACTGGAAGAGATTTTAGACTCCACCGTCTCCCTCATCCCCACACTCATGGGGATTGAGTCCTGCCCAGCCTCCCTGTGAATTTCTTCCTCAACCCCACTGCCTCTGCCTCAGGTCAGGCTCTTGTCAGTTCCGGTCTGGTAAACGGACCCCCGGTCTGCAGTCCTAACCCCTTATCATCCATCCTCCAAGCTGCAAACAGAGTGATTTTTCTTAAGTTCTATCATATCATTAATCTGTTTATAAGCCTCTGCTCAGAACACTTCAGCATGGCGTGTGCGTAACACAGTGCTCGTAAGACCACACGTTGAGGTCAGAGAGACTAGGGTCTGAGCCCTGGGCTCTGCTGTTCTGAGTGTCTGCTTCCTCAGTTCTGAACTGGAGTCAAGCCCCAGGGCAGCTCTGAGGATCCCTGGTTACTGCCATCTGCAGGGCACTCACTCCGTGCCAGTCGCTAGTTCAAGTCTCCTTTGACATCCCTGCTTTACCTAAGAGGAAATTGGGATGTAGGTTAGGTAACTAGCTCATAGGCACAATCTCATGCTCGATGAAGCCAGGATTCAGATGCTCTTAGCTTCTAGCCAGCAGTTCTCAGAATGTGGTCTGGGCACCCCTGCAGGCCCTCACGACCCATCCAGGGGAAGTGCAAGATCTTATGTTTCCATCATAATATTAAGACATTATTTGCCTTTTTCACTCTCTGTCTCATGAATGTACAGTGGACTTTTCCAGAAGTGACAAGACATGAGAATGCAGCAGGTCGATGCAGAAGCCGATGTGCTATGTCCAGCCATCTGCCACTAAGCCAGACATTGAGTGATATTTGCGAAAATGAAAAGCAATGCTATTCTTCCCTCTATTTTTTTTTGTTTATTTTGGAAATCGTAATTCTATTTCATTGAAAGCACGTTTGTAGGTCAACATATGATAGGTTTACTGTTGATATTTTATATTAATTCATATTTCTAAATTGCCCAGTTTGAATTTCTAATACTGTGTCAGTAGATATAGTCCATACAAATATAAGTTTTCTAGAGTCTCTATAATTAAAAAATTTTTTTAATGTCTTTTATTTTATTTTGAGAGACAGAGACAGAGAGCGAGGGGGGACGGGCAGAGAGAGAGGGAGACACAGAATCTGAAGCAGGCTCCAGGCTCTGAGCTGTCAGTACAGAGCCCAGTGTGGAGCTTGAACCCACGGACTGTGAGATCATGACCTGAGCCGAAGTCGGGAGCTTAACCGACTGAGCCACCCAGGCACCCATGGAGTCCTCTATAATTTTTAAGAGTATAAAGTTTCTATGGAGAGCATATCGTTTTTAAGAGCATATTTGGTCTTGAGACCCACAGCACTAAGCTGTACAGAATATCTGTCATTGCTTACCTCAGTGTCTAATGGAGAATGAGGACTCAGGAAATGTGATCATTTACTGTTTTATAAGACTCTGTAAATGAAAACCAAATTTACCGGCTTGTGCCTTCCCTAAGTCTTCTCATCACTGCCCCACATGCACTGCTCTCTCCGAGCTGTGTGCAGTCTTGGATCCCATGCCTTATACACTCTGCCACATCTACCGAACTCACACCTTCCACCCCACGGGCCTCAGCTCAAACGGCTACACCTTTTAGACGACTGTTGAGTTAGACACGTCTGCTCTAATTCCTCATCCAGTTGTCTTTCCACTGAACCACACTGACTTGGGCAGACACTTGGGAGATTTTGTTGATTTCCTTGGAAAGGTTTTACAGAGGAAGGTTTGTGACTGTCCATTCAGTACACTTGAGAAAAAGGCTTCCTTCCAGGTAAACAGCAATTTCTCCATCACTAGAACAATATATGCAAGGAAGATTGTTGGCCAAGCCAGCGTTTCCCAAAATATGGCCTAGACTCTGGCTACCAGATCACTGAGGTACATGTTAATATACAGGTTCCTGTTTCCATCTACGACCTACTAAGTCAGATTCTGAGAATAGGGCCTAAGAAAATGACTTAAATTTTTTTCATGTTTATTTATTTATTTTGAGAGAGTGACAGAGCATGAGAAGGGGAGGGAGAGAGTGAGGATCCCAAGGAGGCTCAGTGTTGGCCAGACATGGGGCTCGATCTCATGAATCGCAAGATCATGACCTGAGCTGAAATCAAGAGCTGGAACGCTTAACTGACTGAGCTACCCAGGTGTCCCTGAATATGATTTCTTTTTAATTTGGCAAATCTTACTGAATGGAAATTATATCTCAATAAAGCTGTTTAGAAAAAATATGAATATATTTAGTACTACATTCTATAAATACATTCTTTGAACTGCCACAATCAATAATATGATAGGTACTGTTTGTATGCCAGTTGTAGGTGGTTTCTTCTAATTTGTCAGGCTAGAAATAAGCTTAGATGTCAAAGGAAGCCAGTTTTCTTTTATTCTGTAGTGTTTAGGGTTATATTCTAGCCAAGAATATGATTTTTAAAAAGAGAGTCCTGTGTTGGTTTGGTGATTCTTATACAACACCGAAGTCTGAAAACTGCTCTTCTCGATACTGCTAGGTTCCAGAAAAGCCTCCCTGCCATCCATCGGACAAAGGCAACTAAGACGTATACTACAATGAGAGAGGAAATTGTCTAGAAGGAATATTGACTGCTTATGGAAACTTAACAACAGGGAGTTTGGATATATTGGGAAGGGGATTAGGGAAGGTTTCACAGAAGATGTGACATTGGAGTTGGCTTGAAGGGCCAGTGAAGGACAGTAAGGGCGTTCTAGGCAAGGAACAAAATGTGTGCAATGGAAAAGAAGCGCAGAAGCATGTGGCACAGACATAGAAGGGCACAGACCATCCTGCTTTGATGTAATGCTCAACCAAGAACATTCTGGTTATTACAGGCTATCTAACCACTCTGTCCTAGATAGCAAACATGAGTTTTCCAGCCATTGGAGAGATATTTTGTGCATTCTGCACTACAAATAAGTAAACTGATATCCCAGTTTATAAACTGGCCTTTGATGTGTCAGTACTCCACAAAGTGTCAGGTGGTAAAATTACATTTCTAACCTGTAACACTAAGGCCTTCAAAGTGATTTCACAGACATGACCTTCCCTCTCGAGGTTGACCAAAAAAGCCAGCTGATCTGCAAACCGTGTCACACACTATGGATTGTTTCCCAAAGTCACCTGTTCATCCTGCTTCTTAGTTACTAATAGAACTTGGGTGCTATTTGGAAATGGGCAGCCTTGTGTTGGAAAGGAGGCCGAGCCCCATCCCTGGCCCCAGCATCTTGATGGGCTGAGTCTATACAGCGATTCTTTCTTTCTCCAGTGACTGACTTAGGAATGGACATGAACTGCAGTTCTGGGCAGCGAGATGGGGTGGGGAGGGGATTTGCTGGCAGCTTTGGAAATGTTTTCCGTAGTTTGACAAAGGGACTGAAGTAAAGACCATCCCCCTTCCAGCCTTGGACCACCGCTTGTGTGGGTTGTTTCTGCACTCGTCCTGAAGCCAGGAGAAGGTGAGCCTGAGGATGATGGAAGGGGCTGAGATTGGCAGCGAGAAATGGCTGACAGAGCCTAGGCTGGTGCTGATGTCATCGAGTCTCTGAATCAGCCCCTTCTGGAGCTGCCTACCTCTGTACATCTTGATTGATGAAATGGTAGATGTCCTTAGTCATCAGGCCACTTTTTGTTGTTTTTTCCTAGCTGAATGTACACGAACGACACCCCACTCACACAGACACACACAAACACAACGTACCATGTTGTCACTTCCCCAACCTGGGAACTGAAATTAAGGTGTCACTGGGAATGTAGGAGCAGGCTTACTCCTGGGGCTCTAGCAACTGGAACGTATTTATGGAACTGGAAGATTATACGGCATCTCACCTCCTTTCATCAATAAGATTGTCTTTAGGGGGCATCCACCTGGGTGGCTCAGTCAGTTAAGTGTCCAACTTCAGCTCAGGCCATGATCTCACGGTTCGTGGGTTCGAGCCCCATGTCAGGCTCTGTGCTGACAGCTCCGCTCAGAGCCTGGAGCCTGCTTTGAATTCTGTGTCACCCTCTCTCTCTCTGCTCTCCCACACTTGTGCTCTGTCTCTCTCTCTCTCAAAAAGAAATAACTGTTTAAAAAAATAAGATAATCTCTTCTTCCTCAAGGACAAGTGAATCTCCTCCCGAGTGCCTCTCTGCCTCTACACCTGCCATTCTGCAGTTACCAACGACCTCTTATCTATCTTTTCCCTCTCTCATGGCTTCCGCTTGTTCAGTTTGTCCAGCCTAAATTCTCTCTGTGTATCTTTCAACTTCTGCAACTAAATATACCCAGAATTCAATTTTTCTAGAAAAGGTCACATCCTGGTAGGCAGGACTGTCACCTCAGGCCATCTCATCAGCTACTGACCTCAACTGACCATAGTTGGGTCATAGGCCCAGCCCTGCTCCCCTCGGCAAGGGCCTAGGCAGAGGGTCACGTGGTACCAATGTGACAACTTATGCAGAAAACCACCGAGAAGAGAGATGTGGATGATAGCAGGCATTGTGAAGTATTATCTGCTCAGTACAATGGCAGTTTGCCAGATGTCCTTCTTATATTTATTCTCCCTTTAATCCAAAATAATAGAAGTTTTGGTTGGGCACACGGTTACCAGCTAATGACATTTCCCAGCGTTCTGCTAGGTATGGCCATGTGACTATATCCTGACTATAAAGTTGTGAACAGAGGTGATATATCTGGAATGTATCTTTATTATTTTTTTTAATGCTTATTTTTTCTGAGAGAGACAGAGTATGAGCAGGGAAGGGGCAGAAAGAGGGAGACACAGAAACTGTGTCTGAAACTGAGACTGAGCTGTCAGCACAGAGCCTGATGCAGGGCTTGAACTCATGAACTGCAAGATCATGATCTGAGCTGAAGTCTTACACTTAACTGACTGAGCCACCCAGGCACCCCTGGAATGCATCTTTAAAGAGAGAATGTGCCATCTACCCCCCTGATGGCTGCATATAGACATAATGATGGCAACTAGAGCAGCTATTCTACCCTTCAAGGTGGAAATTGCATGTTGGCAAACCAACACGGTCAATACCAATACACAAGGTCACCAACTTGTCTTTATTGCCCAGAACATTCCCAATTTTAGCACTGAAAGTCCTGCACACCAGGAACCTCCAGAGTCCCGGACAACCTGGAAAGCTGGTCACCCTACTCCATCAAGCTGCTACACCCGCCCTCGACCACCTACTCAAACTCTTGTTTGAGAGAGAGCAAAACACAAAAATCAAAATCCTTCCATCTTGATTAAGCCACTGTTTTGGGGGGGGTGGTATTCTTTGTCTACATCACCCTCTCCTGTCTCTTTATCAATACAAACACTTTTGGTCTAGAGATCCTTGTTGACCATGTTTTCATTGTTGCTCAGCCTGAGGACTGATGCTCCGTGACTGGGCTCCCACACCCTGCCCATGTCTGGGTTCCAGCCTCTCATTACTGAGCCTCCTGGGGAACCTGAGGTGTGATTGTTTTCTGGCTCTAACCTTGTCCCTCTCTTTCCGTTTCTTAATGGGAAGTGACTTTTTGAAACCTATTGATTAGTCCAGGCTAAGTCCCCTACATAAACACACACATGTATACACACACAATCACATGCATGTACACACACACATCCGCATATACATTTTCTCTCTCTCCCGCTTGCCGCCTCTTCTCTCACTCTTTCCCTAATCCCCTTACCCTTTTCTGATACTCAGCCTTTCAGACGGAGTCTTTGGGGAACAGATGGGAAGCTGAAGATGATTCGAGGGCAAAATTTGTTTTCTTTTTAAAATCACATCATACATGTTCTTTGCAGAAAAATCTGAAGATGGAGTTTGGTTCTGTAAACTTTTTTTTAAGACAAAATAAATACAAACAATAAATACGACTCCTTAGGATTTAATCTCCTTTGCTACCCCTCTCATATGAAAGGCACTTGAACTGCTTTAGTTATTTGGGGGTGAGAGGGGAGCTATGCTCCTTGGCAGCAGAGGCTTTCAGGCTCACAGACAAGTATGGCCTTGCTTTTCTAGAAGCCACCTGCAGGGATGACCCCACAGGAGCCAGTGACCCTCTTCTGTATCTCTGCATTTTCCAGCAGAGCCCTGGTTTCAAGTGGCCTATCCTCTGTCCCTAAGAGCCATCAAAACCCCCCCCCCCAAACTCTCAATGGTTGGATTCCTCCAATGTCCCACTACATTTCCTCCACCACTTCCTGCTCCCTACAGCAACCCTAGGAGCCTCTGTCAGGCCATGGGTATGGTTTTGGTTCAGATAACATGAAGGGACACATTTTGATCTATCCATGGGCACAGCACAGAACTGCAGAAACTGCCAGGGTGTCCAAATTTTGTTGATGGATTAAAATATTTTTTCCCCATTTTTCATGTATCCTGATGTGTTCAGCCTGTGGAGGGAGCCCAATATGTTTCTTTTCCATAGAAGCTTCTTTGGAATTTATTTTCTTCACGGTGGGCATTTTTGCTCATTTCTCTAATGCTAAAAACAATTCTAGAAATAGAAAAAACTTTAAATGATTATAAGCTAAAAGGAAAGAATAAACTGGAAATGTCCTGAGTTTATACCACTCCAAGACAATGTTGTTAATGTTTTGGCATATCACTTTTCACTTTTTACTACTACTTCTATTGTACACATTTCTGTATCACACAAATAAATAAATCTGTGGTCTTTTAAGAAATAAAAGAACACAGTTTGCATCAGATTGGCTTGGGAAGTAAATGATCTTTGGGACAGAAGGTGAGAATAATGACCTAAGAAATGGTAAAGACATGCCAGCGTTAAGGTGACAAAGCATGTTTCTAGTGGGTTCCTTTGTGTAATGGCAGGTTATATCTGCTCTAGGAGGTTTCAATTGAGGCAGTCCATTAAGGCTTTATTTCTTTATTAAGTTTATTTATTTATTTTGAGAGAAGGAGAGAGAATTCCAAGCAGGCTCCATGCAATCAGCACAGAACCCAAGATGGGGCTCGAACTCACAAACCGTGAGATCACAACCTGAGCCAAAAATAAGAGTCAGACGCTTGACCTACTGAGCCACCCGGGAGCCCCAAGACTTTGCTTTAAAAAAATTTTTTTAATGTTTTATTTATTTCTTTTTTTTTTTGCAATTTTATTTTATTTTATTTTACAAATAGTTTATTGTCAAATTAGTTTCCACATAACACCCAGTGCTCATCCCCACAAGTGTCCTCCTCCATGCCCATATCCCCTCCCCACCACATCCATCAGTCCTCAGTTTTTGTCAGCATTCAAGAGTCTCTCATGGTTTGCCTCTCTCCCTTTCCCCCACCATTTCCCCCTTCTTCTCCCCCTTGTTCCTCAGTTAAGTTCCTTCTAATCCTCCTATACGTGCAAACATATGGTATCTGTCCTTCTCTGCCTGACTTATTTCGCTCAGCATAACACCTTCAAGGTCCATCCATGTTGCTACACATGGCCAGATTTCATTTTTTCTCATTGCCATGTAGTATTCCATGGTNCCATGACACTCCAAGAGTATGGCTTGGCAGAAGAAAAATCACAAAGATAGCAAAATACCAGGGCCACTATTGCATAATTTGTAGTTTCTAGTTTTATTTTCTTGTAAATTCTTCTTATTTCCCTAAGCCTTTAGTAACATCTTCCACACACACGCCTTGCGGGGTGGTGTTTGTGTAAATGAAAGACACAGACTGACTTCCACAACTGGATCTCCCCTCCAAAGACAGGTAAGCATAAGCAAGTTCAGATCCAGGATCCTAGAGCCAGATGTGAGGATGAGATTGAAATCCTGGGAAGTGCACGAAAACTTTGGAAGCTCCTGGTTCTGGCTTGAGGGTTCCAGGTGAAATATGACTTATTTAAAAAGTCCAGCAAGTGACCACGGTGTTGTTTGTGTTAAGCGGCAAATGAGTGATGCGACCAGGAAATGACTTGCAAAGAGATGGCATCCTTGGAGAAGTCATGGTGGAGCTATGGGGGAGACAGGGGATGGACGGTGCCTGGAACCCCCTCATTACTCAGACTGCTGTAAGACAAGAGTCTTTCAGAAGGACAGCGTATTCTCCTCCTAAAGAAAGCAGGATGGAGGCATCTGGGTGGCTCAGTTGGCCAAGCCACTGGCTCTTGATTTTGGCTCAGGTCATGATCTCACAGTTTGTGAGTTCAAGCCCCATGTTGGGCTCTGCACTCACAGTGCAGAGCCTGCTTAGGATTCCCTTTCTCTGTCCCTCCTCTGTGCACACTCTCTCTCAAAAATACATAAATAAACATTAAAAAACAAAAAAAACAAAGAAAGCAGAATGATTTGTTTATAACCTAGACCCCACATACTTTCCCAAGAGGTTTGTGCATCTGTGAGGCACACAACTATGTAAACACAGGGAAATTAACAGATAAAATGGGGTGGGGTGGGTGGCTCAGTGGGTTAGGTGCTCACTCTTGATTTCAGTTCAGGTCATGGTCTCACCATTCAAGGGCTTGAGCCCTGTGGTGTCAGCATGGAACCTGCTTGAGATTCTCTTGTCTCTCTCTGCCCCTCCCCCACTCGTGCTTGCACGCTCTCTCTCTCTCTCAAAAATAAATAAAATAAATAAATAAAAAAAGATAAAAAGAGACCAGAAACCATGAAGAAAAGTCAAGGGGGTGATTGCATTGGGAACAAGAGTTGTGGCTGTGGCATTCGAGAATTCCAGTAACCCCAGGAAGTGGGAGTCACAGAGCTTTCCACAGCTGACAAAGGGAGTTATACCAACTCAGAAGGAGTGTACCCGATTCTAGGAAGAGTTTCTTCCACAAGATGTTATTATCTGTTTATTATCTGTATATTGTCTGGCTCTGTAAAACCCGAGGGCCCACACCATCACTATTTCAGAAGGAACAGAAAGGCTGCTAAAGCTTTTAACTTTTAAAGGTGGTCGAGGGAGGGAGTTATGCTGACAAATTACAATATGACTATGATAGTCTTAAAAATTCTTTAGATCTGCATAATATATCTGAAGCTGAGAGTCTTCATAAACCATATGAAAACAAGAACCAATAACAAATCAGTAAATGGCAGAACACAATTAAAATGAATTAGTCATAAGCTATATTACAATGAAGGCCATAGATATATGGATTTATGCTGTGCACTAAAATGTGAAAGAAAAATAATAGCACTTTATCTTAAGCTATCAAACTTAATTTTTTTCAATGTGCTTCAATACTGGCTATATAACTTGAGATGTCTAAATCATAAAACAGAATTATAGCCCAAATGATATCAACAGTGATGTAAAACTAAACATCGAGTTTGTTTATACTCAAGAACTTATACACACCCGAAAGGAATTGAGTTTATAAAGAAAGATGAAAAAATTGTTTAAAATGTTTATTTATTTTGAGAGAGAGAGAGAGAGAGCGAGCACATGCAACCAGGCAGGGGAGGAGCAGAGAGAGAGAGAATTCCAAGTAAGGATGCCAGCTTAGAGACTGACACAGGGCTCAAACTCACAAACCATGAGACCATGATCTGAGCTGAGATCAAGAGTCAGCGGCTTAATCGACTGAGCCACACAGGTGCCCTGAAAAATGTCTTTATTATTACTTATGGGCTTCCAGGGGACTCAAGACAAGCTCTTCAGAAATGGAGGTGAGGAAAGAAAAGTTTAATCTTTTGCTGTGTGCTGTCTTGCACACTGGGGCTGACTGTAGCCGACCAGACTACAAAGGCAGTTCAGGGTTCAAGAGCATGGTATCTTGCAACAATTCAATCCTGTGACCTAACCTGCCTCATCTCATCCCCGCAGGTTCTTGAACATTATTGGTTGTTTTATTGTTTGAAAGAGCCCAAGTCTCTGGCTATTGGATCCTTCATCTTCTAAGATTAAGTCTCTTCTCATGGCCTTTCTTTTTTAATAAGACGCATTAGCATACAGAAGGAGGCAACAAACCAGAAAAAAACCACTCTCTAAATTCTAGTGACCTAGATTTTTGAAAAATAACTGAACTATATGGAAACCCAGGCTTACAATCCCAACAGCCTTTGCAAAGACATAAAACCAAGTTAGTCATGGGAACTACTAACACTGGATGAGAAACACATCCATGAACTCAACAGCTATCATTTATCAGATACCAGATAGATGCCAATTGCTTAACTGTGTCATTTGCTCAACCCTAGAGTTATCTCTAGGCAACAGCCACTTGATTGTTCATTCATTCATTTATGCATTCAAAATCTATTTGTTGAGTGCGAGCTCTGTGCTAGACATTCTTCGAGGTTCTGGGGACGTAGGAGTAGGCAGAGGTAGGCATGGCTCTCCCTCTTACAGAGCTTACGGTCTAGCAGGAGAAACAGACATGAAATAGTTACACACCAATCAAATAATTGCAATTAAGAAAATTACTAGGAAGAAAGATGTGAGAATAATTAAGAGAGACCTTATTAAATCTGTGGGTCAGGGAATGCTGCCAAAGGAAAGTTAAGTTTAAGCTGAGACCTGAAGATAAGCAAGGGGCAGTCAACAAGGAGCTGGGGACACAGTGGTCTTTGCAGATCTAGGTCCTGTAGAAAGGAGCTCAGCTGCAGACGTGGTCTGGAGGCCCAGAAAGTCAGGTAACTTGCCCAAGGTCACACAGTCTGTAAGAACCAGGATACCAGGCTAGTTACACTCCTCCAACTGCACCAAGGGGCCTGTTAGAGGCTCCAAATAAACCGAAGCATTATTATTATTTATTTATTTATTTTGATGTTTTAGAGAGATTGAGAGCACGCAAGTGGGAGGAGAGGGGCAGAAGGAGAGACAGAGTATTAAGCAGGTTCCACGCTCAGCACAGATCCCGATGTGGAGCTTAATCCCACAACCCTGAAATCAAGAGTCTGATGCTCAGCTAAGCCACCCAGGGGCCCCTAAGCCAAAGTATTATTAATGTGTCCATGAATTCAAAAGCTCACAGTTAATTTGACTAAAAGGTCTCCATTCCAGGGAGGCTTTCGGAGGCCATTGTATGGAAAATTGCAAACCTTTCTCCCTCCTCCACATATAATTTCTTAGTCATCTCTTAATTTTTTCTTCATTAGCATCTGCCACTACCTACCTTGCTTTGTTTTCTCCTTCCAGGATTGTTTTCTTTCTTCGGTTTTCTGCAGTTTGAGTTTGCTGTGCTCAGGTGTAGTTTTGTTTGGTTTTGAGTTTTTGTCTTTTGCTTAATTTTTGTTTTTTTTTAAGTTTCTTTTTTCTTTTTCTATTTTTGGTATTTGTCCTGCTTGATGTTCTCTGGGCTTCCTGGACCTGTGGTTTGGTGTCTGACATTAATTTAGGGAAATTCTCAGTCATTACTGTTTCAAGTATTTCTTCTGATCCTCTCTCTTGTCCCTTTGGTATTTTCATATATGTTATACCTTTTGCCATTGTTCTACAGTTCTTGGATATTCAGTTCCTTTTTTTTTTTTTTTTTCAGTCTTTCTCTTCTGTGCTTTTTTAGTCTCAGAAGTTTCTGTTGACATATCCTTAAGCTCAGAGATTCTTTCCTCAGCTGTGTCCATCTTATTAGCCTATCAAATGCATTCTTCATCTCAGTCACAATCTTTTTGATCTCTAGTATTTTTAATTCTTTCTCAGAGCCTCCATCTCTTTGCTTACATCACTCTCAGTTTCTTTATGGATTATTTTCTAACCCCAGCCAATTCACCAGTTAGTTCTTCAACACCAAGTGGGTCCTGAGATTCAGTTCAATTTTGACAGCAACTCCCAGAGTTAGCACAGATCCCACAGGTTAAGGGCTCAGTCCCACAAGACTGTCCCCACTGCAGAAACTAGTTACAAGTATTCCATTACCAGGCTACCCATACTTTTGTTTGACTTGGCCATAAATTTGGGGATCCCCACAAATCCTTCCTCAGTTTTGATAATTCACTAGAACAACTCACAGAAGTCAGAAAAGCACCTTAGTTACTATTACCAGTTTGTAATAAAGGATACCACTCAGGAACATTCAAAGGGAAGAGACATGGGGTGCTGGGTGGCTCAGTCTGTTAGGCCAACTTTGGCTCAGGTCGTGATCTCACGGTTTGTGAGTTCGAGTCCCCCGTTGGGCTCTGTGCTGATGGCTCAGAGCCTGGAGCCTGTTTCAGATTCTGTGTCTCCCTCTCTCTCTGCCCTTCCTCTGCTCATGCTCTGTCTCTCAAAAATAAATAAATGTTAAAATATTTTTTTTTTTTTAGAAAAAGGGAAGAGACACATAGGACCAGGTATGGAGTGAGGGGCCCTCAGCCTCCATGCTTGCCAAAGTACACCCTCCTGGCAACTCAGTGTGTTCACCAACCTGGAAGCTCTTCAAACCCCGTTGCTCATTGGGTTTTATGGAAGTTCCATTGCAGAGGCATAATTAAACCATCGGCTGCTGGTGATTGACATGATCTCTAGTCCCTCTCTCATCCCCAGAGATCATGAGTGGGGCTGAATTTTCCATCCCTTTAACCACATGGTATGGTTTTTCTGGTGACCAGCTCTCTTCCTGAAGCTACGTAGGAGCCCCTCAACCAAGAGTTATTTCATTAACACACTAGAGGCACTCATTGCTCAGGAGATTCCAAGAGTTTTAGGAGCTCTGTACCAGCATCCAGGGACAAAGACTAAATATTTCTTCTTAAATCATAATTATTCATCTGCTATTGAATGTTTTCTACTTTTCTTCATTGGAACCCTCAGCATAGTTGTTTTATTTTTTGAATATTTATTTTTGAGAGAGAGAGAGAGAGAAAGAAAGAGGGAGGTGGTTAGAGAGAGAGGGGGAGAGAGAATCTGAAGCAGGCTCTGCACGGTCAGCACAAAGCCCGACATGGGGCTTGAACCCATAACAAGAGAACCCATAATCTGAGCCAAAGTCATGCACTCAACCAACTGAACCACCCAGGCACCCCACACAGTTATTTAAAATTCCTGGTCTTATAGTACAAATTCCCCTGCCATATTTGAGTCTGATTCTGATGCCTGCACTGTCTCTTCAGTCTGTGGGGTATTTTTTGCCTCTTAGTATGCCTCGCATTTTTTTTTGTTTAAAACTGGGCATTATGGGGGTGCCTGGGTGGCTCAGTTGGTTAAGTGTCCAACTTCAGCTCAGGTCATGATCTCACAGTTTGTGAGTTCCAGCCCCATGTCAGGCTCTGTGCTGACAGCTCAGAGCCTGGAGTCTGCTTCAGATTCTCTCTCTCCCTCTCTTTCTGCCCCTCACCCACTCGCCATCTCTCTCTCTCTTTCTCTCTCTCTCTCTCAAAAATAAACAAACATTAAATTTTTTTAAAAAACTGGACATTATGTATTGGATAAAGAAACTGTGGTCAATAGGCCTTTAGTGATGTGGTGGTAAGGTGTGGTCAAGGGCAAGCGTTAGATACCTCTGATTAGATCTCAGTCTTTTAGTGAGCCGGTGCACATGGGCTGTGAAATTCACAAGAGCTTCCCAGATCCTTACCCCTTGAGGTGGGGCAGGATGGCTAGAGGGATTGAAATTGGGTATTTCTCCTCTCCCCAGGTCATTAGGCTCTGATAAACCTCAACAGATTAGACTTTGGGGAAATAGTTTCACTTGAAGACAGTTAAGCTGTTAACAAGGACAGGGTGCAACGGTATATTTTTAGATGGTTACTTTTCTCCTTTCCCTGCTGGAAGCAGAAGATTTTTCTTCAGTATTCACTGTGAGAACCTGGTAGAGGTCCGAGATGGAAAACTCCCAAAAGTATAGAAGGTTTTTAATTCTTAGACTTGTCCACTGTGAGCGTCCAGTAACTCATCAATTCTAGTCCAGGTTTTCCTACCTTGCACTGTCTTCTGTAGAGGGCTCTGCTGGTAGGTTGTGATTCTCTGTATGTGCCTGTCTGTCTCCAAGACAGCTGTTTGCCCTGTGATCTCACTTCTCTAACAGATCTAAGTAGTTGTTGATTTTTCACTTTGTTCAACTTTTTGCTTATTGTGAGGATGGAGTGTGACATCTAAGCCAAACTGGAAACTGGAAACGCATTTTCTCAATTTTCCTGTTTATTGTCATTTCACCCATTAGAATATGAGCTCTTATGAGAGCAGGGGTTTTAGTCTGTTCTTATCTGTTGTTCACTGTCGCAGACTATTAGTCTGGAGTTCTCTCTTGTCCAGCAAGAGAGCAGACGCGGAATTGGTACAAGAGAGGCTAATGTCCAGAAGGAGACAAGCGCCCCAAACAGGGTTTTGTCTCTGTATTGATTGAGTGCTCAAGGTCTTATACACATAGTGAACGTGAAGAAAACAATATCTTACACATGTGGTGAATGTGAAGAAAACAGACAGTAATCGTTAACTTGTGTGTGTGTAAGAAGCAAAGGGCCTGCGGGGCAAGTGGAGTTTGTGATCAAAGCACAATAGTATATTGGCACCAGATAGAAAGTAATTTCCTGCAGGTGATACAAGTTACTCGTGATCCCATTATAATATCTCGCTAGCTAACCTCGGGCGCTTTCACCCCATGGTGGTGGCTTTCTACCCTAAGCTTTTTTATACTTAATGACTATCCTTGGGTGCTTTCACCCCGTGGTGGCGGCTTTCTGCCCTAAGCCTTTCTCTAACCCGTTCATGTAAGTATAAGGAATCCTTGAAGCTATTTCCCCACAGTTCATAGCTGTATGACTAATGCCTAATTTAAGGCCTGGCACATACTAGGGCCTCAATGAATGTGTATGTTGAGTGAATTTTCTCTATTTTCACTCATTCACTTAATTAACATAATATATAACACAACTTAATATAATTGTCTTGGTTCATTTGGGCTGCTATAACAAAATATCAGGTTATAAACAATAGGATTTATTTCTAACAGTTCTAGAGGCTAGAAAATCCAAGATCAAGGCTGATTTGGTATCTAGTAAGGGCCCATTTCATGGTTCACATGGCAGAAGGGGAAGAGAGCTCTGTGCTGTCTCTTTTGTAAGGGCCCGAATCCCAGTTAAGAGGGCTCTGTTCTTATAGCTAATCTTCCCTGATGGCCCCATCAGCCCCAATTCCAAATACCGTTACACTGGAAATCAGGTTTCAGTAGACGAATTTTGGGGGGAGATACAAATATTCAGTCTATGATACAATTTAATATATTGTACAATTGTACAATTGCTTTTATAGTGATACAAGCAATGATGCAATTTAATATAAATGCTATTTATGCTGATGAAAAACATTTGCTAAGCAAATTAATTTGATGGACCACGTTAATTCAGGGTAGTCCTCCCAGGCTAGACCATACCGTGGCACACATAGAAAATCAGGTATGTGATGACCAGCCAGTGACTCATCTCAAGGGCTGAAGGTCTCAATATCTAGGTCCGTTCATGACCCGCATGCTGTACCATTTGGAAAACTCTGTCTTAAGGGTAATATTTAACCCACTCAAGAGACCAATCTGTTTGGCTTTATAAACCTATCTGAATGGTTCCTAAGGACTAAAGACAGTCAAGTTCAAGAAAGGGGAAAACGGTGGTAAAGATCCAACTGACAATTCCTCTTACTAGGTAAAGGCCTCCCCAATCTGCTCTCTGCCTCTCTTTCCAGTCTCAGATCCCCTCTCCTGCCCCAAAGTTTACATAATGCTGCACCTGCTTGCTTCTGCTCTTCCCTCTCCGCACCCATCCATATTCATTAGGTCCCAGGCCACAGCCAGGGAGGGTTTACCAGAACCCCACCCGCACCCCCCAACCCTAAAGAATCCCCTCTCCTGTATTCCTGGGTTTTTGGGCCACAGCACTGCATTATACTTCTTTAAATTTTGAAGTGATCTCAGAGACTAAGTCCAACCTTCAGTTTTAAGAAGAAACTCATGGCCCAGAGAGGTAGAAG
The DNA here is from genome assembly GCF_008692635.1 of Crocuta crocuta. Classification (NCBI taxonomy): domain Eukaryota; kingdom Metazoa; phylum Chordata; class Mammalia; order Carnivora; family Hyaenidae; genus Crocuta; species Crocuta crocuta. Next base: position 11,118,997 of record NW_027532002.1, read on the forward strand.
GACCGTGCTGTCCACAAGACCAGCTTGGGGCAGCCTAGGGACAGGTGTGTCCTGGTCTCCTGTTCCTTCCTCTCCCCAGTTTAATCTCTCTTTTGCTAATCATGACACTTGATAATATATTCACAGGTGAGAACCTACTCATTGGGGAGCCTATATCATCTGTAGCAACTGCCAGATGGTCCTTAATAAAACATTAATAAAGCAAAAGCAGATGGCATTTAATAAAGTGTATAAATAATAATTATTATACAAACATGCCTGAGAGTCATCAAAAAACATTTTTTCTGGACTTTCTAATCATAGATAATTATCAGACAAGACATAAAAGAGGAAAACTCAGCCTCTAATATCATGATCTCAGAAAATGTTTTAGGTTCTTATAGATATTATGGATAATAAAAGATTTTTAAACTTAGTTTTATCCCAGATTTCTTAGCCCTACATTGACCATTATATGGCAGTTTTAGAAGAAATAACAAAAACTTTAAAAGAAACAAAAGGAAGGTCCTGCAACTTCTCCCTCCCTTAAAACTTCAGCCAAAGCCAGAAGAGCTGGTTTTCCCACTTTCCTAGAAGAAGAGACTTCTAGAAAACATAAAAAAATACTACATTTTAATATCAGGCAACAGAAATCACTAGACTGGCCTCCGGGGGTTGTCTTAGGAGTGAGTATTCCAGAGAACTTTTAGGAACAAAAGTAATATGCTGTTTTGATTGATTAATCAAGCAATTTAATCAATTAATGCTGAAGGTGAACTTTCAGTACTATGTTTAAATGTTTGACTTTTCCCCCAAATTCACTTATTAGGTAGCTGTCCAAAGTTAGGGCTTAGGCTCAGACCTGAGGTTACATCCTAGTGTCCACTGTGCCAGACTTGCAGGCCACCTCTCTAGGATTCAGCTTTTTTTTTTTCTCGATGAAATAGGGATAATAATATTTTATGGAGTTGTACAAAGTCATAATGAAATAATGTACATAAGAGACCATGCTGGACACAAAGTCAGCCTTCGAAGAATGTAGCGATGATACATATCTAACCTGGTGCCCCCCATTCTAACTAAGCTACAAGCAGTAAAGCTGTGAAATAAATAGTGGTGTCCTTTTCCTAAGCCTTCCATGTACCCTTCAACTTCTTGATCAAACCCTGCTATTCAGAAAGACTCTGTATCAATATTTATGTCTTATGTGATTGATTCAGGGTGAATTCCCCCGGGGATATTTGCATTCTGGCCTATTTCTAACTCTAGAATGTGAGGCTGATCATCGTTAGAATGTTTGGCATTACCCTTGCGCAGGCAGGCCGTTTCTGATGTGCAGGGAGATAGAAGACATATGGGAGCTTGTGAGCACGCTTGTTTGAATGATCTGGATCCTTTTCTGCAAAGTCCTGGTCAAAACACATATCCACATGACTTCACCTCCCAAATCAGAATTACTGGGTTCTTTTAAAAGCTTTTTCAGCAAGTCAATTCTCTAATAGTTCTGAGCTTCTTAAGCTTCTTAATTGGCTGTCCAGACTGACAGTGGGATATGCTTGTTTGATTGGGTTTGGGTATGTGTGTTAGAAGTCTCCAGAGAAACAGAACCAATAGAATACAGCTGACCCTTGAGCAGCCTGGGGGAGGTGGAGGAGGGTTAGGGATACCCACCCCTCGCACAAAAATCTTCATATAACTTTTGAGTCTCCCAAGACTTAACTACTAATAGCCTACTATTGACTGGAAGCCCTTCCAAAAACATAAACAGTTGATTAATATACATTTTATATATGTATTACGTATTATTATGTATTATTGTATTCTCACAATAAAATAAGCTACAGAAAATGTTATTAAGAAAATCATAAAGATAAAATTTATAGTACCAAATATATATTTATTGAAAAAAAATCTGTCTATCAGTGGACTCACCCAGTATAAACCCATGTCCAAGGGTCAACTGTATATCGACATAAATATATAGATATATCTGTATAGACATAGAAAAATTTGGGGACAAATTTTCTATATATCTCTATGAAACTACAGATGTATATAGTTATATCCTAATGGTTCTGTTTTATTCTATATATAGACATCTGGATTATATCTACATATGAGGAGATTTATTTTAGGAACTGATTCACATGATTACTGAGAGTGAGGGTCCCACAGTCGGCAGTCTGTGAGCTAGAGAACCAGGGAAGCCAGCGGTGTAATTCAGTCAGAGTCTGAGGGTTGGAGACTCAGGAAAACGAGTGTCTGAGGGAAGAAGATGGATGTCCCAACTCAGAGAGAGCAAATTCACCCTTCCTCCCGCTTTGTGTTCTGTTCAGGGCCTGGAGGGATTAGCTGATGCCCACCTGCATTGATGGGATCATCTGCTTTCTTCAGCCTAACAGATTCAAATTCTAATCTCTTCCAGAAATATCCTCACAGACACACCCAGAAATGTTTTACCAGCTCTCTCTAGACATCCCTTAGCCCAGTCAAGTTGACACATAAAATTAACCATCAGTGTTGATATTTTCACTCTTTTAAAAATGTTTATTTATTTTTGAGAGAGAGAGAGAGAAGAAGGAGGAGGAGGAGGAGGGGAGGGAGGGAGGGAGGGAAGGAGGAGAGGGAGGGAGACACAGAATCTGAAGTAGGCTCCAGGCTCTGAGCTTACCCGCACTGAGCTGGACTTGGGGCTCAAATTCACAAACCACAAGATCATGACCTGAGCCAAAGTCAGACACTCAACCAACTGAGCCACCCAGGTGCCCCTGATGTCTTCATTGTTTTTACTATGAGAATGGTAACAGAGGAAGATGGATTTACTTTCAGAAAGTGAGCCCTACTTGAGCTGGGAGGTGCCTGAGTAGCTATGTCCTATTGGCCATCTAATTCCTTAGAGAAAACTGGGGGGAAAATGAAGCTTGCAGATTTCAAAGCAGACTGTTAGGAAAAAAAGATACACCTCTACCAACACTTTGAAACAAAGTAAAAAGTCTTTCATGGTGTCAAAGGTGCCCAGAAGTGGCAGGGGCTGAACTTCTGGAGCTATTTTCTCTTCCATTGTTCAGACTAACAAATTTATTGTTCTTGTGTTTCTCACAATCAGTCAAGATTGAGTCAGATGCCAAGATCACTTTTTTCTTGCCAAATTGCTTTTTCCATTGTAATTAGCCTTTTTAAGAACCTTACCAAACAAAAAAAAATGTGTATACAACTCCCATGCTCCCTCTTCAATTAAAACTCAGAGAAGTTTTATCAGTAATAACTGTTGAAGATGCAAGTGCCCCCTCACCCACTTTACCATCATTTTATCCCTATTTCTTAGATATCCCTTAAACCAGATGAAGGATTAAGAAAGATTTGATTTTTTTTTTTTTTTTTTTTTTTTTTTTTTTTTTTATGGTTTTTTTTTTTTTTGCATAGTACGTGTTGTATAATCTGAAAGTAAGTTACCAAAACTAAAGATGATTTACTTAGCTGTCTGGGTTGGCCTTATTAGGATTCTTTCTAGAAACTAGGATCATGGCCAACACTGGTTTGTCCTCCAAAGGCACTTAGAAGTGGAGTCTGTTCCTGCTCTTGGAAACCAAATGCCTCTTTTTGTCCTGGGCACAAAGACTACGTTTTCTGCCTCCCTTGTGGTCAGAGGGACCCCAGGACTAATTTCTGGCCAAAACAAGGTACGCCAAAGGGCCAGGCCCATGAAACACATTCCGTGAGAGAGCCTCCAAGGTGCTTTCCTTCTCTGCCTGCGGGAGATGTCTGTGCCCAGGCAATGTGGGCAACATTGAGCTGAAAATGGCAGCACCTAGCCCAGTCTGGTTTCTGAAGGAACAGAGACTACCCTCCTCTACTGCCACTGCCCATACTCTGGAACTATCTTCAATTGTTCACTGACAAAAAAAAAAAAAGCTACTAGTATTTTGAGCCATTATCATTTGGGGATTTATTTGCTCAGCTTATCCTACCTGACTTTACTTGACCCAGTGACCTTTCTTCCTCCACCATGTTAGATGGTCTCGTCAAGCCTTCCCATGGTACCTGATCATTGAACTTCTCATCTTTTATCCTTATTGCTTTTCTGTCTGCCTTCCCAGATATATTCCCAGGCTAATAGGGCATGAACTACATTTCCCTCTCTTACCATTATATCCCCAGTATCTGATATAGGGCTGGGCATATAGGCACATCCTTAACAAATATTTGTTAAATTAACAAAATATTGGGTGCATGGACTTTGCCTTTCACTATCCTGGGTGTAGCTGACTTAGACGCTGGACAATCTTTAAGAACAATGATAATGGGATGAGAAAAGCTCGTACAACTCTGAATTGTGCCATTCTTTTTTTTAATTTTTAACATTTTATTTATTTCTGAGAGAGAGAGAGATAGAGGCAGCGTGAGGAGGGGAGGATCAAAGAGAGAGGGAGACACAAAATCGGAAGCAGGCTCCAGGCTCTGAGCTAGCTGTCAGCACAGAGCCCAATGCGGGGCTTGAACCCACAAACCTTGAGATTATGACCTGAGCCGAAGTTGGAGGCTTAACTGACTGAGTCACCGAGGGGCCCCTGAATTGCACCATTCTTGAATGTTTCTATAAACCTGACATTTGGTGAATGATTCTTGGTCTTCATTGCAAATATCTTTAATGCTGACAAGGATATATGAATAATAGACAAAAACATAGGAGTTTTACTTTATTTAATGTCTTTCTCTTTCTTAAAAAAATTTTTTTATATTTATTTATTTTTCAGAGACAGCACGAGTGGGGGAGGGGCAGAGAGAGAATGAGACACAGAATTCGAAGCAGGCTCCAGGCTCTGAGCTGTCAGCACAGAGCCTGATGTGGAGCTCAAACTCACAAACCACGAAATCATGACCTGAGCTTAAGTCGGACTCCCAACCGACTGAGCCATCCAGGTGCCCCAATGGCATTCTCTTTCAGAAAAACAAGCATGATATATTGAAGGTGTCTGGAAATTCTTCACTGTTTCTCCCATTGAAAGGTAAAGTATAACTGCCCTCTCTATGAATCTAGGCTGGCTTCAACAGTAGGATGTTGTGGAGGTTGCATTCCAGGTCTTCAGAGGCTAAGCCATAAAACATAGCTTCTGCCTTGTTTCTTGGAACAACTCACTTTTGGAGCCCCGAGCCTCCATATAAGAAGTCTAATTTCCTTGAGAGCACCATGCTAAAGAGACCACATGTAAGGAGATATGCTTGATAATCCCAGCTGACTGCTGCCTTCCGGCCATCCCTGCCAAGGCATTAGACATGTGGGTAAAGCCATCGTGGACCTGCCAGAGTAGGTCATTCACTAGCTAAATTCTGCTGAGTTATCCTGGTCAGTGCCATGTGGAACGGAAGAATAATTCAGCTGAGCCCTGCCCAATGTTTTGACCTGCAAAATCCTGAGATGTATAAAATGGTGGTGGTTTTAAGTCATTAAGTTTTAGGGTAGTTTGTCATGCAGTAAATTATAATTTGAACAACAAATTATTTTATTTATTTGTCCAATAGTATTTGCACTGAGGCTTCAATTCTTGATAATTTTGGTTAGTTACCTGCTGGCCACCACGTAAGTTTCACTTTTCTCCTGTCCGTATCTATGCCTTGCAATTGTACAAAGAGATGGTTGAGACCCTGAAAGAAACAGGCTGTTAATTTGGGGCCTATATTCAACCCTTCATAAAGCTTTTTATTTTAAAGCAGTAATTGGTAATACGTGTTGGCATTACAGTCTCCAGTAAAAACACTTTTGGGATTCAGGGAGATAAATTGGTTTAAAAATACATATCAATGTATGCCAAGTTTTCTGTTAATTTATGTTAGTAGCTATGCTTTCCTCTGGGAAGCAGTCAATATGGTAAAAGACAAAATTATACATAGGTGAAAAATTTTAGACTCAATTTAAAAGTGGCATTAACTAGAAAGTAATTAATAAAGAAAAGGAAACTAACTTTTACTGATGGATTACTATGGGCTGAGTGCTTTTTACAGATTTTCTCTTTTAATCTCATGACAATACTGTAAGTCATTTTTTACACAGGAAGTAGGAAATTTGCCTCCTGTCACTCAGTTGGTAAGTAGTAGGTTGGATTTCACCCATATCTGTCTGATGCAAAGCCTGTGTTTGTTCTTTCTCTTCCATAGTGGCTATTTATCTAAGAGAGTCCAGGTTTCTCCAAAAATGACTCCCAAAGAACTAGAAGTAGTTATGGCAACCATACAGACCTGGATAACTAATATGTTCATTTATACAAGATAGCCCATTAGTGAATTTTATCAATACAAAAGCATACCAAATCAACATATTGTATACCTTAAATGTATACAATGTTACATGCCAGTTATATCTCAATTACAAAAAAAGAAATTCAGAGGGTATCAAATGATCTGGATTTAAATCTTGGCTGTTTCTTCCCAGCTAGGTGAGCTTCCTGGCTAGTGCCTCAACGTTCTCATTGCTAACTTGGACTCCCAACCAGTTGCTGTGAGGATTAAATGAGTCAGTCAATGCATGCAATGAACTCAGAACAATGTTTTGTGCTAGTAACTAGAGAGTGCCATATGAATGTTAGCAGCTAATATTATTACTGGCTTTCTTAGGCTTTTAACTGAAAGGCAATGAGCAAGAGTGAAGAGAATTTGAAGCCTCTAACTAACTGTTGCAACAGAAAGCTCATGCAGTCTCAGTTATAAGTGGTAACCTATCTAGAAGGGGCTGGCAATCATTCTGTGGGGACTTCATGAACATGCTGTTTATAAGGATGTTCTTAAGCTAAAGGACCTAGGTGTGGTAACAAGCCAGAGTCACCACCATACAAGGTTCTAAACACAGAGAAGCAATAGCATGGATGAAAAGTCACTTGGCATCCAGCCAAGAGATTCTTTTTTTCTTCTAATACCTATTAGTTTGGCGAGACAGGGGATCAGGTCTCTCAACCATTTCTATTCACTCATTCATTCAACTATCATTAATGGTGTTCCTACCTTGTGCCAGGCACTGCACAGATGGGTAAGACCCCATAGCCTTGTTGGGAAATCAAACAAAAGGATGCATTAATTTAACAACTATATACTATCTACCATGCATCAGGTACTATGTGTACTAGGTGGGGGTATAGTGAAACAAAACAGACAAAAGTCTGTAGTCTCATGAACTAACATTCTAAGGAAGAGAAAGATAATACGTGAAATATGTATGATGTGTATTGCCCATCAGATGATGATCAGTGCAAAGGAGAAAAATAAAGCAGGTGGGGCACCTGGGTGGCTCAGTCGTTAAGCCTCTAGCTTCAGCTCAGGTCATGATATCATGGTTCATGAGTTGAAGCCCCCTGTCCAGCTCTGTGCTAACAGCTGAGAACCTGAAGCCTGCTTCAGATTCTGTGTCTCCCTCTCTCTGCCCCTTTCCTACTCACGCCGTCTCTATCTCTCATAAATAATAAACACAATTTTTTAAAAATAAAGCAGGCAAGGAACTAGGGAGTGTTCCTGTGGATTGATGGACTGCCTGTACTTTAGATTTGAATATTAGGAAGAGTCTTACTAAGTACAAGGAGGTGGGGTAACTGCAATCTAGGGATATGCTTAGAACATATGGGGGCCCAAGGGAAAGCCCTGCTTCTTTCCCAGGAGTGTAGAAGGCAGAAACAAAACTCAACACTGGTGAATCCAAGTTCTCCAAGGACAAAAAACTTATTCTCATTCATTGTTCTCAGTCTAGCAGAGTGCTGCTTAGAAAAGATGATCTGTAAATACCGACTGAAGGGATATGATGTTTCAGTCAGTCAATCCGCAGGCAATTTTTGAGCACCAACGATGCTCAGATTCTCTCCTTCACTGAGCATATAGTGAGGGATGCTGCGCTCTGCCCTCAAGGAGTTTAGAATATAGTTGCATGAATTATGAATAATGTCCCGACCAAGTGTGGGCACAGTCGCACCATACAAAGCTGGACACTCCCAGGCACAGACATCAGGGGCTCCCCACGGGCTACAGCAGCCTCAGATTTGCCGAATGGAACGGTGAAGCTTGTTGGTGGCGGGGACCCGGGCAGGCTTCAAACCTCACGGGACCGAGGGCGGGAGATGAGGCCTCGGGGAGGAAGGCCGAGCACACTGCTCTGATGAGGCCCAGGCGTTTCCCGTGCGCCCAGGCCTCGGATCCCGAAGAGCTGGCCGGGACTCTGGCCAAAGTGGAGCCCCGGGGCGTCAGCAACCCGCGAGGGCGGAGTCATCCAAAGAGAGGGAACCTGCCGACTCCNTGCCCCTCGACTGGCCACTGGGATGCATTGCGTGTCCCTGGCCCCCATTCCTGGCCCCCGCGGCGCCCAGCCCCTGCCCAGCCCTCTCCCCCCTTCCCCGCTGCCTCCTCCTTCCCCGGCTGCTGAGAGGGCTGGTACCTTGTGTCCCCCTCCTCCCCACTCCTTCATGCTTTGTCCTCCCGTTCCCCCCGGGTGTGCAGACGCTTTCCCCGTTTGCTGGGCGTGTGTGCGGGAAAGGAAGGCCGGAGCGCACGAGTTGAGTCTCTGGGCTTGAACGATGCCCTGGCTGCCTGAAATTGGGGCCCGAGCTTGGGGAGGAGGCCAAGCCCCCCTGAGTGTCATAGGCCGGGGACGGGATGACATCACAGCTGCTCCCTTGGCTTCCCTAGGCTTCCAGGTGCGGACTCTCTGGGCGCCCACTTCTCATCTGCACCTGAGAGGGAACGAGGAGGGGCGGCTTCTACAAAGGCGTTCGTTGCAGAGGGTTTTGAAACATCACTCACTGAGAGTTGGCTCTGTTCTACAGGATAGGGAGAGGGATGGAGGGCTTGGGATCGCAGCCCTCTAGAGGCAGGCAGAGAATTAGAGTGTAATGAAAGAAGTGCTGTGAGGTCGGAGAAGCAGCTGAATACACGTAGAGTAAATTGATCATTGTCAAAATCAACCGCCAGTGAGGTCTTCCTATCAGTGAAACAGCGGAAAAGTGGAGCGCAGGCAATTAGACCCGATCTGAGAAGCAGGGCCCAGGCTCCCAGCTGCTGTCCCATAGATCGCCTGCTTTAAGACGAAGTTTTGCATTTTCCAGCAGTGATTTTCTTTTTGTTCTCTTTGAACCCTCACGGGGACCAGAGAGCTCTTCTCTGTTCTTAAACCCTGTCTCTTCTGTTACCCTCTCCACTTCCCAAAAGCTTTTCTTTTTTTCTTTTTTTTGGCCTCACCCTCACTCCTTTATCAAGCTCATGCCGTCCTGTGACCATCATTTTTTTCCCTTTCACATACTGATTTTTATTTTAGAAAGAAGCGATAGAGAACCTTGTCTTTAATTTCTCTTTTTATAAAATGAGCTCAGGTACTGGGCTGTGAGCTAGGAGGATATAAAAAGATGGCACCTCTGCTTTAATAGACTCAATCCCACTTTGTTATTTAGAAAACTAAAAATAATTCAAAATGTGCTGAAGTTGTTAACTATGAGACAAGTACAGCAACGTCTCATTTCCCTGAATAGTGAGGAAATAACATGTTCCATCACTGTGATTTTCACTTCGACTATAACTGTGGTCTACCCTTTTGAGCACACTTTCTTTTATAAAATGAGTCTTATTCATATTTTATAAAATTAATCCTATCAGAAAAACTGACGGGGGCGCCTGGGTGGCTCAGTCGGTGGAGCGTCCGACTTCGGCTCAGGGCATGATCTCGCGGGTTCGTGGGTTCCGCCTCACGTCGGGCTCTGTGCTGACAGCCAGCTCAGAGCCTGGAGCCTGCTTCCGATTCTGTATCTCCCTCTCTTAGAAATAAATAAAACATTAAAAAAAAAACTGAGGAAATCAGCAAAGCACGGTTAATGGCTCAGGCTTAGAAGACANGAGTAAATTGATCATTGTCAAAATCAACCGCCAGTGAGGTCTTCCTATCAGTGAAACAGCGGAAAGCGGAGCGCAGGCAATTAGACCCGATCTGAGAAACAGGGCCCAGGCTCCCAGCTGCTGTCCCATAGATCGCCTGCTTTAAGACGAAGTTTTGCATTTTCCAGCAGTGATTTTCTTTTTGTTCTCTTTGAACCCTCACGGGGACCAGAGAGTTCTTCTCTGTTCTTAAACCCTGTCTCTTCTGTTACCCTCTCCACTTCCCAAAAGCTTTTCTTTTTTTCTTTTTTTTGGCCTCACCCTCACTCCTTTATCAAGCTCATGCCGTCCTGTGACCATCATTTTTTTCCCTTTCACATACTGATTTTTATTTTAGAAAGAAGCGATAGAGAACCTTGTCTTTAATTTCTCTTTTTATAAAATGAGCTCAGGTACTGGGCTGTGAGCTAGGAGGATATAAAAAGATGGCACCTCTGCTTTAATAGACTCAATCCCACTTTGTTATTTAGAAAACTAAAAATAATTCAAAATGTGCTGAAGTTGTTAACTATGAGACAAGTACAGCAACGTCTCATTTCCCTGAATAGTGAGGAAATAACATGTTCCATCACTGTGATTTTCACTTCGACTATAACTGTGGTCTACCCTTTTGAGCACACTTTCTTTTATAAAATGAGTCTTATTCATATTTTATAAAATTAATCCTATCAGAAAAACTGACGGGGGCGCCTGGGTGGCTCAGTCGGTGGAGCGTCAGACTTCGGCTCAGGTCATGATCTCGCGGGTTCGTGGGTTCCGCCTCACGTCGGGCTCTGTGCTGACAGCCAGCTCAGAGCCTGGAGCCTGCTTCCGATTCTGTATCTCCCTCTCTTAGAAATAAATAAAACATTAAAAAAAAAACTGAGGAAATCAGCAAAGCACGGTTAATGGCTCAGGCTTAGAAGACAGGTGGACCTCATTGAAATCTTGGCTTAGCACTAATTCTCTATGTGACATTCAGTGCCCTCCAAAGATCTGCAGGAATGCACTTAGAGTTGAAAAGTTGGGTTTGTTGCTTGTTGCAGTGAGGGAGTCCTCACAGCTCAGGGAGCCCTGGGGCGTCTCAGTAAGTGGGTGTTAGAAAGGAGTCACAGCATTCAGGCTTGCAGGTGGTTTGGGGGAGAGTTTAAGGAAACAGGACTTAGCTCTGGTGTGAATGCTGTCAGGAAGAGGAAGAATTCTATGGCGTATCTTCACAAATCCTGTCCAAAACGAAATAAGGCTGCAGTGAGGCTAAAGCTATGATTGGCCAAGAAGCAGCAGTCATTCATTAGCCACGACTGGTGGTGGCTGTTTGGTCATTTTTGTGGTTTGGACGATATTCACATTTTGAGGTCACCCAAGGTTATGAGGTGTCTTGGCTTTGTTGTATTTTATTAGAGTGGCCTTGCCTGATGCTGCTGTGCCGAGACACTGTTCGTGCTCAACAGGAGCATCCCAGGCCAGCACCTGGCAACACCAGGGCTGGCTGATAGGGCCAGGCCAGCTCCCGGGCCTCAAGGCTCCTTTTGTTTTGTTTTGTTTTGTTTTGTTTCTCTTTCGCGATTTGGGCAACTTGCTTAATATCTTTGAACTTGAGTTTCCACATCTGTAAAATGCCTACTCAGTGTTGTTTTGACAATTAAATGAGGAAATACGTAGTAAGAATTTAGCCCGGTGCCGGCACAGCACAGGTGCTCTACAGTTTCTCTCTTTATCTGGTGTATTTTGATGTTGGTGTTTTTTTTTCCTCAAAACTACTCAAGCAGAGGCCCAGTGATCAGTCAAAGCTGCTCCAGGGAAGAATCCTGAATTGAGCATGAAGAAGAACTGGGTCCTTTCCAGCTCAAAGATTTGATCATTCTATCCCTGGGAACCATTATGAATAGATGCTAATTATAGTATGTTCTCATGCAGTGACCTTGGCACCTGTTTATTCTTTGCTCCCAGGAACCGATGGTCCTAGTTGGCCATGTGCTCTTCGGACTTGGTATTGTCTTGCTTTCATAGTCTCTTCCTTCAAAATCTGTTGTCCAGGAGTCTGTTTCAAACTTATATACCCTTACCATATTTGTTTTTGCTTTCTGGATTCTAATTGCTTTGAGCTGGGTAAGGACCTTTTGCTAATGGAGTTCTTTTCTTAAAATTTTACTTAAATTCCAGTTAATAGTGTAATATTAGTTTCAGGTGCACAGTTTAGCAATTCGACACTTCCTTACAACACCCCGTACTCCTCACAAGTGCATTCCTTAATCCCCATCACCTGTTTAACCCATCCCCCCACCTAGCTAATGGAATTCTTTATTTTAAATGTTTGTTTGTTTATTTTAGAGAGACAGGGAGAAGGAGAGAAACCCTCAAGCAGGTTCCTCACTGGCAGTGTGGAGCCTAACACGGGGCTCAAATTCATGGACTGTGATATCATGACCTGAGCTGAAATCAAGAGTCAGATGCTTAACTGATTGACCCACCCAGGTGCCCCATAGATAATGGAATGCTTAAGACCTTGTGTGAGAGCCAGGATCTGTGGCACAACTGTGAAATGCAATGGGTTTTTAGACCATGAGCATTTTAAGCTAGATCTCTCATGAGGCCATTTTTGTCTCCTTTGAGATTGGAGCACACTGGAAATTTGAATCTGAGTTCTGACTTGTAGTTTAATTGAGACTTTATTGTGTTTGTCTGCGTCAGGCAACGTGGGTTCTAGATCTTTCAGTTGGCTTAGGCGTATTAATTTGCCTGGCTAAACAGTTACTTCAGATGTTTGAAAATGGTATGGCAGCTAATTGTCTTCCAATGTCACATGGTAAACTTGACTGTATTAAATTTCCAGCCTATGTTTTAGCTTATCTCTCTATTATATAAAAACTCCTAGGAATAAAGAAAAAAAAACTATAGAAAATGGACCAAGAACACAAGTGGTTAAGAAAGGAAATACAAAAATTCTTTAAACAAAAGATGCTTGATTAAACTCATAAAAATAACATATTCTAAGACTCTACTGAGATACTGTCTCTCACCTCTGATACCGACAAAAATACAAAAGTTTGAGAACACTGTTGCTGAGACTTTCATACCTTATTGGTGAAACTGCAAAATGGTGCAGCCCCTAAAATTATAGATGTATTTTCCCATTCATCTAGCAATCCCTCTTGTAGGAATCTTCTTTTGGATTCTCTTACCCATGTATGAAGAAGACATGTTCAAGAGTATTTGGTGTGGCATTTTTATGATAAAAAAATGTAGAAATAACCTTAGTGATCAGCCATAAAGGATAAACAGTGGTACAGCCCCATGATGGAGTATTATGCAGCTGCAAAGATGAAGGTATTAACAGGGAAAGATTTCCAGGACATGTTGTTATATGATAAAAAATAAGATGCAGAAGAGTGTGCAGACTTCTTTGAACTTGTATTTGTATAAAGAAATACCATGGTAATATACCTGCAGGGAAGAGCCTTGAAAGGGTAGATGGGATCTGGGTACAAATGAGATTTCACAGTGTGTATATATATATTTTGTACACAATTTTGATATTTGAGGCATGTAATATGTTATGCATTTAAACATAACAATAAAAAAGAAACCTCTATCTTTAACTTCACAAGGAGAATATACTGAGTTCCTTGATTGAATTAGCCTGATTCTCATAGAAACCTATAAAGGAATAGCTACCTGCATTAGCTTTTCCTAAAGCACACTACTCTGTCAAGAAGGCAAATTAGCTGTATTTGATGGTGGGCAAAAATAATAATTTAGGAGTTCCTTTTCCTTAGCCTCTAATTCCTCTGGGGAGGACTAGTGTCATTTCAAAGGCTTTGCCATCCACAACAGATGGATTTTATTATGTTATTTTTTTCTTTCTTTTTTTGTTCATTCATTGATTGAGTGAGCAGGGGAGGGGCAGAGAGAGAGAGGGAGAGAGAATCCCAAGCAGGCTCTGCCCTGTCAGTGCAGAGGCGGATGTGGGTCTTGAACACACAAAGCATGAGATCATGGCCTGAGTTGAAACCAAGAGTCGGATGCTTAACCAACGGAGCCACCCAGGTGCCCCAAGTTATGTTTTTTTAATGACATGTCTGATTTGGCTTTTTCCGAAACCTGTTTGACCTGAAGGGAAGTTAGTGAACTCCCTTTCAGGTTGTACCAGAAAAGACTAGAACCCATAAAACTAGAGATTCTGATACCAATGGTACACTGGGGCAGATTCTGCTGTGGCTCTTCTCTTGGATAAGCAGGACAAATTCCCACAGGTCACTGGGGAGACCTTATTTTGTTAAAGGTTCTTTCCATATGTTTGTCACAATAAATCTTGCATGCTACCCCGCACCCACTTTCAGCGGGTACGTCTTACTGTCCTCCATCAATCTGTTTCCTCCTAAATTCCCTTTCTTGACACCTGGCATCTCTGTCTCCTTGGCCAACCACACCTGACATACCTGGTGGCCATCCTCGGGAGTCTCTTTCAATACTGCCCTCACATCCAACCAGAGTTCTGGAGAAACCACCAGATCAACATCTTTTCTATCCTTACACCAATGACATAGTTCAGAATAAGCATTTGCTGTCCATCTCTCATCTTATTTCCTCCCAGCTGGCTTCCTATTTTGCTTCCGGAAGATCTTGCTAAGGGACCACTCTGATTGCATTGCTCCCTATACAACCCCTCTGATGGCCCCCAGCAGGGGAGGCACGGCTTGCGTGGCCTGGACCAAGGCTTCCTCATCCCTGTCCTTTGCCCTTCCCCACTCTAGAACCGTGCACTCCAATGTGAGAACCAAGCCCAGAGTTTGAAAGGTAATTCTGTGTCTGTCAAGGAAGTGGTGATGGGTGTACTTACACAACACGATGTCTCGTGGACCACCATGAGCTTGTCAGTCACAAATCTTGCTGTGCATGATTTTCCCCACCCTTCCGCCTTCTCCTGCAACTGCCAGGCTTTTATAATTGCTGCTCCTCTGCCTGCTTCTACTTAGTCCACAAAATGCAGCTTGGATCCTGCCTACTTCAGGACTCCTCTGACCCTGTGCTTCTCTCCAGTTGGATTTAGAGCCCTTTTCTTGGTCCATTTCTTATGACAATTAATGTCAGTATCTGGCATAAAATCTAGTTGTGTATTTTTCTATCTGGCCACCAAACTAGTAGCTCATTAAGAGAGACTACTTTATATATTTATTGATGGATAGTTGACACACAGTTACATTAGTTTCAGCTGTACAGCATATGCATTGACAACAGTCTAACTTATGCACACCACAACTGTAGCTGCCACCTGGCACCACACAGGCCATTGCAATACCCCTTGACTACATTCCCCATGCTGTACCTTTCATCCCGGTGACTTATTCTATAACCGGAAGCCTGCACCTTCCACTCCCTTCATCCGTCTCTCTACCCCACCCCTCTGGCAACCATCAGTTAGTTCTCTGTGTTATGGGATCTGTTTCTGCTTTTGTTCATTTATTTTGTTTTTGTTTTTCAATTCTACATGTTAAGTGAAATCCTATGGTTATTTGTCTTTATCTTAGCATAATACGCTCTATGTCCATCCATATTGTTGTAAATGGCAAGACTCATTCTTTTTTATGGCTGAGTAATATCCTGTCACACACACACCCCCACCCACCACATCTTTATTCATTTGTCTGTCAGTGGACACTTGGGTTGCTTCCATATCTTGGCCGTTGTAAATGCTGCAGTAAACATAGGGGTGCATATATCTTTTCAAATTAGTGTTTTTGTTTTCTTTGGGTAAATACCCAGCAATGGGATTCCTGCATCATGGTATTTCTATTTTTAATATTTTGAGGAAACTGCTCATTGTTTTCCACAGCAGCTGCACCAATTTACATTCCCACCAACAGTGCCTTTTTATCCACTCCCTCACCATCACTTATTATTTCTTGTCTTTTTGATTCTAGCCATTCTGAGTGGTGTGAAGTGATATCTTATTATAGTTTTGATTTGCATTTTCCTAGTAATTAGTGATACTGAGCATCCTTTCATGTGTCTGTGGGCCATCTGTGTAGAGGTAGATGACTTTTTGTATCAGTATCCTAAGTGCTTAAAGCAAGTACCTGTGTGTTGTAGACACTTGAGGATAATTAATGATTCAGGAAATGCTTCAATAAGTAAGTGCTCCTTTGCTAGGAAGCAACTTCGTATAGTGAGAGATGAATTAGAGATGAGAGTCTGAGCAGATAGTTTTCCTTCCTTGCTGTTCACCGTTTATCAGAAAGTAACTTTTTATGTTTTAGAACACCTTCCTTAAAGTTTATTCCTATTGTTAATAAACAAGAACAGGGTGAGGTAGCCACATGATAATTGGAGAAAAGGCACTTTAGAGAAGGGTGAGTAATAAGTAAGGCAAACATTTTCTAATGTCCTAGAGGAGGTTCATGTTAAAGCAAGTGGGTTTAACTAGTTAATGTCTAAGACCGCTCCCAGCTCTCAGACTCTGTGATTTTCTATCTATGTGGCTGCCAGACACCAGGGTACAAATACAAATAAACTACATTTCTTATCCATTAGATATTTTAATCTTTGACCATGGGTAATTTTTAAAAAGTCTTATTTCACTTGTCTTTTTTTTTTAGTAATAATTACATGTGTGTGTTTGTGTTTGCACGTGTACATATATATATGTATATAGCCTATATGTATATAGGCTAGGTGCAATTTATATATTGTGAGTTGTTGAATAACCTTTAACCATATTTCTACTATAGTGTTTTAAAAACAATTTGTGAAAGAATTTTTACAAGTATTTTTTTGTAAGTATTCTAGTTTTTTTTATAAATGTTATAAGTATTTTCTCAGTTTTGTTTGTCTTCCTAAAGGCCTTTCTCATCCTACAATTGAACAAATATTTGTATTTTTAACTAGTACTTTTATAGTTTCATTTTTCCTCAAAACAGCCTCTAATCCACTGAGAATTTGCTCTTGTGTATGACATGAGATACGAATCTGGCTTTACTTTTTTTCCCAGAGGATAAGCCCATTCTTCTGACACCATTTATTGAATAGTCTGTACTTCTTCCACTGAATACAGTATTTTATATCTTCCAGTGTGTTTCTCCTTTTCCCCTACAGCTGGGTAGTGATGAGGCCCTCATTTCTGAATTAAAAAGTAATAGTGTCTTTCCATTTCTGAATAGGGGAAATCAGACTATAGAGAAACGGCACATTGACCCGTCAAAGAAGAGGTCATATCTTTGTATCTACAAATTAGGGAAGTCAGTATGTTGGTCAACAAATATTCCCATGTGTCTGTCTTCTAATGATTCGGTCTGGTTATATTTCCTGACCATTAGGGCTGGCCAAGATCCTATGACAGCTTCTGACAAATTGTGAGTGAACATGTTACGTGTCAGTTTGAGGCAAGAACATCTAATTGCTGGTGTGAGACTTTCCAGAACTCTATTTCCTGTTGGATGGCAATTGACAGTATTCAAGAAGGTGGCTGCCTCTTTAGTCTGGGTCCTTGAATGACGACAGTGAGGAAAGTTCTCCTGCCCTTTTGTATTGGAAGTATAGCGTGGCCCATAGATAAACCTCTCTTGTTATAAGCTACTAAGATTTGGAGCTCATTTTTTTCTGAAGCACAACCTAGTTTATCTCCACTTACACACCTATTCTCTTTCAGTATTTCAATTTGATTTTTTTTTTTTTTTGTCATTAACTGAACTCCCATTAGAGGGTTTTCTAGGGAGAAGAGAGGATGGACACTAGGGAGAATAAGACAATTTTAGAAAAAAAGTAAGTGAGATAATAGCTTCCTATTTAATTCAGGGGTAACTTTTTTTTTCCAGGTAATCTGGGGCTCTCATAATGTTTGCCAAAGCAACAAGGAGTTTCCTTAAAGAAGTTGATTCTGGAGGTAACCTGATTGCAGTATCAACCTTGAATGACTCTGATAAATTACAACTTCTAAGTCTGGTGACCAAAAAAAAGAGATACTGGCGCTGGCAGAGACCCAAGTACCAGTTTTTATCTGTCACCCTTGGAGATGTGCTCACAGAAGACCAGTCTCTGAGTCCAGGTAGGTTCCTTTGGGTATATGCTACAGTTAGTTCTGGAAAAGATGATGCTTCATCTTTTAGGTTACATACTGTCTTGAGTGATTATAAGGTAAGACCTTATAATGAATTATCTTCTTTCTTTGTATATCATCTTAAAGATGTACCCTTTCTTTAAATGAACAAAATTCTATAGGCCAGACATGAAAAGTTATAGCTTAAGTTTTTAAAAGAAAATTGCAGTTTTGGGTATAAAAGTAATCCATGCCCACCATAGGTGTTGTGGCCACTGAGCATAAATTAATTGATTCAGATCCTACATATCCATCGGGAGGGTGTGAAAAGTTTTATTACTCACCTAATGAAGCTTTCTGGGGAGACCAGGATAGGCTCTCAAGCTGGTCCAGAAATAGCTAGAGAAAAGGGGAGGTAAAGAGATAGAATTTCTGTCTGGATAGCAGTTTGTACAACCTAAGACTTCCTTTTTATCAGAAAATCACATTGTTCTGGCCTAAATCTAGTAGACAGATTGAGCGCTTGCCATGTACCAGGCTCTGTATTATGTGATTTACATACATGAACTTGTAACAGAATCCATCAGGAAGGCATTATCTCCATATTAGATATGAGAAAACTGAGGTTCAGGGAGACGAATGTTAGCCGGTTCTTCTAGCTAGGAATATTGGAATAGTGACTACAATCTTGAGCTCTTACCAACTGTTCTATGCTGCTCCCCAAAGAATTTCCCAAAGTGTTTGTATTCCATAAGAATAATAAAATAGGAAAGACCTTTGAATTAAGGGCATTTTCACAGTCTTCTTATTTTTGGTGGTGGTAAGAGAGATGATTCTGTTTTGTAAATTGCAAAGATAACGATGGGTGATGAATTCTCATTAACTTTTATTGAGGAATAGGTTTTCTTGACAGGAGTGAAAGAAATACAGGTGTTGGGGGCAGTGAGTGGATGGAAAGAAGAAGCCTTCCAGACTTCAGGCAGAATGCCTTATGAAGTATAACCAGGAGCCCAGGGGAGCCTTGGAGCAGAGAAATGAAAAAACCCCAGTGTGAAGTTTCTAAGAGGCTCTAAGTGTAGCCATACCAAATGACAGTAACTGAGACTATTTTTATGGTGGTATTTGGTTGGATTACAAATGAGAACAGTAGAAATCTGGAGACATGAGAAGGCGGGCAGTTCAGAGATAAAATCATCAGATGTTTATCTTTAGTGTCCAGAAAAGAAAGGCAGAGCTAGAAGGCAGCGTGATAGTCATCTGGATGTGACCAGATAAGGAACATAGTAATTCCCAGAGGACTTGATGGAAGCTGGGATGCTTTGTGGGCGGCGGCATCTTCCTAGGTCTGGGAAGCCAGAAGGGAAGGGTAGAGAGTCTGGCGCTTGTGTGTTCTAGGATGGTGTTGGAAAGAGGGAGGGAGGACAGACGTGCCCACTGACTTTAGCAGGAATAGAGATAAGGCATGATAAGGAATTAAATGGTCGGGTAGCGTCAGTATAAACAGGTAAGTGTGGGAAGGGGAATTTTTTCATAGAGATGGCCACGAAGGCCAGGGGAATGTTCTCCAAGACCAGTGAGTGGGAAGGAAAGATGCCCAGGACCCACTTGACTGACCTGCTAGATCCCACATAAGGCAGACCACTCTGTCGTAAGTAGAGGCGGCTATTTCCACTCTGCTTAGGTGTCATCCTCATGAAGTCTCTTTATAGTCTTCGCCCTGAAAGAGCGCATATTTAAACTATTCTGTTTTATAATCTGGATAGGGGTTAAATGGATGTTTGCTTTAAAGTTTATTTTTTATTATTTTTTTTAATGTTTTGTTTATTTCTAGGAGAGAGAGAGAGACAGCGTGAGCAGGGGAGGGTCAGAGAGAGAGGGAGTCACAGACTGTGAAACAGGCTCCAGGCTCTGAGCTGGCAGTCAGCACAGAGCCCGACGCGGGTCTCGAACCCACGAACCGCGAGATCATGACCCAAGCGAAAGTCGGACGCTTAACCGACAAAGCCACCCAGGTGCCCCTAAAGTTTATTTTTAAGAGGTCTCTACGCCCAACATGGGGCTCAAACTTACAGCCTTGAGGTCAAGAGTCACATGCTCTTTCAAATGAGCCAGCCAAGTGCCCCTGGATCCTTACTTTAACATTATGTGGTAATTTCTTCAGATACTTTTGGTGCACCTGTCTATATGCGTATATGTTGGAACTGAAAGACACACACACACACACCCAGTAGAACGCTTGGCCACCAGTTCACAACGATGAACTGGCTCCATTTTCTTTTGCACATACATACAGCATGGCTGCCAGCTTTCCATTTTGAATGCAAACTTGATGTTTCCCATGGATTTCCACAGGATTGGAAAGGTAGATGACCTAAGGCAGGGAGGTGGCTGTATTATCATCAGACTCTTTTGCATGTCTCATTCACTCCAGTGGTCGTGGAGTCGGACTTTGTGAAATATGAGGGCAAGTTTCACAACCATGTGAGTGGGTCCATCGAGACGGCAATAGGGAAGGTCAAGCTGAATGTTGGAGGCAAAGGCCTTGTGGAAAGCCAGTCTTCATTTGGAACCCTGAGGAAGCAGGAGGTGGACTTGCAGCAGCTCATCAGAGATTCTGCTGAGAGGTAATAAGAATTCTGTTTGACATTTTGGATTTTGACATGCATCACATTTAAAGGTCATTCGTTTGGACCTTTGTAAAAAGGGTGACAGATGGGAACTTTGCCCCAAAGCAAACATTATTGAACGTCTGTTGTGCTGAAACTTGATGAGAGCTTATCTTTTACTCTGGAATTTTTTTTATTGTTCTTAGTTTGAGTGGGGAGACCTGGAAAGCACCATTTTTTAATTTAGGTATAATTGATATATTCATTTCAGGTGTGCAGCATAATGATTTGCTATTTGTCTATATTGCAAAATGATCACCACACTAAGTCTAGATAATACTTATCACCATGCGTAGTTGTAAATATAATTTTCCTTGCGATGAGAACTTTTAAGATTTATTCTTAGCAACTTTTAAGCATGCAATACAGAATTATTAACTACAGTCACTGTACTGTACATTATATCCCCATTACTTACTTATGTCATAACTGGAAGTTTGTACCTTTTGATCTTCTTTACCCATTTCACCTACTCCTCACCCTCCACCTCTGGTAATCACTAATCTGATCTCTGTATGTAGGAGCTCGTTTGTTTTGATTCCATATATAAGTGAGATCATGCTGTACTTGTCTTTTTCTGTCTGATTTATTTCACTTAGCATAATGCCTTCAAGGTCCATCCCTGTTTTTGCAGGTGGTGAGATTTCTTTCTTTTAAGTGGCTGAATAATATTCCATTGTATGTATATTAACATAGGTTTCTGACCAATTCCAGCAGTGTCTGAGAATTCCTCTCAGTGCTGATACTAACCACTTAAAGGTAGTAGCAGATTCATAGGTGAAAGTTTTAGTCCTAAAAGACTGCCCTCAACTCTTACTCTGTATCAGATGCCACCAGCAAGCCCAGGCTGTTAGCTGTGCTTCGGACAGCTGGCTACAGACTGGAGGTTACCGTGTCCTCCTCCTTGGACTTCAGATGCCATTCACAAGTCTAAGTTATTACCTGTACTTCTTTTTTTTTTTTTTTTAAATATATATATTTTTAAATTTATTTCTGAGAGAGAGAGATAGCATGAACAGGGGAGGGTCAGAGAGAGGGGGAGACACAGAATCTGAAACAGGCTTCAAGCTCTGAGCTGTCAGCACAGAGCTGACACAGGGCTCGAACCCATGAACTGTGAGATCATGACCTGAGCTGAAGTCGGATGCTTAACTGACTGAGCCACCCAGGTGCCTCTATTACCTGTATTTCTGACCAACTGTCTAAACACCAGATTCCTATGACCTCCTCCTTGAGTTCAAGTAATTTTGTTAGAGAAGCTAACAGAACTCAGAAACATTTTACATACTAGGTCACTGGCTTCTTATAAAAGGATATAACTTAGGAATAGCCAGGTGGAAGGCATACATAGGGTTGGGGGAGGGAGAAGGGTGTGGAGCTTTCATGCTCTCTCCAGGTCACCACTCTTTCCAAATCTTCACGTGTTCGCTAATCTGGAAACCCTCTGAACCCTGTCTGTTTGGGTTTTTATGGGCTTTATAACATAGGCATGATTAAGTCCTCATCAGCCAGTGATGATCGATTCAACCTTCAACCCCTCTCCCCACCCCAGAGATTGGGGTGGGGGTACTAAAGTTAAAACCTTTGAATTACACTGTTGACTCCCCAGATAATCAGTCCCCATCTTTAGGTTACCTAAGGACTTTCCAAAAGCCACTTTTATCTCTTACCACAGGAAATTCCAAGGGTTTTAGGAGCTCAATGCCAGAAACTGGATTAAAGACCAAGTACTGTATATATTTCTTACTATAAATCACAATATAACATATATATGCCATATTTCCTTATCTGTTTATCCATCTATGGACACTTAGATTGTTTCTGTATCTTGGCTGTTGTAAATGCCGTCGTGAACACGGGAGTGCAGATATCTTTTCAAGTTAATGTTTAACTACTTTGCAAAAATACCCAGAAGTGAAATTTCTGGATTATACGGTAGTTCTATTTTAAATTTTTGAGGAAACTTCATACTGTTTTTCATAGTGGTTGCACCAATTCACAACTCCACCAGCAGAGCCAAGGTTACCATTTCTGCACATCCCCTCCAACTCTTGTTATTTCATGTCTTTTTGATAATAGCTATTCTAACAGGTGGGAGGTGATATCTCATTGTAGTTTTGATTTGCAATTCCTTGATGATTAGATTGATGATGTTAAGCATCTTTTCGTGTGGCCATTGGTTATCTGTAGGTCTTCTTTGGAAAAATGTCTATTCGTATCTGCCATTTTTAAAAATTGAATTTCTTTTTTGCTATTGAATTGTATGAGCTCTTTATATAGCTTATATATTAACCCTGTATCAGGTATATTATTTGCAAAATTTTTTTTCTCATTCAGTAGGTTCCCTTTTCATTTTGGTGATGGTTTCCTTTGCTGTGCAGAAGGTTTTTAGTTTGATGTAGTCCCACTTGTTTATTTTTACATTTGTTGCTTTTGCTTTTCACGTCAGATTCAAAAAATCATCGCCAAGACCAATTTCAAGGAACTTACCACCTATGTTTTCTTCTAGCGGTTCTATGGTTTCAGGTGTAACATTCAAGTCTTTAATCCATTTTCAGTTAATTTTTGTGTATGGTGTTATTGTAGACTCAGTCTAAAGTTCTTTCTTATCCAGCAAGAAAGCAGACGCAGGATTAAAATACAAGAGATGACTAATTTCTGGGAAAAGACAAGAGCCCCGAATAACAGTCCTTGCTCTGTATTTATTAAGATCAGAAGGCTTGTGATGGGTGTGCCCAAAGAGACAATGAATCTGTGAACATTAACTCATGGGCATGAGGGAAAGGAGGTTTTGAAGATATATGGTGTTTGGAGTTTGGGTCAGTGTAAAACAAAATGCTGGCGTTGGGCACATGGTTGTTAATGGCAGAAGGAGGTGCCATGTCTGTTTATCTTAGCTAGCCTACGGGATAAGACAGAACAAGTAACCTCAGGGTTAACAAGGCACCTTTCTTTTAATAAACAGCTCTGCTCTGGGTAGCATCACCCACAGCAGTCTATAGCCCTATTTACCTGTTTACCTAATTTGGTCCTTCCTTCCTGTGAAAGCAGTTTTCTGCTATAGTACTAAATTGGGAGGGGTTTTTGCCCTGAATACCTAATCTTGCTTACCTCCTATACCTTTGTATTGGGGCCTTTGCCCCCCATGTCTATTCTGGGGGCCTTTGCCCCCTCCTGCTCTATCCTGGGGTCCTAATCTTGTTTACCCAAGTTTGGGTGAGAGCATCCTATGGCTTTGTAATTCTTTGTGCCTTGTTAGCCCATTGGTACAAGCCCAGGGAATTTCTAAGCTTATTCCCCACATGGTGTAAGACAGTGGTCTGTTTTTATTCTTTTGCATGCACTAAGTTTTCCCCATACCATTAATTGAAGAGACTATCCTTTCCTCATTGTATATTTTAGACTCTTCTGTCCTTAATTAAATGACCACTTACACATTCATGGGTTTATTTCTGGGCTCTCTCTTCTGTTCCATTGATCTATATGTCTGTTTTTAATGCCAGTACCATACTGTTTTGATTACTGCAGTTTTGTAATATAGTTTGAAAGAAGGCCATGTGATGCCTCCAACTTTGTTCTTCTTTTTTTAAGATTTCTTTGGCTACTCAGGGACTTTTGCGGTTCCATTTAAATTTTAGAATTGTGTTCTCCGTTACTGTGATAAATGCATTGATATTTTAGTTGGAATTACATTAAATCTGTAGATTGTTTTGTGTAGTAGGGACATTTTAATAATATTTTTCCAGAGCACCTGGGTGGCTCAATAGGTTGAGTGTCTGACTTCAGCTCAGGTCATGATCTCCCGGTTTGTGGGTTCAAGCCCCGCATCAGGCTCTGTGCTGACAGCTAGCTCGGAGCCTAGAGCCTGTTTCCAATTCTGTGTCTCCCTCTCTCTGACCCTCCCCTGCTCACGCTGTCTCTCTCTCTCAGAAATAAATAAAACATTTAAAAAATAATATTATTTAATATACTTTAATATATTGTTAATAATATCCCATTAGCACAGAATAACTTATTTATGTCTTTGTCAATTTATTTTATCAGTGTCTTACAGTTTTCAGTATACAGAATATTCACCTACTTGGTTAAATTTATTTTAAAGTGGTTTCTTTTTGATGCAATAATAAATGGAATTGTTTTCTTAATTTCTCTTTTTGAATGTTCATTATTAGTGTAGAGAAATGCAAGAGATTTTTATGTATTGATTTTATATCCTGGAACTTTACTGAATTTATTTGTTCTAATGGTATTTCGGTGGAGTTTTTAGGGTTTCCTATATGTAATTTTATGTCATATGCAAATAGTGGTAGTTTTACTTCTTCCTTTCCTGTTTGGATGCATTTTATTTCTTGCCTCATTGCTCTGGCTAAGGCTTTATGTTGAATAAAGTGGTAAGTGTGGGCATCTTTGTCTTGTTCCTGTTCTTACAGGTAAAGCTTTCAGATTTTCACTGTTAAGTATGATGCTAGCTGTAAGCTTGCCATATGTGGCCTTGTTATGTTGAGGCATGTTTCCTCTATACCTACTATGTTCAGAGGTCTTATCATAAAGGGATGTTAAATTTTGTCAACAGTGCTTTTTCTGCCTCTTTTGAGATGGTATTATTATCTTTCATTTTGTTAAGGTGGTGTATCACATTGATTGATTCATGGATATTGAACCATTCTTGTATCTCTGGTGTAAATCCTACTTGATGATTATGTAAGAACCTTTAATATGGTGTTTTATTTGGTTTGCTACTATTTTGTTAAAGATTTATGCACCTATGTCCATCATGGATATTGGCCTGTAATTTTTTTCTTTTTATAAAACTGAGGTATAATTGACACACAGCATTGTATTAGCTTCAAGTGTATGGCATAAAGATTTGATGTCTCTCTATGTTGTGAAATGATCACCACATTAAGTCTTTTTAACATCTGTTACCATAGTGGTCTGTACTTTTCTGTGGTGTCCTTGGCTACTTTCAGTATCATGGTTCTGCTGGCATTATAAAATGAGTTTGGAAGGGTGTTCTTTCCTTTTCTGTTATTTGGGAGATTGTAAAAGATTGCTATTCTTCAAAGGTTTGGTAGAATTCACCAATGAAGTTATCTGGTCCTGGACTTATATTTGTTGGGAGATGTTGATTACTACTACAATCTCCTTGTTAGTAATTGGTCTGTTAAGTTTTTTAATTTTTTTTCCTGATTCAGTCTTGGTAGGTTGTATATTTCTAGACATTTATCCATTTCTTTTAGGTTGTCCAATTTGTTGGCGTATAATTGTTGTAGTCTCTTATGATCCTTTGTGTTTCTGTGGTACTAGCTGTAATACCTTCCCTTTCATTTCTCATTTTATTTGAATCTTGGTTAGTCTAGCTAAAAGTTTGTCAATTTTGTCTATCTTTCCAAAGAAGCCTCCGTTTCATCGATCTTTCCTATTTTCTTATTAGTCTCTATTTTATTTACTTCTGCTCTGATGTTTGTTATTTCCATTCTCCTCTTAAGTTTGGGCTTTGTTCTTATTCTAGTTCCTTGAAGTATACTATTAGGTTGTTTATTTGGGGTCTTGTTTCTTGAGGTGTAGGCATTTATTGAGAGGTACTTCCCTCTTAGAACTGCTTTTGTTGCATCCCATAAGTTTTGATGTATTTCTATTTTCATTTGTCTCAAGGTATTGTTTTGTCTTCTGATTTCTTGTTGGCCCATTGGTTGTACAGCATGTTGTTTAATCTCCACATAATTGTGAATTTTCCAGTTTTCTTCTGGTAATTGGTTTTACCATAATGGTCAAAACAGATTCTTGATGTGATTTCAGTCTTCTTAAATTTGTTTTGTGGCCTAACATATGGTCTATCCTAGAGAATGTTACAGATGCACTTGAGAGGAATGTGTATTCTGCTGCTTTTGGATAGAAGGTTCTGTATGTATCTCTTAAGTCCTTCTGGTCTAATGTGTCACTTAAGGCTGATGTTTCCCTGCTGCTAATCTGAGATGATCTATCCATTGATGAACACGGGTTATTAGAGTCTCATTGTATACTATTGTATTGCTGTCTATTTCTTTCTTTAGGTCTGTTAATATTTGTTTTATGTATTTAGGGGCTCTACTATGTTAGGTGCATAAGCATTTACAAATGTTATATCCTCTTTAATTTTTTTTTAATGTTTTATTTATTTCTGAGAGAGAGAGACAACGTGAACAGGGGAGGGTCAGAGAGAGAGGGAGATACAGAATCTGAAACAAGCTCCAAGCTCTGAGCTAGCTGTCAGCACAGAACCCGATGCGGGGCTCGAACCCACAACCATGTGATCATGACCTGAGCCGAAGTCGGACGCTTAACTGACTGAGCCACCCAGGTGCCCCAGAAATGTTATATCCTCTTGTTGGGTTGACTCCTTTAACATTAAAGAATTCTCTTTGTTGTTATTACAGTTTTTGTTTTAAAGTCTGTTTTGTCTGGTATAAGTATAGCTAGCCCAGCTTTCTTTTGGTTTCCATTTAAAACATTTTTTTATGTTTGTTTATTTTTTGAGAGAGAGAGAGAGAGAAAGAGAGCGCGCGCGCACAAGTGAGCGCGAAAGCTGCAGAGGGTAGAGAGAAATCCCAAGCAGGCTTCACATTTTTAGCACAGAGTCCAATGTGGGGCTCAAACTCCAGAACTGTGAGGTCGTGACCTGAGCCGAAACCAAGAGTTGGACTCTCTGCTGACTGAGCCACCCAGGTGCTTCTCTTTTGGTTTCCATGTACATGCAGTATTTTTTTTCAGCCCTTTACTGTCAGTTTGTGTGTCTTTACATTTTAAGTGAGTGAGTCTCTTGCAAGCAGTATATAGATGGGTCTTGGGTGGGTTTTTTTTGTTTTTTTTTTAATCCATTCAGCCACTCTTTGTGGGTTTTTTTTTCACAGTCCAATAAATTTATTCTGTAAAAACAATACATTTTTTTGTTTTTGATTTTTTTTACAGTAAACTTTTCAGCTACAAACCTCAAATATGTGAAAGATGGCCCAAGGACAACATAACAGGATTGATAAAACCCAAACTGACTAAATGAGCTCTCACAGTATAAGCTGGCATAAAAATAAATACAATTCTCTATTATCACAATAGCAACAATAATGTACCATAATAATGGTTGGTGGATGAATATCAACTATTCTAATTCTAGCTCCAAAAGAAAACAATGGTTCATTTCAATGGTTCATTTAAAATGTCTGGTTTCCCATAGGGCTACTGCTGATTCCAGCTTTCAACTGTGAAGTATCCACCTTGAGTGATTAGCTCAAATTGTATTGGCATTGGGAAAAAATAAATCATTGCCTTTATTTTAGAATAACACAAAAAGACTCACTAACTTCACATATAAAAACTGAGTTTGTGTACATAACCATGAGTTTTGAGAAGTATAAGCTGCTGACTAGCTATTTCTAATACGGAATAGATATTTTACAATATGGTTAAACTTTACACATGGCCTCAAAACTGAAGGGCAATTTCAATTTTGTCTTCAGTATGCCAACATTATGTGTTTACTCTTTGTGTTTTTATCGGCGTATTTAGTCCACTTACATTTAAGAGAAGCACCCTAAAAGGATGTTACTTCAGGAAAATATGTTCTTTTTTTTTTTTTTTTTTCTATTATACTATTTATAAAATGCCAACAAGGGGCATATGCTATGTCCTACGTTTTTGACTGTTGGTACCAGAAGCAGGAAAATGAGATTCCCCTCTGGCTTCTGCTTATTTTCTGATTAGGAAAAGAAGAAAGCAAATTAGAGGCTTGAGCAGAAACCTGGTCTTCGGTTTTGAATCTTGTAGAAAACCCCACAGTTGTTCATTGTTTAGCTTGTAGTAGATACATTTTACCTAGCGTAAGTCATTATTTTTACTTTATGATTATTGAATAGTCAATAATTTTGTTGAGTGCCTACTATGTGCCATGTACCATTCTGCATGCTTGGGGTGCTGCAGTGAACAAAATGCCGACATCTCTGCTCTACATTCCACTGGGGAGAGACACAACTATACACCTTAGTGAGAAATATAATAGGTTGATAGGGATTGGTGGATTGGAGAAAAATATAGCCGGGAATGTTGGAGGGGGGAGGGAGGGGGGATAGGGCATGCTAGGAATGGGGGCTGTGGTTTGGAAAAGTAGCCAGAGAAGCCATTGCAGAGAAGTTGGCATCAGAACAAAGATTTGAGGAGGATAGATTCGAGTACAGGGGTATCCTGGGCAAGAATGATGTGGGCAGAGGTCGGTGTGGCTGGAGCTAAGTAAGCTGGGAAGGAAAAGGAGAGCCCGGCGTGGGGGAGGGCAGGTAAAAGGAGCAGATGGCAGGTTCTTCAGGGACTTACTGGCTGCTGGAAGGACTAGGTCTTACGTAGACTAGGAGGGGAAGCCGCCAGAAGACTTGGAGCAAAGAAGTGACACGATGGGTCTCAAGTGTTTAGAAGGATCTTGCTGGCTGCTGGGTCGAGAAAAGACTGGACAGGCAGAAGCAAGGAGTCCCATCGAGAGATTATTGCAGTAATCCTCCCGAGAGATGATGTTTCGGTTTATACATTAACCTATGTGTGTTTTCGTGAGTAGTTTTACTACTCTTTTCTTTCTTCTTTTTAACCCTTTTTGTTTGAAAACAGAAAATGCAACTCCAAATAAAGAGAAAACTCACATTTAAGTATAGGTGATTTATCTTCACTTTTCCAACATAGGAAAAGGATTATAGGGATTATAAAATACATTCACTCATTGAACAAAATTAGGTTTAAAAAAATGTGTAAATAATACCATAAAAGTCTTATATCAAGCATTTAGTGGGTGGATTTTGTATAGACATTGAGTATGTTGGGGCAGCCGCAGCCTTCAAAACTCAGTCATTAACGTCTGGTGCTTAATGGACTTGAAAGACCTTGGCCATTATCCATTTCCTCCTGGTACTTTCTAGGATCCCAAGACCCGGGCAGGAATCTCCCTTTGGTCAGAGAACTTTAAGCTCTGTCTGGTGACACCAGGTGGAAGGGACAGATAGCGTCTCTTTCTCTGATAGTCATAGTCTTTATTTTCCTTTGTCTAGGGTTGTTTTTTTTTTTTTTTCTTTGCTAGAGAGACAGTTTCCTTTTCTACTCCAATACTTGGGACATCCCAGAGAAATATTTGTTGTTTACTTGAAAATAAAATTTATTTGGGCGGCCTGCAGTTTCATTTGCTAGGTCTGGTAAATAAGGGGGAAGAAGAGAGGTGGGCTGGCATTGTTGGTACGGGGTGGGGGTGGGGGGGACTCTGTTTCTCAGTCATCAGACCTCCCTCCATAGGTTAGCCCTGTTTTGCAGTTTTGTTACTTCTATTTCATGAACCACCTTTGGGAATGTTTTATCATCACACTTCCCAGTACAGGTTTTCCAAACCCTCTTCATGATTCAGGTGTAGAAGATTGTGCCGACAGGATGCATAAGGAGCGGGCTCTGTGAGTAGGGTGGGAGAAAATATTGTGAAGAGAAGGTAGTTACCATCAGCAGTGGTAGGTGGGATTGTAGGGAGAGAGGGAGGGAAGGAAACAAGCATCTGCTGAGCACCCACTGTGTGGCAGGCACTTGATGGCACAGACATAAAGTGTGCATTTACTCTGCACAGCTCTCTTCTTTTGCAGCGAAGGAGCTAAGGCTCAGGGAGGAAAGTAACTTGGTTTCAGTCCCGTAGCTCAATTTGGATGCTGGAGCTGGGCTTCATCCCAGGATCTCCTGGCTCCAGAGCTCCTGTTCCTTCCTCTAAAATCGTGTGTAAGTGACTGTGAGGCAAAGAAACTGGCGGAGGTAAAAGTCGCTGGAGTTCTAGCACAGGATGAAAGGGAAAGTGTGAATCCCGGCTTCCAGTGGACCAGCTGCACGCCTGAGCAAGCCCAGTGCCCAGCTGGGCCTGTCCCCCCGGAGATGCTGTACACAGGCGTTCGATCACCTCAGGGGTGTCATTAGAAACCTGTTCATAAAAGAACACATTTAACATCTAGAAATGGAGGGTGCATCTTACAGCAGACTCCCCTCTTCCTTGTTCTGTTATTAGAGGAAAGGGTGAGCCGCAGAGGACGAGATGGATGGCAAGGGGAGACCCTCCCAGTCATGAGATAGAGATCACATAAAGCTAATATTCTTCTTACTTCATACTGGAGTCATAAAGTCTTATCCACATCATCTGCCTGTCTTTGGACTCTCTTAACATCATTGGATTGATAAGGTGCTCTTTGACATACATGTGGCCTTGGGAGTGGTAATTAGTAATGCCTAAGAACTGTGCGTTCTTGAAGGCTTATCTGCAGTCAGTCATTTTTATTTCAGGTAATTTAGATAAGTTGTCACCTGTGTAAAAGTTATTTTAGCCCTCAGAATTCATAGTATTTGCTCTATTGTCCATGAGATGTGTGTACATCCCAAAAGCAAACTTCATTTCTCCTTGAAAAAACAAGCACCTGTATATATAACGTTTATCTAGCTTTGTTGGGCATGAAGGTGTTCCAATAGAATTAGCCTTCCAGACACCTGGAGCTGACCCCTTTGAATGAGAGCTCTATTTATCTTAAAATATTCTTTAAGAAAAGAATTTTTAAGTCTATTTATTTTGAGAGACAGAGTATGTAGGGAAGGGACAGAGAGAGGGGGAGAGAGGTAGAATCCCAAGCAGGGGATGGGTGCAGTGCTCAATCCCATGAACCATGAGATCAGGACCTGAGCTGAAATCAAGAGTCAGATGCTCAATTGACTGAGTCACCCAGGTGCCCCTATCTTAAAACATTCTTAATTGAAAATCATGCTAAAATATATCAGGAGTTTCTCTTTCTTCCTCCTCTCCGCCTCCTCCTTCCTCTCCTCCTCCTCTTTTTTTAAGTTTATTTATTCATTTTGAGAGAAGAAAAGGGCAGAGAGGGAGAAAAAGAATCCCAAGTAGGCGCCACACTGTCAGTGCAGAGCCTGATGTGGGGCTTGAACTCATAAACCATGAGATCATGACCTGAGCCAAGATTAAGAGTCGAATGCTTAATTGACTGAGTCACCCAGTGCCCCTGCTGCTGCTTTTTTTTTAAAGTGGAGAATACCACATTTATTGAGATCTTTTCCTAATGATTTGTATTCATGTTTTGTTTTATTTTTTTCAGTTTTTTTTTTTTTTTTAGTGTTTATTTTGAGAGAAAAAGCATGTGAGCAAGGGAGGGCCAGAAATAGAGGGTGAGAGAGAATCCCAACCAGGCTCCACACTGTCTGTACAGAGCCGGACGTGGGGCTTGATCCTATACACTATGAGATCGTGACCTGAGCCAAAACCAAGAGTCAGACACTTAACTAACTGAGGCACCCCGGTGCCCCAAAAATCATGTTTTGTTTTTAAGATACATCATTATTCAAAATCTAAAAATATTTTAAATTAAAAAACTTTTTAAAAATGTTTTAAAGATGTTATTTTTAAGTAATCTCTACACCCAATGTGAGGCTTGAACTTACAGCCCCGAGATCAAAAGTCACATGCTCTACCCACTGATCAGGTGCCCGGGATGTATCATCATTTTGAAATAAACTCTTATTTTTCTGCCTTGTCTTCCATTGTCAGTGGCCATATGTTACCACCTTAAGCCTTAAGCTTAACCACCACAACTTACCCCTCTCTGTCCCTCGTTTATT
Source organism: Crocuta crocuta (assembly GCF_008692635.1). Lineage (NCBI taxonomy): Eukaryota > Metazoa > Chordata > Mammalia > Carnivora > Hyaenidae > Crocuta > Crocuta crocuta. The sequence continues at coordinate 11,151,196 of NW_027532002.1, forward strand.
GCTTCTAATCTCCTAGGGTCTTGGGGATGTTTATTCCTGGTAAATGAGTTCCGGAATTTGGTATGTCATTGTGCCCCTGGCTTCAGTTTCCTCAGCTGTCGGTGAAGTCGCAAGACTAGACGATTGTGGGCTTCCTCCTGGCTAAATGTCAGAAGTGAGTGTCCTACGGAGTGCATGCGTCAGCCGCTTCTCCCTGGGTTCCAGCCTTGGTTTCAGCTGGTTTCCAGACCAGATAGCATTCTCCTCCTGTGTTGCATTGGAAAGCAAATCCTGGTAAGACAGATTAAAGTTCTGCATGAAAACATGATAATTACAAATTTGGCTCCTCATTAAGAATTCCAGCTTAAGAGGCTCCTGGCTGGTTTAGTCGGCAGAGCATGCAACTCTTGATCATGAGTTCAAGCCCCACGTATGACATGAAGTCTACTTAAAAAAAAAAAAAAATTCCAACTTAAAAATTATGTGGAACTAATAGATCTTTCAAGCAATCATATAGCAGTGACAAACCTTCATAATAATTTATATTTCAAAATTACACTCAATCTTCTATCTAAACACTTTCAAATTCCAAAGTTTTACACACAAAAAATTGTAAATGCTACTCTTTATTATGGCCCACGTTTGACCTCTCTAATGTTACTGAAGTAGCTCTCATGAGTATTGTTTCTCTTTTTAAGCTTATTTATTTATTTTGAGAGAGAGAAATCCTAACAGGGAGAATCTCAACATGTGGCTCAATCTCATGACCATGAGATCATGACCTGAGCTGATAGCTAAAGTACTTCCAATTTAGCCACCCAGGCGCCCCTCATAAGCAACTGTTTCAAAGTGCCATCAACTCTTACCTTATTTAAAAGTTCTTTGAGGTCAGGGTTTTGAGGGCCCAGGTCTTTCTTAAAGCATCCATGCAGTGAAGTGGGAGCTGGTCTTCTTTGATAAATTTCCCTGTGGCCAGCAGATAGTTTGGAAATCCTTCTGTCTTCATGCTTGACTCAGTGCAGGCATCATTTTTTTATTTTGAGAGAGAGAGAGAGATGCCAGCAGGGGAGGGGCAGAGAGAGAAGGACACAGCAAATCTGTGCTGTCAGCACAGAGCCCTCCATGGGGCTCAAAGTCATGAACCATGAGATCATGGCCTGAGCCAAAATCGAGAGTCAGATGCTTGACTGACTGAGCCACCCAGGCTCCCCCTGGGCATCATTATTTTTTTTTAATTAAATTTATAAAATTTATTAAAAGATTTTTTTAATATGGATTATTGTCAAGGTGGTTTCCATATAACACTCAGTGCTCATTATTTTAAATAGAGTTTGTGCCTAACAATTTAAAGACTTAGGACCACACATCCTTAGAGAACAAGAGTATACTGAATTTGGTCCTTTCCTTTATTCTTTTTTTTTCCTTTGTTTCTTCTTCATGGTTAGCTTTTAAGTAGTCAAACCAGGGGAGTGCATCCTGAGGTCTGGGGGTGGGAACAGCCAGGAGTCTCTTCATGCTTTTCTCTTGGTGTTGGTGGGAGGGGTATTTTTGGCCTCTCATGGAGTGGTAAACTTCAGGCTCATTTTTTAAATAAAAAAAAAAGCTGGTTGTGGAAACATATATACAGAAGTATAAAGAGTGGTTAACAAGCAGTCCTATACGACCTCCTCCCACTCCTGGCTTAAAAGAGATCTTTTTCTTCAAACCAAGACAAAGGAACCATCTTTTTCTCCTTCAGTGCCCTGGATTTCATTAATAAAATGGAATTAGTGTTTCTAAGGTATTTGTGTGGAAACTAAATGAGAGAATATAAATAAAGCATGGCACGTGCCAGGATCTCACTGCATGTAGCTATTAGTGTGAACACTTTGCTAACCATTGCTATTATTACTAGCTTCAAATAGAACTTGGTAATACAAGCCAGGAAAGGTCAGAGCTGTTGGAGGGAAATGTGTGACTTAGCCTTTGATAATAAAGCAGAGAGATGCTGAGTTTCAGAAGAGAAATAAAGTCAAGCCCTTGGAATTTCTGATGTGTAGCATTTCTGACGTTTGCATCTTGGAGGAGTCAGGCAGCCGTGTAGCCTCCATTGGGACCCCCGCTGCGGAAGGACTAACTACCTTCAGTGAAAGTGGGAGAGGCTCTGGTCTGTGCCTGTGACAACAGCCTGGCTCCTCCCGGAATGAGTGTGGACCAGACATGTAGCTGTGCCACGAAGTCTGGAGAAGAGTAAGCTGTTCTTTCTGCATGTTTTGTTCTAGGACTTGCTCGTTCAGTTCTTGAATAAAGATGTACCCAGCCCTTGAACAACGTCAGTAAGACGTTAATAGCCTTGTCTTGGTGGGAAATGCAGCTGTGAAGCTTTCAAGGGCCCACCAAGTCTACTGTTCTTAAAAGGTTTCTTTTCTGGGGCGCCTGGGTGGCTCAGTTGGTTAAGCATCCGACTTCAGCTCGGGTCATGATCTCACAGTTCATGAGTTTGAGCCCTGAGTCGGGCTCTGTGCTGACAGCTCAGAGCCTGAAGCCTGCTTTGGATTCTGTGTTTCTCTCTCTCTCTGCCCCTTTCCCACTCATGCTCTGTCTCTGTCTCTCAAAAAGATGAATAAATATTAAAAAAAAATTTTTTTAAAGATGTCTTTTCTTTAAAGACATCCCCCAGGCCACACTCATCTTTGTGCTACTTGAAAGTCAGTCAACTTCTTGTTATTTTTTTCAAATTATTCTGTCTCCTGGTTTTAGTCTTAGGTCTGAGGATTGGGGGCTGCTAGAAGCTTGTCTGACCTTGTGTTATTTTTATCCACAGTGTAATCTTAGCTAACAACCCCTCATGTGGGAGATGAAGGTGGTCTGGGGACTCTTTCACATGTTTGATCCTGGGAGTGGTTTTTATTTTTGTACAGAAACCATCCCCCACCCCCCAGGCCACACTCATCTTTGTGCTACTTGAAAGTCAGTCAACTTCTTGTTATTTTTTTCAAATTATTCTGTCTCCTGGTTTTAGTCTTAGGTCTGAGGATTGGGGGCTGCTAGAAGCTTGTCTGACCTTGTGTTATTTTTATCCACAGTGTAATCTTAGCTAACAACCCCTCATGTGGGAGATGAAGGTGGTCTGGGGACTCTTTCACATGTTTGATCCTGGGAGTGGTTTTTATTTTTGTACAGAAACCATCCTGTCCTATGAGCTTTACTTTGGCAGGTTACTTCAGATCTTTGTGGAACTAGGTAAAATTTAAGTCCTGAGGAGAGATGTTCAAGTACTATTTTCTTCTAAGATCGATAGACCTTCTCCTATTTCATCAAATCCCAGATGTCATCCAGTGTAAGATGCACTGCTATTTTACATACCACTAAGAAAGAACACTGCCGGTTAAGCCCTGTCACCCATCAATTTTAAAACTTCCTGGTTTCAGATATGTTAAGATGTGAAAAAAAAAGTGTGTTTTAAAATTGATGAGATGTGGGATTCAAAATTGGATTGCCTGGAACAAATCAGGGGTTCAAGTTCAGAGGAGCAAATGTTTATCCCACCTGAGCTCTTTACACACATCTGACACATGGACTGTACCCATTACTGAATTTGTTGTCATCTCACTAAGCCCTTTAAAATGTTTGTTTAATGTTATTTATTTTTTGAGAGAGAGAGAGAGAGAGATACTGTGAGCAGGAAGGGGCAGAGGGAGAGGGAGACACAGAATCGGAAGCAGGCTCCATGGCATTACCACAGAGCCCAACATGGGGCTTGAACTCGTGGACCACGATATCATGACCTGAGCCAAAGTCAGACACTCAGCTGACCGAGCCACCCAGGTGCCCTAAACCTCCTTCTTGATCCATCTCCTTCGGAGGTGCTGTTTGGTGAGGCTTAAGTCCGGTTGTGTCAGCCAGAAACCTGAGTACCAGACGTGGCTCCTTCCTCACCTTCTCCCCCACACCTAATCTTTCACTAGTTGGTTCTGCCTCTTCGGGATCTTTCTTACCGGTTCCTGTTGCCCCAGCCTCGCAACCACTTCCTGGTGCTGGCCTCCACCGTCTCTTCCGTGGATGTCCTCCAGGCCTCGTGGTGGATATCGGCCCCTGCCACCCCTCCCGGTAGATTCTCCGCAGGGAGCGGGTTGGATCGTGCCCCTGGCCGGCTCATGGCCTGCTCTGCTCTCCACCGTCCCGGGATGGTGTCCATACCCTCCTCTGGTTGACATGGCCCAGCTTTTACTCTTCGATGTCNTGAGATTAAGCCCCAAGCTCTTTCTCGCCTCAGGCCTTGTCTGAAAGCTCCTTCACTCCTGTCTACCCAGAGGCACAGAAGGACACCTATAGTCTCACCCCTTCTGCTTCTGGCCAGTTCCTCAGAACAGCCCCCACTACCTTCAGGAGCCACGTCACCCAGAGATTCCCCTACTGGGACACAAGCCAGCGTTAGTTTGTGGGGTAACATGTGTGGTACCTGCCCCATCCCGTGTGCGTGTTCCTCCCGGCACGTCCTTCGGCTCACCGCCGGCCCTGCACAGTGTCTGCTGCGTGCTGAGCCCCATTCGGTTGAGGGAGTAAGTGATTCATCTTCATTTTACATCCGAAGCGCCTGAATCGCTGCTGTGAATTAGTTTGCCTGGACTCGGGATTTAAGCCCAGGTGCACAAAACACAGGATTTTTCCAGTCTAGCTGCTGAAGCACGGAGCTCCGAAGGAGAAAAATGTCCGAGGGGCTCCAGCGTGAACTCACCTCTGCGCACTAGCTTTGCTTGGTGTATCATCTTGCAGACCTGCCGCGGTGGGAGTGAATGGATTTGTGTGGAAGCTGAATGTTGATAACGGCTCAGGACTTTTGTCCGCTCTCCCCCTGGGTTGTATGCGAGCGAGAGGAGGTGTCACGCAGAGGTGAATAGAGATGGGGCCACTGCCAGGTGGGGGTCAGCTGGTCGTGTTGGTAATCACGTGCGGTTAGCCCTGTGCCTCGGCTTTCAGTTTTTTCAGGCAATTTACCATCCTGAAGTCACTGCCAGGGGAGAGGAAGAGCGAGGCTTTTCTCATTATATTAAAGTGGAGTCCCCAGGGCGCGGTAGTTGAGGTTTCTGAGGCTTCCTGAGCCCAGCTCTGGGTTCAGTATCTCTGGTATGTGGGAAGTTTCTTTTATGGTTGAAATAGAGACTCTTGGTTGGCGGTGAGCAGCCAGCCCGCGGGGGAGCTGGGAGGGCCTGCTGCTGGGCTCCGGGGAGCAGAAAACCTGCTTGCTTGTTCACAGGCACGTATTTAGTACGTTCGGTATGCGAGGCCCAGCGGAAGTCTTGGAGGGAGAGGGAAGACGGAAGGGCACAGGGTTTCCGGGATGGACGCGCTCAGCTGCATTCTCATCCTGCCCCTTGTCAGCTGTGCGCCTTAAGGTCCTTGGCTCCTGAGCCCCCGTGCTAATTGTCGCCTTGTGAAATACAGGTGACAACAGCTTCACAAGTCACTTACGGTGTCTCTAATTGCAAAGAACCTCACATAAAATATGATTGTGAGGTGAGATGAGCCACCCTTAACCCAAGTTAATGGTGGATGGTTAATTCAGTGGCTCCCTGTCCCCTCCCCCCCCCC
>NW_027532002.1:11156764-11261620 GCF_008692635.1 Crocuta crocuta
GCATGCACTGCGTGTCTCAGCAGCCTTACCTCTCCTCTGGGTCCCCAAATAGCCACATTGTAGTCAACAAGGTCCAGAGGCAGAAAAGCAATCTCTTCCTTGTAAGAGGAAGGAAAAAGCTTCGTGGAGGCATCACACGGACCCCCTAGCAGGTTTTCCTCGGGTCTCAATGGCCAGAATTGCCACAATGGCCCTTCCTACCCCACTCCCTGCTAAGAACAATGATTGGCCAAGAGGCCCGTCTGTGGGGCTGGGTCTACCCATTCCATCCACTAGCACCGGGCTCTCAGGGCTGACCAGACGTGGGGTGGGCAGCTGGTGGTGAGCCATTGTCGGGTGTGAGCCATTGTCGGGGGCCAGAGTGCCCAGTGCAGTGCTGGAGACACAGCACACACACAGGTGAGGTGCGGCTTTCTTCCCTTCCCCCCCTCCCAGGAGCACACAGACTTGAAAGGGGGAGACGGGTTACCCTGGAGGCTAATCGGGCTGATGCAAGCAGCATTTGGGTCTACATTCCAGGTTGCTAGGGGCAGTTACCGGGATCCACCTCACGTCCTCACAGCCTCAGGGGGGGTTGGCTGCGTCTGTTGCCCAGAGGGCACTGGTTGTCAGAAGAGAAGCCGCCTGCCACATGGTGAAATGTCAGAAGAGCAAAGCTAAGCCTCCGAGCGCGGTGCACGGACCTCGTCCGGAGCAGCCTTTGTAGTCGTCCACCAAGTGCCGGCTGCGACCCCGCACCTCTTTCACCGCGGCCGCAGCCAATAAATCGAAACTCCTTGAAGGAAATGCCTAAACTGCTGACGCTTTCATCATCAGCATCCGTCTGTGCTTCTGTGCGTTAGTAGTTCCTGCCTCAGACTCTCGCAGTAGTAGGCCAGCCCCCACCTTCTGGCTGTCTTCAGTGTCCCCGTGTCTGTTCCCGGGGAGATGTTGAAAGGCAGCTCTGGCAATCCGGCCTTGTTTCTCCAGAGCGTGTTTGCACCCTCTGCCTCTTGCTGTCGGTCTCCAGAGCAGCGTAGCAGAAAGAGCACTGGTCCGAGAGTCCGCAGCTGTGTGTCCTTTTGATGGAGTCCCAATAGTTTATTTTTGCTTTTATTTCCCTTACCTCAGGAAACCTATTTAGAAAAATGCTGCTATGACTGAGGTCAGAGACCTCACTGCCTGTGCTTGCTTCTAGGATTTTTATGGTGTCAGGTCTCACATTTAGGTCTTTCATCTATTTTGAGTTTATTTTTGTGTACAGTGTAACAAAGTGGTGCAGTTTCATTCTTTTGCACGTGGCTGGCCAGTTTTCCCAGCACCGTCTGTTGAAGAGACTGTCCTTTCCCACTGTATATTTTTCCCTGCTTCATCAAAGATCAATTGACCATATAATTGTGGGTTTATTTCTGAGTTTTCTTTTAAAAAAAATTCTTTTACTGTTTGTTTGTTTTTGAGAGAGAGAGAGAGAGAGAGAGATACAGAGTGCAAGTGGGGAAGGGGCAGACAGAGAGGGAGACACAGATCTGAAGCAGGTTCTTGGCTCTGAGCTGTCAGCACAGAGCCCGACACGGGGCTCAAACCCTCCGAACCGTGAGATCATGACCTGATCCGAAGTCAGGCGCTTAACAGACTGAGCCACCCAGGGGCCCCTCTGGGTTTTTTATTCTGTTCTATTAATCTATGCGCCTGTTTCTATGCTAGCACCATACCATTTTGACGACTACAGCTTTGTAACATAACTTGAAGCCTGGATTGTGATGCCTCCAACTTTGCTTCTTAGAATTTTAGAATTTTTTTTTTGGTAATTATGCTCTCACCATAGAATTAAAATTTATGTATAAAAATAGAGGCCATGTGTCCTGGTTTTGGCCGTGTCGCTAGCATGTCATGTGATTCAGGTGAGTCTGTAACCATCTCAGGGCTCTGCAGACACTGCTGATCAGTCATAGCTCTCTTCTCCTCCCTGCAGCGGGCCTAGACTCAGTGTTAGAATCCTTTTCCATACAGGGAAGCCGCGACTGCTGAGGGGGCCATCTAAGGGAATACTTGAGATGCACCTGGTTTTCCATCCCAGAGCTAGTAATCCCCAGGGCCCTTATAGTCTTATAATTCCTCTGTAGCATACTGGATACAAGCTGATGTTTCCTACCCTGTCATGATGTACCTACCTTTTGGAGAGCCTTATGAAAGTGCCATCGGAAACCCTATTCCCGTAGGACCTATTATTACCAAGGGCTATTACACGGGGGACTGTGGCAACGGTGACCGTCTTGGTCTTGTTCACTGAGAAATCACCGGCATGTAGCCCAGTGCCTGGAACAGAAGAGGACTCAGCTATTTGTGGGGTTGAATGACTGAGTATGGGGGTGGGGGTGGTCTGCGTGAGAAAGTCTGCCTTTCTCTCATCTCTGTAAGAGGGATCCTCGAACTGAATTTATGCTTTGGAAAAGAAAGCTGCTTCCCTCCTCCTTCTGGATATTATTAGAATTGTAAAAGTCTCTGGATTTCTTCTCTGTGAATTTGTGTGTTGGCTTTCAAAGCCTTAGAAGTAGAATTTGAAGTAGAGCTTCAGCCTAGAAGATGAGGCAGCTCGGCTGGGGCTGGGGAACCATTAGGCGCTTTAGGAGAGGAGCCTCTCCTCCTGCTGGGGACCCAGCAGCTGCGCCAGCTCTGAGTCTCACTCCCCTGCCTGCTGCTGCTTTGAGGCTCCTGCCTGCTCTCTTCTCTCAGCCAGCTCCCATTCTGTATCTGCGTAGCCATCGCATAATTGCTTTGAGGGTCCGCCTCCTGGCTGAGGGCTCACCGCACGAAGCACCCTGAAAATTGTGGGCAAGTGTTTGACCAGCCCGACTGGGCTTTCCTGCCAAGAGTAGAAGAAGAAAAACATTTGCAATAGGTTCCGTGTGGTCACGGTATGCAAGACCTCATTAAATATAAGCCTCATAGCCAGTTCTCACTTTACACATGTGCAAACTGAGGCTCAGAGGAGGTAGTAACCCAGTGAGCAGGAGATGAAGCTGGAAACCATCTCCGGAAGGAGTGCAGGTGTCGGTGTTGACACAGTGACCAGCTACACAGAAGTCGGATGATCCCTCAGGAGAATGGGGGCGGGGAGGGTCCAGCAAGCACACTGAGTGAGAAAAGGGCACTCTTCCCTCCATTTAGTGTTACTTCCCTTCACTTACCTCTGGATGTGTTCCTCTGGGTCTAACCCTTGAAGAGTGAGTACATGGCATCTCCATCTTGGTGGCCTTCTGTTCTTGCTTTCATATTGTCCCCCAGGAAGAGAAAGGAACCTTGGGCGGTCCTTAAAAGTATGTGTGAAGAGGACAAAGAACATCTGGCTGTTCATTTTCTCATGGGAGAGCTTCTGCCTCCTTCCTCCTATCTATGGACATTGATTCCTGGCAGGACCGGGGAAGAGACAGTTTTGTTTTTTTTTTTTTTAATTGAGGTATAATTGACATATCATATCATATTAGTTTCAACTGTACAATGTAATGATTCAATATTTGTATACATTGCTAAATGATCACAATGATAAGTCTACTTAACAGCTGTCACCCTATGTAATTACAAATATTTTCTTGTGAGAAATTTGAAGATTGACTTTTTGAGCACCTTTCATATATGCTTTTGGTGTCAGATTAAAAAAATCATCAGCAAGATGGATGTCAAGGAACTTACTACTTACATTTTCTTCTAAGAGTTTTATGGTTTTAGGTATAATATTCAAGTCTTGAATTCACTTTGAGTTAATTTTTGTGTATGGCGTAGATAGTGGTCCAGTTTCATTCTTTTGGATGTGACTGTCAAGTTTTCTCTCAATACCACTTATTGAAGAGACTGTCCTTCCCCCATTGTATATTCTTGGCTCCTTTGTGATAAACTAATTGACCATATGTGCGTGGGTTTGTTTCTGGGCTCTAGTCTGTTGTATTGATCTGTGTCTGTTTTTATGCCAGTACCATACTGTTTTGATTACATTGCTTTGTAATATGGTTTGAAATAAGAGGTTATGATGCCTCCAGCTTTGTTCTTTCTCAAGATTGCCTTGGCTCTTTGGGGTCTTTTGTGGTTCCATGAAGATTTTAGAATTGTTTGTTCTGTTTCTGTGAAAAATGCCATTGGTATTTTGATTGAGATTGCATCACATCTGTAGATTGCTTTAGGGAGTATTTTAACAATGTTAATTCTTCTAATGAGCACAAACTATCTTTTCATTTATTTGTATCTTCAGTTTCTTTCATCAGTATCCTATAGTTTTCAGTGCACAAGTCATTCACTTCCTTGGTTAAATTTATTCCTACGTATTTTATTTTTTATGATGTAATTATAAATGGTATTGTTTTCTTAATTTCTCTTTTGATTATTTGTTAATAGTGTAAAGAAATGCAACAGATTTTTTATACTGTTTTTATGTCTTGTAACTTTACTGAATTTGTATATTCTAATTGTTTCTTGATGGAGCGTTTAGGGTTTTCTATATGCAATATCATGTCATATGCAAATAGTGACAATTTTTCTTTTCTTATTTGGACGTGTTTTATTTCCTTTACTTGCTGAATTCTTGCTGAATCGCTCCAGCTAGGACTTCCAACCAATATTATGTTGAATAAAAGTGGTGAGAGTGGGCATCCTTGTCTTGTTCTTGATCTTAGAGGAAAGCCTTTCATATTTTCACTGTTGAGTATGATGTTAGCTGTGGGCTTGTCCTATACGACCTTTATTACGTTGAGATATGTTCCCTCTATACTTACTTTGTCAAGAGTTTTTATCATAAATAGATGTTGAACTTTCTTTTTCTGCATCTAATGACATGGCCATATGATTTTTATCCCTCATTTTGTTAATGTGGTGTATCACATTGATTTGTGGATGTTGAACCAGTCTTGAATCCCTGGAGTAAATGGCACCTTATCACGCTGTATTATCCTTTTAATACATTGTTGCACGGGTGCTTGAGTGGCTCAGTCAGTTAAATGTTCCACTTCGGCTCAGGTCATGATCTCACAGTTTGTGAGTTCAAGCCCCGGGTCAGATTCTGTCTCCCTCTCTCTCCGCCTCTTCTGATGTGATCAGATTTTTTATTTCTTCATGATTCAGTCCTTATAGGGGAGCTAGATTTGTTCCAAACATGCCTTTTAGAATTTGTGTGATAAAGTATTCATTTATCCATCACTTGGGGGCTAGGGTAGGTGTGGAGGCAGGAGGGTACTCTGTCCTCCAGAAGCTTATAGTTTGTCCAGAGGTTTTTTTTAAAGATAAAGCTTTTTTTTAAATTTTTTTTTTTAATTTATTATTTCTAGGAGAGAGAGAGAGAGAGAGAGGGACAGCGTGAGCAGGGGAGGGTCAGAGAGAGAGGGAGTCACAGACTGAAACAGGCTCCAGGCTCTGAGCTGGCAGTCAGCACAGAGCCCGACGCCGGGCTCGAATCCGCGAACCGTGAGATCATGACCTGAGCCAAAGTTGGATGCTTAACCAACTAAGCCACCCAGGCGCCCCTGTCCAGAGGTCTTTTTAAATTAGAAACATTTTTGAATAATTGGTATGTTCATGTGGTTTAAATGTTAAACAGAGAAAAGGTAAGAAGTGTCCTCCTCATCTTCCAGGCATCTAGTTCCCCACTCAGGAGGTAATTACTGTGAATAGTATCTTCTGTCTTTTTTCTGAAGATATTCTGTCCATGTTGTTCAGTGGCTCTTAATGGGGCCCAGGGGAGGTGGAGCGAATCATGACGACCTGGGGAAGGTTTTCTAAGGGTACGTGGCTGCAGCCATCAGGCGATGGGGTCAGGGAGGATGAGCAGGCAGAGATATTCTGAAAACGATTCCTACAGGGCTTGGGTATAAACCCCTCTTCCAGGCCCAGCCATGGGTCTAGCTAGACAGGCAAGATCATTACGTGTGGAAATGGACCTAGTAGTACAGGAGTTCACTAGAGACGAAGGTCACATTCTGGCACAGCCAGAGGGTTCTGGGCAAGACAGCAGCAGTGGGTCTGCTGTGGCGGGGTGGTGGGGGAGTTGGGGTAAACTTTGTGAAAAGTTACCACCTTCAACCTTTCTGGGCCTCTGTGTTCCTCATTTATGAAACTGCTAATCCAGGGTTTTCAACTTTTTCCCCCCTTGAATCCCTGTAGCAGTCTGAAGGAATGCGTAAACAGCTCTAATGTGTATTTAAAACATGGAGGTAATTAATGTAGACGGATTACACTGAAACCTGACAGTTTCCCCACCTGGCCCAGGGTAGTCCTGTCACATAGGGCCCTGTGCTCTGGGGAGGCCAGGGCCGGGTTCTGGTCCCCGGGAGCTGCTCTGCATCCTGGGCTGCTTGCGGCCTACTGGCGGTTACTAGGGAAGGTGATGGGGGGATATTCCCTCCGAGGTTGCTTTGCAAAGAGTCCAATGAGCAATCCATTCCCCCCTGATTATTAGCTTCACCTCTGTCTACACCAGATCTTCTGTCCTAACTGAGGATGAGTAGCTCTGTCTGGTGTTGGGTTTCCAAAAGGTGGCAGCACTGTCCTAGGAAACAAACCCCATGTGGGTGGGGAGGGCCTGCCCTCATAGCCATGCCTCTGTAATTTCGTGGAGCACTTTCTGAGTCTGCCTGCGTGGACCTTGATCATGGTACTGTCTCCTCCCCACTCAGTGAGTCTCGACATTAGAGATGGACCTGGGCCAGGCCCTGGCTTCTGTTCTCAGCCTGTGGTGGGGCCACCCCACAGGGGCCACCCTGAGGGCCGCTAAGCCTCACAGGTGCTTGGCTGGATGGGCACACATCTCAGAACTGGCCCACCATCATGTGCAAAAGAAAGTTACATTCCTGCAATCAGCTTAGCTCCTTTCTACTTCCCATGTTTGCCGTGGGAGTTCTGGAGGAAGGTGGGCGCTTTAAGCACTGGAGTCTCGGGCAGTTTAGGCCGAATTTCTTCTCCTCAAATAATTTAACATTGGCTAAGACAGCACCGAGAATTTGGTGGATCTGTTTAAGGCAGGTGGCAGTGTAGCGATTTCCGGAGTGCCCCAGACCCTTCAGACTGGGTGACCTTTCATCGTTTCTCTGCTGCGGGGTCTGGGGTTCAGAAGCGGGGAGTTGCTGCTTCTGATGTGTGTGTTCACATGGGCTTGGGTCAGTACCTGAATGGTAATTGAAGCAGTCAATTTTCAAGAATCTGCTAGAAGATGAAATTGTCATTATAGTCAGAGGAGAGCATCAGAAGGGCCTGGTTTAGACGTACCTTCTGACAGGTGGATACACTGGCTCTCCCGTTCCAAGCCTGTGCCTCTAGCGCCCGAACAGAGTCTTTTAGGAGGATTTACTTCTACATATCATTCTTTAAGCCACCTTGCTAATCCTCTATTCCCTTCATCTTCTATGTGTTCTCTCTTTCACACAGAGATGCATATATATACATTTGTACATTCATGAAGGCAAAGAGAGAAGTAAAAAACAAAACAAAAAACCCCACAAGTTTTATTCATCCATTTATTCCAAAATTATCGAGTCCTTGCTATGTACTAGGCATTGTCCTGATAGTAATTGGAGGGCACAGTCCCTATTTCCATGGAGTTTAGGGGGAGGAGACAGACAATGTACAAATAAATGTGCTAGAAAAGTATTGGGTGTAAATATGCCCTCCGGATAAGTGGTCCCAGGATGTGACAGCGCGACGGAGTTGTTACCGTGCACAGGGTGAGCAGGGAATGCCTACCACCCCTGAGGACGTGACTGGCGTCAGCATGATGAGGGAAATGGGGACGTAGCGTCAAGGCCACGGGGCAGGCAGCGGCCTGTCATGTTTAGGGTACGGAGAGAAAGGCCAGGGGCAGGAGCCAGATCACAGGATGTGATGTAGTCATTGAAGGTTTCTAAGCAAGTGAGGGAAAAAGTGCCTCCAACCCAATTAAATGACTTGTAAGCCCATCAAGCGCACACATTGGGGTCTATTTTGGGCACCTCAGTAGAAGAATAGCAGAAGGTAGCGGGAGCCAGCTGGCGTTTGTGTGGCATGTAACTCTGTGCTCCTGCATGTCCTCTCCTCTACACCCTACACCAGCCCCCCGAGGACAGCACTGTTCCCTTCCCTTTATCTGCAAGAAAAGCAAGGTGTGGAGGCTGGAGGGGCAGAGCTGGGATTTGAACCCCAGGGACCAAGCTCCAAGCCCCTGCTTCATTTGCCTTCCTGGAAATGGACCCATGGGCAGCTTTATGTTGTTGTTGTCATCATTTTGTTGTTGTTGTTGTTGTTGTTGTTACTTAATTAAAAAACCCATGATTTATCTCTGTTTGTTTGTTTATTCTGCACCCAGCATAGGGCTCCAAGTCATGACCCCAAGATCAAGAGTCACACACTCCTCGTACTGAGCCAGTCAGGTCCCATATTACTACTTAATATGTACAAAATGTTGTTATAATTTACGTTTCCTTGAACACTACTGAGATTGAACACTTTTCATGTATTTTTACTTTTTTTTTCATGTATCTTTACTTTATCTTTTCTAAAATATGTATAACCTAGAGTCTGTCGTTTTACCCATTTAAAAATGTTTATGTTTGAGAGACGGGGAGAGAGAAAGAGAGAGAGAAGGCTCATACGGGCATGCACAAGCAAGAGAGAGTCAGAGAGAGGGAGAGAGAGAATCCCAAGCAGGCCCTGCACTGTCAGCAGAGAGCCTGATGTGGGGCTTGAACTCAAGAACCATGAGATCATGACCTGAGCCAAAATCAAGAGTTGGACACTTAACCAACTGAACCACCAAGGCACCTCTATCATTTGAGCCATTTTTAAGTGTACAGGTCAGTGGCATTTCTGGAACTTTTTGTCACCTTCAAATAGAAACTGTAGCCATCAAGCAAGAACTCCTCATTCCCCCTCCTCCCAGCCCCTGGTAACCTTGAATCCACCTCCTGCCATGATGAATTTGTCTAGTCTAGGTATTTCCTATAGATAGACTCATCCAATATTTGTCCTTCACGTCTGGCATATTTGACTCAGCATACGGTCTCCAGGGTTGGTTCCCGAGGCAGCATGCACCAGAACATGATTCCTTTTTATGGCTGAATAGTGTCCCATTGTGTGTACGTACCACGTTTTGTCTGTCTATCCAGTGATGGAGTTTCTACCCAGGGCAGCTTTTCACATGGAGATAGGACCTTACCAACTACTCACTCACTCCTGTTCTGAGGACACTTTCTGAACCCTGGAGAATCTGTTTGCCCTGCATCGGGGTGAGCCTCCCCTGTGTATGGTTAGAGGTGCTGCTGAGTTTCGTCGGGTATCAACCTTTAAGTATTTAAAAAGCTCAAGATGAACACTGTAATTGTTCCTGTGTCAATATGGACTCTCATTTGATCCTTGCCTGTCCACCTCCTAGCAGTGTCGTGTCAGAGGAGAGCTCCACAGGGTTATTTCGTTGTTTACCTCTGAGCTGGAAGCCTCTCTCCTGCACAAGGACAATTTAGCTTGTCCCAGAAATTCTCCAGAGGAGCCGCAGAGGAGCCCCAAGTCTGTGCTGGGGGACCCCGAGCAGGCCAGGTCTACCTGGCTTCAGTTTCCTCATCTGTAAAATGGCATAAAACTCCTCCTAAGATTCTGTGTCCTTCCCAGACAGGTTAAGAAGTTCCTCATTATTGGGGCGCCCGGGTGGCTTAGTCGGTTAAGCGTCCGACTTTCGCTCAGGTCATGATCTCACGGTTCGTGGGTTCGAGCCCCGCGTCTGGCTCTGTGCTGACTACCAGCTCGGAGCCTGGAGCCTGTTTCAGAGTCTGTGTCTCCCTCTCTCTCTGACCCTCCCCTGCTCACGCTGTCTCTCTCTCTCTCTCTCTCTCTCCTAGAAATAAATAAAACATTAAAAAAATTAAAAAAAAAAAGTTCCTCTTTATTTCACTTCCAGGAAGCCCCCCGCCTCCCCTACCCCCCCCATCCAATCTATGGAACTGGTCAGCATCCCCCTGTAATCCCGCATTTTCCATGATGGCTGCAGGCCCTCAGCCACTGAGGAGATGGCAAAGCTGCTTCTCAGCATGGAAAACAGGTGGCTGGCAGCCCCCACACTAGTTGGGTTTCTTTTCCTCATCCTTGGCAGCCAGTGCTGCTGTTTGGTAGGGAGCCCCCTGACCTCCCCCGCCCCCGACCCCGCCGGCCAGCCCTTCTATGGATGCCCAGCAGCTCCCGGGCGGCCTTGGGAAGTAGGAGCTGCGCCTTCTGGGTGAACTGCCCCCTCTCTCAGGGCCAGGAAAGAAGCGATGCTGGTGGTGACCTGTGTGCTCCTGAGCCGCCGGCTGTGTGAGAGAAGATTCATTGGCTGCATCCGTCTCCCCCAAGGCATGAGGCCACTCACGGCCAGTTTTCCTTTTCAGAGCGATAAATCTGAGAAATCCTGTGCTGCAGCAGGTGCTGGAGAGGAAGAATGAGGTCCTGTGCGTCCTGACGCAGAAGATCGTGACGACGCAGCAGTGTGTGATCTCAGAGCACGTTCAGGTGGAGGAGAAGTGCGGCGGCATGGTGGGGATCGAGACCAAGATGGTGCAGGTGCGCGGCGGGTCCAGGGGTGTGGAGGTCCCGCTTGTCACGGCCGGGGTCAGGGGCCTCCTGGGGTTGTGTCTTTGATTGTCAGGACTCTTCTGTAGTGAGCTAAAAGAAATCCAACTCAAGTCGGTTTAAATGAGAAACAACATACTGGCTCGCGTAACTGAAACATGCAGGGAAATCTAGTTCAGTTGTTGCTAGGAGGGAAATCTGGAAAACAGGGTGTGCTGCCTCCCCTGGGGGTGGGGCCCCTCTCAGGTAGGCACTGTCCTTGTGCGGTGGCGGCTCCATGCCTCCATCCCATCGGCTGCCACCCTAGGGGCCGGTGTGCTTCAGGGCTGGCTCCCACCAGGCCCTCTTGTGCCCATTTCTGAAGCAGACCGAGGCTGCGCAGTAGGACCCTCAGAATGGCCACGCAGGCGTGGGTCAGGCGCCTTCCCCAAAAGAAAATGGGTCAAAGGAGCACTGGTCAGGCCGATGCACAGAGAGCCACTGGAGCCCCTTGGAGCCAAAGGTCTCAAAATGATTTCTTTGGGATCGCTTGCCTCAAATCCTTTGTGGACTGAGTTAGGGAAGGTAAAGAGCAGTACACGTGTCCATACACACAAAAACAGACATTTCTGGATTAAAATAAAGGCAGATTTACTACCAGGCTGATCCCGGAGCCAGCACTAGACTTCTGTGGCACAGGAGGCTGTCAGCCCCAGACTGTTTCCTCCACCGCTTGCCCTGGTGCCTGTTCTTAGCGATTTGCTTCCTGGAGTAACTTCTGGCTTTTGCCGGAGGCCCTGGGGAAGCTGTATTTGGAAGAAGGTGGAGACAGAGATCGGGTCTGGAGGCGGACTCTCCCTGGCGCAGGCGGGCTGGACAGCAGCGAGGAGGGAGGGGCCTGACGGGAGGTGACTCTGGTCACCCCTGCTGGTGTTCCTGCCCGTGGTGACCCCACCACGGGCCTGGCGCCTTCCTGGGAATCAGGAAGCCGGCTGTCCTCACACCAGCTGGGATCCAGTTGCTAAAAGGGGTCTCTGATTTCCAGTGTTGAGGCGATGGTGTCCCCAGGCGGTCCCGGGAAGGGGTCATACTTGTAACAGTGTTGGAAGCACAGAGCTCTGCTGCCTGGCTCTTGGTGCCTGTCTCGTCCCTCCGGCATCTCCCCTGCACTTGTGCACAGCCACTCTGCCATCCACAGGGCTCTGGAATGAGGCCCCTGGGAGGTCCTCGCTCTTAGCTAGGTTCTCCCAGTCAGGTGCTGACGTCCTTTGGGACTGTCATTGTCCGGCTGTCACAGTGGTTACCGTAATCCTCCGTGAGGAAATGACAAGTTACCTTGTCTCATTTATCCTTTTGATTCAGTACTGTCGACCTAGCCTCACTATCCCCCAAACTCCGGAATCTCACTTTTTTTGGTCCCCACAAAACTTTGGCCATTTACTTCCCAATATGTGCATCACATCATGAGGCCCACAACGATCACACCCTTACGTCTGCCGTCTGGCTCCTCCTTTCCACTTGATTCCTTGGGCATTTGCTCAGGGTTTCTGTGGGCCAGGCCCCAGGCCGGCCACAGTGGGGAGGCAGAGAGAAGCCTGGGGGAGTCCGAGCGCAGGGGGGCAGCCTGTGCTCTCACTCCCAGGTGTCCGCGAAGGAGGACGGGAATGTCATCAAGGACACCAACGTGGTGCTGGAGATCCCGGCTCCCGCCACCATCGCCTACGGCATCATCGAGTTGTACGTGAAACTGGATGGCCAGTTCGGTGAGTGCCGCCTCCTGCCCCGGGTGTTGGGGGAGGGCGATGGGAAGTGCGGGGATGTCCCGTGACAGGTGGGACAGGTGCGACAGGTGGGCTGCATGGGGAGGGCGTCCGTGCGGGTGAGCTTTCACCAGCACGGCTCAGGGTTCCCGATGTGGGCGTGCCGTCAGACAGACCAGGGTCGGCCCTGAGGCCGTGGTGTCTGTGAGGCCTCAGGCAAGTTGTGGATGTCCCCACGCCTGCCTTCTCCGTCTCTGGAAGGGGAAAGGCAGTCCCTCACGGAGCTGCGGTCGGGATTCTAGGCGATGAGGCATGTGAAGTGCCCGGCACAGCTGTTAATAATGCTATCACCACCAGCAACCCACCCTCCCCACAACGTGAAGCCAAAAATGCTCCACTTGACCTTGCTCTGCTGATCACCGGTGTGTTCAAAGCTGGGAGCTCCTGGTCATTGTATCATCTGAAGAAAACAAGGGCTTTAGGGTCGCTCCTGTTTGCTGATCTTAGATGCTCGCGGCCCCTCCTTCCCGCTTGTCCTGACAAGAGGCTGTGCTGAACCCAAGAAAGCTGACCGCTTCTTGGGGACACGAATGAATAAATATAATAATGGACTTTGTAAGCTCTGTAATGTTATAGTTATGTTTATAACAAAGAGTCCTGTTTTAGAGATTTATACCGAAGTCTTCGCAGATGAAATGGTAACACATATGTGGATCGCTTCGAAAATGGTCCGGGTGGAGTGTAAAGGGTGTGTGCGTGGGGTCAGGAGGCATAAAGGACCGCTGCCAGAGCTGGTTGTACTACTCCCGTGCCATTTCACGTTTTCCATAATGAAAAGTTTTAAAAGCTGTGCCCTGATACACCATGCACGTACGTCTCCTGTTCTTCTCCCACTGGTTCTCTGAAGTGGCAGGTTAGGGAGAAGGAAGTTGTCCGGGAGGCAGCTTTTTGTGTGCACTTGGCTCACATGAGTTAACCAGGGCGTTGAGCTACAAGTACAGGCACTTAGAACACTCACTGTCCTTAACTGACAGTCAAAGAAGAAACGCGTGAGGCCCAGAATGCAATGGCAGACTCCACTTTTACTTCACACATGGAGCAGCCTGCCTCCATTTCAGGGAGGTGACACAGAGTGAGGGTGTCAGGTTTTTAGATGTTGTTCTACAGAGGTTCCACAGGGACGCGTGAGCTATCAGAAATGCCAAGAATCATGACCGACAGGCTTCCGGCCACGGTTCTAAATGTGTCCTCATTGGCATTGTTATGATTTTATTCCATCTCTGCGGGTGACTTCTAACTACTTGAACAAGGTTGTTGCTGCTGTTTTTGTTATCAGCATGTTGCCGCATGCACTTTCATGACTCCGGCCTAAGATGTTTCCGCCTGGTTATCCTGTTCAGATAGATTGGTAGTCAAGGGGTCACATCTATAAGGCTTGGGAAAGCTTGGCCTGCACCCAAGGGTGCCCATGAGTGCTCTCAGGACCTCTGGTGGCCGGGGACCGGGCTGGGGCTACCACTCAAGGCCGTGGGGCCTGTGGGGGTCCCCATCCTGTCCTCTGAGGAGGTGACAGCGCCCTGGCCTGCTTGCAGCTCTGATGACCTCTGTCGCTCCCGCAGGGGGCCTCTCTTCTCAGACAGGGTTGGGAAGACACAGCCTTGTCTGGCTGGCTCTCCTGTTTGCATTTCATTTCCAGCCTTTTATCTGGGCTGGCTTCTGCTGTCTTTGAAAATAAACTCCTCTTTGTGCTGTTGAGAAGAGGTGCCCAGGGGGAATTGGGGAGGTTCTTTTGGCTCAAATCCTGCACCCTGGTCTAGGAGGCCCTGCTCCATCGCCCTTTCCCACTGCCGACTGCCATTCCTGTGCAGCCTGGTGGCCCGGCCGACATTCTGTGTGACTCATGGCCTGATTTTTAAGCCAGTTCTGCTCGCTGCTCCCTTTTCCCTAGCTGTGTTCCACAGAATATTCTGATCTGGCTTCATAAACATAGACTTGCAGGGGCCAGAAGGGCCCTTAAGAGGCTGCCTGATGTCTCCTCCCCACCTTCTGGGCGAGGGGCGGGGAGAATACACTGGACAAGGATCCTGTTTGTCCTCTGAAACTTTAAGTAGAGGCTGACTCCTCTGAGTCCCTTGTGGGAGGTACCATGTGGCCTGTCCTAGCCAAGAGATTCTCTCAGTCATGACCCTTTCCTTTACCAATAGCTCTCCTCTTCTAGCCAATCAGAAACGTCATTTTATGGTTTTGAACTTTAGCCTTGTGCTTTGTACAGTGAGGCATTATGCCAGTGTGCTTTCAGTGCGTACTTCTGACTGGATACCCTGTGGACATGAACCTGTGCCTGACTTGGCCTCACAGGTCAGTGCACTTGTCTGCAGGTCTACTGGCCCCAGTAGTATCTCCCACCAGGTCCTGGCGCACACTCTTAATTGGCTCCCCTGCCTCTTTCCCGATCTGTTCCTTCCTAGCACTATAGCTAATATGATTCTTTAAAAATAAAAATGTGGTCATTTTACACACCTGCTTAAACGCCTTTCAAGGGCTCCCTTTGTCCCAAAACAAAGTCTGCACTTCAGGTGCGTTGGGGTACAGCCCCCGCAGGTTTCCAGCCTGCCTTCTAGTCTCCAGATGCAGCCATCTGGCCAGAGTTAACCCAGTGTCTGGGGACACTCCTCTCACTCTTATTCCAGGCGTGCTCTCTGCCTCTTTGCCCAGCTAATTCCTACTGAAACTTTAGGAGGCTCCTTAGACACTGCTTCATTCCAGAAACTTTTTTCTGGTTCTCTCTCTGCTCTTGCCTTTTTGGCTTCAGGGACCTATCCACCCCCTCCAATACCACCTATGCTATGTCTGTTCCCACTTGTAACATATTTATTGTTGAGGCATGGAGTGTAGTCCTTTCATGTCACTGGCTCCTGGCACAGTGCCCAACACCAAAAAAAAAAAAAAAAAAAAAAGAAAGAATTGGTAGTGTCTCCAGGGGCCTGTGCATGTGTACAGGCAAGAGTGGTGCTGGTACCATAGACTCCTAAATTACCAGCTGGGGGCCTAGCCCGCTCCTGACAGGGTTTGAGCCTATGTTAACTGTCATGGTGGCTGTCCTGGGGGAGCGAAGTTAACACCTGAAGGCTGGTTCACATTCAGCTGCCTCAGTGCCTGGTGCCAAGGGTGCAGCAAGCCAGGGGTGCTCCAGATGCCTAGTGAGTGTTGGTCGGTTGAATGCATACATGAAGGATTGTTTCATTTGTCTTTAGACAGTCATTTGATCTTTGTCATTAGTACCCACAGGCAAGGAAATCTATGTGCTAATCATCATGCCGTCCACAGTTTTATTCTGTAGCCTGTGCTTAAGTACACAAATGATTAAATAGAAGCGTAAGGGGCCCTGAGTGCTTCAGTCGGTTAAGCATCTTGACTTTGACTCAGGTCATAATCTCATGGTTTGTGGGTTTGAGCCCCATGTCAGGTTCTGTTCGGATAGCTCAGAGCCTGAAGCCTGTTTTGGATTCTGTGTCTCCCGCTCTCTCTCAAAAATAAACATTAAAAAATTTTAAATAGAAACATAAAAAGAACCCTGATTCACAAGTGCACTGGCTATTTTTGCTTATTAAGGACATAATAGCTATTACATAATAGCTACTATCTTAGGTTCTTAAATATGGACGTATTTAAGGAAACATTTCATTATTTAAAAAAACTTTTTATTATGGAAAAGTTATACATGTTCAAAAGTAGAGATAATAATACTATGAACTCCCATGTACCAGCTTTAATAACTGGGGTGATTCATGTTTCATCTATAACTTGACCACCCCACTCAATTATTTCAAAACAAATCCTAGGCATTGTATTGCTCTGTCTATAAATATTTCAGTATACCTGAAGATAAACTTTAAAAAAAAAAAGACTAGTTTTTGTCTTTATATAGATTCATAGAAATTGCATTTATTTGTGCCTGGTCTTTTCACTTATCATGTTTGTAAGATTCATTCATATATAAAAAAAAGATTCATTCATATAATTGCAGAAATTTAATTGTTGAGTATTTTATTAATGAAGAGAAGACAAGACTTGAAAATTGCAACCACATACCACTCATATACTTAAATATGTTGTCAATAATACTTTAATATCAGTTCAATCAAATCAAATCTGTTAATCAAATTTAAATTTTTTTGTTTCAAACATGGTGAGTTGTTTATGATTTGGTTTTATTAAAAAGAACACCACTAGAGGCACCTGGGTGGCTCAGTTGGTTAAGCGTCTGACTTTGGCTCAGGTCATGATCTCCCAGTTCGTGAGTTCAAGCCCTGTGTCAGGCTCATGCTGACAGCTTAGAACCTGGAGCCTGCTTCAGATTCGGTGTCTCCCTCTCTCTCTGCCCCTCCACTGCTCACACTCTGTCTTTCTCTCTCTAAAAAATAAACATTAAAAAAATTTTTTAAAAGAAAACCACTGGCCCAAAATGGTGTCATTTAAAAATTTACTCAGTTGAATTTTTGTTATTTAACAGTTTGTTCAAATCAGGCTAAGGAAAACCTGATGTTGGAAAGATTGCTTCCTACCCATTCAGAGAGGACACACTAGAGAACTTTATGTTGAGAACAACCATTTCTCCTATATTGGTAGGGAGTGGCTGAGTTTTCATTAAATAGTGTAATGTGTAGGAAGTGGGTTTATGACGTCAGAGAGTGAATGTGTCCCCCTGACCCCCCACTTCCCTATTAAGTAAACCTGGGTTTGAGATGTGCCAACAAGGCCCCTGCTGACCCTATGCCTGGCTTGTCCTTTTCTCCCACATGACAGAATTCTGCCTCCTACAAGGAAAGCATGGTGGCTTTGAGCTTGAGAGAAGTGACGCTGTCTTCGTGGACGCTCTGCCCTTTCAAGAGTTTCCATTTGGGGACATGCCAGATGCTGGGCCGGGACCATCTGCTCTGCATTGGCCACTGGGTGTTTTAAAACAAGGTATTGCCAGCAGGGTGGGGTGTGGTGAGTTGACAGGCTACTTTAGCACTGTACTTCAGGAGGTGAGGTGGCCTTTAGGAGCAATGAGTCCTCAGTGACTTAATGGAGAGCATTTGAGAACAGAGGGGACAGTGCTTCCAAGTCAAACCTAGTCCAGTCAACAGGATCCACCTCTGTGAAATCTCAGGGAACCTCAGGTCTTTGATGCCACGTTTTGAGGAAGGGAGGGAAGACTAAAAAGAGTAAAAGAGTCTGGGGTTTGGCATTTTCTTTCATTGTATCCACAGAAGACTTGCAGACTATTAAAAGTAGCTAGTCAGCAGCAAAGAGAGAGATCCCAAAATTTGCATTTGTTTCATTATATTCCAGCCTTCACTGCCAACACAGGCAAGGCTTTCGTCAGCATTGCAAAATGCTCTCTTGGGGGCCCTTTACCCATGTGGCTTGAAGCCCTGCATCTTGTGAGGAGGAGGGAGTACCTGTGATTTGCCTGCAGCAATTGCTTTTATTCCTCACAGCATTTTGTGTTTAAAAAGTTGGTTTTTCTTGTGGTGGTGTGGGCAGGCGGAGGCAGGGGAAGTGCAGTATATAGCAGAAGAGGAAATGGACAAAGAAAAGGGAAAACAAATAACTGGGTAAGAACTTGGTAAAAAGAGCTAGAAGCAGCTCAGAATGATCTGGCTGGGAGGATAAGAAGAGACTCACTTATGGGGCTTCAGTGAGTCCCAAACTAGAAGATACTTCTCCTTCTGTAGCAAAAGCATCAGTGTTGGAAGAAATGGCAGGGAAAGCCCACTCTTTTTTTTAAAATTTTTTTAAAATTTTTTATTTTTACAAATAGTTTATTGTCAAGTTGGTTTCCATATAACACTCAGTGCTCATCCCCACAAGTGCCCTCCTCCATACCCATATCCCCCCTCCTCCCCCCACACCCATCAGTCCTCAGTGTGTTCTCATCATTCAAGAGTCTCTCATGGTTTTCCTCTCTCCCTTTCCCCCACCATTTCCCCCCTTTCTCTCCCCCATGGTCCTCCATTAGGTTCCTCCTAATCTTCCTATACGTGCAAACATATGATATTTGTCCTTCTCTGACTTATTTCGCTCAGCATAACACCCTCAAGGTCCATCCATGTTGCTACACATGGCCAGATTTCATTCTTTCTCATTGCCATGTAGTATTCCATGGTATAGATAAACCACATCTTCTTGATCCATTCATCTGTTGATGGACACTTAGGCTCTTTCCATGTTTTAGCTACTGTTGAGAGTGCTGCTATGAACATTGGGGTACATGTGCTCCTATGCCTCAGCATTTCTGTATCCCTTGGGTAAATTCCTAGCAGTGCTATTGCTGGGTCATAGGGGAGTTCTATTGTTAATTTTTTGAGGAACCTCCACACTGTTTTCCAGAGGGGCTGTACCAGCTTACATTCCCACCAACAGTGTAGGAGGGTGCTCATTTCTCCACATCCTCGCCAGCATCTAGAGTTCTCTGATTGGCTCATTTTAGCCACTCTGACTGGCGTGAGGTGGTATCTCAGTGTGGTTTTGATTTGTATTAGGGAAAGCCCACGCTTAGGATAAGGCTCTCCCATCTTGCAGGGCTGCAGGCCACTCCTCCACCTCCTTGAGATAGACAGTTGGGTCCAACTTCCAGCTGCCATTTAAGCACGGTTGTAGGTTAGGACACAACAGAGTGGCCCTGCAGCCATAGACTGGGCTCCAGGGAAGGGACAAGAGCATTCATGGGCTGCAGCTTCCTTATCATTTCCTTTCCCACCAGTCTACCCTATCAGTTGGCCATTCAAGTCAGCCTGAAGTGGAGGAGGGTGGGGGACAGCCTGGCCTTTGTGCCCTTGGACCTTACACCAACCAGGAAAGCTCTTCTGTGCAGCCTGGCCTGGCAAAGACCTAGCTGCGTTTATAGGGAAGTTTTTGAATGGATCAGTGACTGATGTGACCTGTTCTCTCTATGGAGCTGTCTGACTACTATGTGCTTGAATTTGCCATCAGCAGAGGTAGTACGTTATGTATGAGAGAGTATGCAGAGTATGCATCTCTGCATATGAAACAGCTTTGGTTTATCACATCTTGCTTTTAAATCCCCACTGGGCTTAGTTTACTACAAGTGTTTCAATGTCTTAAAAAAAAAATACAGAAAAGATTTTAAGGAGAGAGCCTCAAGCATCCTGCAGAAGATGTCGTGTAACCCAGCCAGGGGGCCTGTGTACCTGCTTGTTCTCCAGGATGGGTGAAGAATAATAAATGGGAAAAAATGGAATGGCTGGTGTTTGCCATAAAAATAGGGTGGCAGACTCCTTGAAAAGCAAGCATTAAATATTAAAGGATAAAAATATGCATGGTACTAGAAGAAAGGACATGGAAAATAATGGACTTTGGAATCTGCATGGCTGCAAAGCCCTGTAAATGTACTGGGTGCTGATTAGTAATGCAGCCTTGATAACTTACTTCTGTAGAAATCATGCTAAGGAGGAGTCTAAATAATTGATTAGACTTTTCCAGAAAGTAGACTTAATGTTTTTTCCAGAAAAAAAGTCTGAAACAAATCTGGGTGGCCCTCTTTTTCTCTTTTTGTTCCCCTTCTTTCTTCTTGCAGTAGTGTAAGTGGTTACTGACAACCGTGCAGGGAGGGCGGTATCTAACTTGATGTCCTTTGCTTCCTAGTTCCATGACTGCCTATGTTGCTGCACGTGTCTTTCCAAGAACTGAGGACAATTACCATAAAAAGCAAAGGCTGCTGTCCCTTGTTCTAAGACACGCACAACAGTCATGATGCTGGGTGTGCTCTGCTGTTTTCACAGCGACTTTGCTCTTGGAGCGGAATTTCCATCCACTTGCGGAGCTGCCGGAACAGCAACAGACAGCACTTAGCAACATTCTCCAGGCGGTCCTGTTTGATGAAGAATTGCTTGTGGTCCTGGAACAAGTGGTAAGACCAGAGACCTCTCGAAGAAGTGTTTCTACCCAGGGTTTTGGGAGATGTAGACAGGCTAGACCTCTTGGGATGAGGCTGTGAGTTGGGATGCTGGGATAAAATTGCATTTAAAATTTCCCCACTTCCTTTAAACCTTAAAGTTTCTTTTTTTTCTTACTCCC
Source organism: Crocuta crocuta (assembly GCF_008692635.1). Classification (NCBI taxonomy): domain Eukaryota; kingdom Metazoa; phylum Chordata; class Mammalia; order Carnivora; family Hyaenidae; genus Crocuta; species Crocuta crocuta. Next base: position 11,177,116 of record NW_027532002.1, read on the forward strand.
AGGTCCTTAGTTTTCTAATTGCAGAAAGGCAGCTGATGTCAAGAATCAAAGTGTAGATTGGTTCTCTTGGGCTGTCTCAGTAAATTACTACAAAGTCTCTTAGAGTTCTGGAGGCCAGACATCTGTAGCTGAGAAGTCAGCAGGGCCATGCTTCCCCCAGGCTCTAGGGGTAGATGCTTCCTTGCCTCTTCCAGCTTCCTGTGGCTCCTGATGCTCCCTGGCTTGTGGCCACACTGCTCCAGTCTCTACTCTGTCTTCCTATGCCCCTATCTTCTGTGTTGATGTCTTCTCCTTTTCTGTCTCTTCAGGGACACTTACCGTTGGATATTAGGCCCATTCCAGCCTACAAGCATCTCGAGATTTTTATTTTAATTATACCTGCAAAGATGCTAATTCCAAATAAGGTCAACATATATTTTGGGGACCTCTGTTCAGCCCCACTATAAGGGGGCTGTGTGGTAGAATCCAATAAGTCAACTTAATAGAGTAAGTCAACTTACTCTACTCAGAATAGATTGAAAAGCAGGACTTTGTATTTTTTTGCTTGTTTCGTTTTGTTTTGCAGCAGCAGGACTTTCTGGGGAGGTTGAGTTCCTTACCTATTGTACAAATGGTGAGGGACACACCACCTGGCAGTCTGCCACACTTTGTACTCTCCTTCTTTAAGGGGGCTACAGCAGATTATTCATATGATAAGAGTGGTTTTTTTTTTTCTATTATTCAGAGATTTTGGACTCTGATTTTCTGATTCAATGGTTTCATGGTTTCCAGGAGAGCATTCATGTTATTTTCCCCTCTTGAAATTGGACTGTACCAAAAGAGCTTGGCCACCAGTGGGGCCCCTACATTTGTAGAAATAGTCCAACAGTACAAGACATCTGGGTGTTCTGGATGATACACAGCTCAGAGGGTATGCTAGCTCCAGGGAGAACACATATGTTTCAAAAAGCCCTGATGTATACTTCCTAGAATAGCTCCTTCCAAGAGGGAAATATCAGACCAGTAGTATACTCTGGAAAGAACATCAGGTGCCGTGCAAGTGCAGGAGAAGCAAGCTGCCCAGGTAGTGGGGGCCAGTGGGGTCTTCTATGACTGCATCTGATGTGGAGGTGATGATGGAGGAGAGCTCACTCCTCACTGGCAGGGCCATCTGCCTCCCAGCAGCCAGCAGGACCAGTGCTCATGAATGAAGCTGCTCTGGGTCTATCTGGGAATGTGGCTGGGGGCTGCTGTGCCAAGTTTAAGGCTGGATAATCATGATGGGATAACGTTTTCTTTTTCTTTTTTTTAATGTTCTCCTCCTCAGTTCTGCATGTACTCACTTGTTCCTGATCTCTGATACAACCTGACAGACCCTGCCCTGTCCTGGAAGGTTTTAGTCATAGTTCCTGCATCTATCTTACCCTTGCTGTGAAAGAATAGTACCTGGGCAAGGCTGTTTATTCTCTTCTTATGAAGAAGGTTATTAGTAACCTGGAAGATTACTAATTTAAAAACAGAAAAGAATGCAGGCTTTTGCTTTACTGGAGAGACGGTGGAAGGGCAAGGGGTTGCGTGTCATGGGGTAGAGGCCCAGCTCTGGCTTTACTACATCCATCTCTTTTCTCTTCCTCCTGCAGTGTGAGGACGTGGTCAGTGGCCTGTTGCCTCCAATGGCAGTATTGGGGGAGCTTAAGCCCCCACACCAGCAGGACCTCATGGCTTTCCTGTGTCTGGCAGGGTACAGAGTGCAGGGCAAGTGTCCAGGTCCAGAGGATGCAGTCAGCAACCAGAAGCTCTTTTCTACAGTCTACTTCTTGGTCAGCGCACTAGCAGGTATGGAAAAAGAGAAAAGAAGTACTGTTGTGGCTTTGAAATCGCTTTGCTTACTACTGTGGAAGATTTGGTAAATATGATTCTCTCCCTTTCAGCAGTACAGGGAGGGTAAGTAGGAGGCTGAGGGCACATATCATTGCCATGAAAAGTCATAGACTTGAGTGTGATGCCAGCTTCCTCTACTCTCTTTACTCTTCCAAGGAGGGCTGTCTGTGCACACATGCCCTCAGCAGCACAGGAAGGCATCTCCTCAAACACAGCCTGTGATTCACACTTGAGCCCTGACACTGCTGCATGGCAGTGGCTTCCATCTGCCTACTGCTTTTTCCTCTAATGTTTTGGTACTTCTGATCCTTGTTGTAGACTTATTGGCCACCTTGTGTACATTTGGGCACGGAGACTGTGGAGAGTATCCCGATGCACTAGGATGCTGAGCCCGGCAGCAACACTGCTTCCATTACTGGTCCTGGGGTGGCTCTCCTGGGGCACTGCAGTGTAGCGGTTATCTGGCAGTGGACCCCACCCTGCCACTCCTCTATCACTCCCATCCAGGATTCACCATGCCAGAGGGACTCCGGTATTAGAAGGTAGTCGTCCTGTGTGAGGAGGCTGGGGTTCTAGTTCCTTCTTGGAAAGGCAAGACCTGGCACAGCCACCCGGGATCTCGGTCCCCACAACTTCCCTTCATGATGATATTAGTTGGGGTGTTGAGTTCCTGATAGATTCATGGCTACTCCCCAGCACCCCACAGACAAACAGAGGCCAAGGAGATTATTAGTTTTTAAAAAATTAATCAGAGAGGATGGCTCTTCCTAGCTCTACTCGAGTCTTTCAGTATAGTCATTCTATTAGGGACTAATCTACTGGCCAGAATTTTCCAGTTTGTGAATGGCATTTTTTCATATGCCCTACTACTTATTGAAGTATTTCTATCAATAGCCTAGTTCAATGATGTGAAATATGCAGTGTGTGGCTGAACTGGTGAATGCATCATAGTCCCCTGCTCCTTGAAACCTGGACAGTTTCAAGTTCTCTGCAACCTTGCACATAGGCACCCACTGGGAGTTGACATACAACCTGAGGCTTACTTGCTGTTTCTGAGCTGGACGCTTAGGGGTAATGAAATCTTTAAGTGCAGCTGAAAATATCTAGTCAATTTTTGAACCAACAATGCTCTTTTGCATCTCTCTGAATTGATACCTCATTTACATGTCAGTCACTGCAGAGGTCAGATCAGCTCTTTCATTGTAAAGCTCTTCCATTAGTTCTCTTGCTAATCCTCAGCCCTTCTGAGTTGATCTTTCCCTCTTATGAAAACAGTCTTCTCTCCTTAGAACCTGGGGAAAGTGCTGGAACCGAAAATGGCCTCTCCTTGAGTCCTATCTGCAGTTTTAGAAATAATAACACCAGCTGTTGGCTTTATGGTGCTTAACTTTAAAAAAACTGAGATAAAATGGATGTAGAACATCATATTAACTTCAAGTGTACAACATGATTCTACGTTTGTATACATTGCAAAATGATCACAATAGTATGTCTAGTTAATATCCATCACCATACATTGTTACAATTTTTATTTTTACAAATAGTTTTTCTTAGAATTTTTAACACAGCAACTTTCAAATATACAATACAGCATTGTTAACTTAGATATCATGCTATATATTACATCCTTGTGACTTATTTTATTTTTTTTTTGTAATGGATTAAAAAATTTTTATTTTATTTTTTTTTAACAGTTTATTGTCAAATTAGTTTCCACATAACACTCAGTGCTCATCCCCACAAGTGTCCTCCTCCATGCCCCTCCCCCCCTCCCCATGTGACTTATTTTTTTAATAGCTGGTAACCATACTCCTCCATTTCCACCTCCCAACTCTCTGCTTCTGGAAACTCACTGTTCTCTGTATCTATGAACTTTATATATGTATATGAGATCATATATGAATTTGTTGTTCTCTGACTTAGCATAATGTCCTCAGGGTCCATCCATGCTGTCACAAATGACAAGATTCCTTCTTTCCTTCCTTCTTAATGGCTGAATAATATTCCACAGTGTGTGTGTGTGTAACACACACACACACACACACACACACACACACACACACACACACACACACACACACACACACACACACACACACACACACACAAGTGCATATTTTAGTGCAATTCCTGGATTGGAAGGTAGTTCTATTTTTAACCTTTTGGGTAACCTCTATACTTTTTCCTACAGTGGCTGCTCCAGGTGGTATTCCCACCAACAGTGCAAGAGGGTTTGTTTCTCTCCACATCCTTGCCAACACCTGTTGTTGATTTTAGCTATTTTGACAGGTGTGAGGTGAGATCTTATTGTAGTTTTGATTTTCATTTCCCTGCTGATGAGTGGTGTTCAGCATCTTTTCATGTGTCTATTGGCATCTGTATTTCTTCTTTGGAGAAATGTCCCTTTTTCCTGCCCATTTTTTAACTGGATTATTTGTGGTTTTTTGAGTACTGAGTTAATAAGTTCTTTTTTTCAAAGTTAATTTATTTATTGAGAGAGCACAAGTGAGCACACACAAGCAGAGAGGAAATAGAGGGAGAGAGAGAATCCCAAGCAGGCTCTCTACTGTCAGTGCAGAGCCTGATGCAGGATCTTGAACAAGAACTGTGAGATCATGACCTGACCCGAAATCAAGAGTCAGTCACTTAACTGAGCCACCCAGAAGCCCCAAGTTAAAGAAATTCTTTATAAATTTTGGATACTAACCCTTTACCAGATATGTCATTGAAAATACCTTCTTCGTTAAGTTGGTTCCCTTTTAGTTTTCTTGTTTCCTTCACTGTGCAGGAGCTTTTTATTTTGACCTAGTCACAACAGTTTGTTGGTTTCCTTGCCTCAGGAGACATATCTAGAAAAAGTTGGTATGGCCAATGTCAAAGAAGTTACTACCTGTTCTAGCTGCTTTTTTTTTTTTTTTTTTAATGGATTCAGGTATTACATTTAGCTCTTGAATCCATTTTGAGTTTATTTTTGTGTAAGAAAGTGGTCCAGTTTCTTTCTTTTGCATGTTGCTGTCCAGTTTTTCCAGCACCATTTATTGAAGAAATTGTCTTTTTACCATTGGATATTCTTTTCTGCCTTGTTGAAGAATAATTGACCATATAATTGTGGGCTTATGTCAGGGTTTTCTCTTCTGGTTCATTGATACATGTGTCTGTTTTGGTGCCAGGACTGTCCTGTTTTGACTATTATAACTTTTAAGTCCAGAACTGTGATGCCTCCAGCTTTGCTTTTTTTTTCAAGATTACCTTGGCTATTTGGAGTCTTTTGTGGTTCCATAAAAATATTAGGATTGTTTGTTCTAGTTCTGTAAAAAATGCTGTTGGGATTTTGATAGGGATTGTTTTGGGTAGTATAGACATCTTAACAATATTTTTTCTTCCAATTCATAAGCATGGGATGTCTTTTCATTTCTTTATATTGTCGTCAGTTTCTTTCATCACTGTCTAATAGTTTTTAGAATACAATTGTTCATCATTTGTTTAGGTTTGTTGCTAGGTATCTTATTTTTGGTGCAATAATAAATGGGATTGCTTTCTTAATTTCTCTTTCTGCTGCATTATTGGTGTATAGAAATGCAACAGATTTCTGTACAATTTTGTATCTTGCATTTTACTGCATTATCAGTTCTAATTTAATTTTTTAAAATATTTATTTAGAGAGAGAGAGAGACCAAGGCAGAGAGAGAGGGAGACATAGAATCTGAAACAGGCTCCAGGCTCCGAGCTATTAGCACAGAGCTCGATATGGGGCTTGAACTAATTAGCTGTGAGGTCATAACGTGAGCTGAAGTCGGATGCTCAACTGACTAAGCCACCCAGGTGGCCTTTCAGTTCTAGTTTTTTGAGTTTTCTATACATAGTATCATGTCTTCTGCAAAGAGTGAGAGTTTGACTTTCCTCACCAATTTGAATTTTTGTTGTTGTTGACTGATTGCTGTGGCTAGGGCTTTTAGTGCTGTATGTTGAATAACAGTGGTGAGAGTAGATATCCTTATCTTGTTCCTGACCTTAGGGGAAATACTCTCAGTTTGTCCCCATTGAGGATGATGTTAGCTGTGGGTTTTTCATAAATGGCCTTTATTATGTTGAGATATGTTCCCTCTAAACCTACTTTGTTGAGGGTTATTATGATGAATAGATGTTGTACTTTGTCAGTGCTTTTTCAGTGTTAAAATGATCATATGGTTCTTTTCTTATATATAAAAATTTTATTGTTTTTGTGAGAGAGAGACAGAGAGTGAACAGGGGAGAGGCAGAGAGAGAGGGAGACACAGAATCTGAAGTTGGCTCCAGGCTCTGAGCTGTTAGCACAGAGCCTGACATGGGGCTTGAACCCACACACTGATTTTTCCCATTCAGCACTTTGAATATATCATGCCACTCCCTTCTGGCTTGGAAAAGTTTCTGCTGAAAAATCCACTTATGGCCTTATGGGGTTTTCATTTGTATGTAACTGGCTTGTCTTGATGTTTTATTTTTAAATTTTTATTTACCTATTTGAGAGAGTGTGAGCACACAAGTGGGGGAAGGGCAGAGGGTGAGAGAGAATCTTAAATGGACCCCATGTCCAGTGCAGAGTCCAACACTGGGCTCGATCTCACAATCCTCAGATCACGACTTGAGCTGAAATCAAGAGTTGGATGCTTAAATGACTGAGCCACTCAGGTGCCCTTGTCTTGCTTTTATTATTTTTTCACTATCACTATATTTTGCCATTTTAATTACAATGTCTTGGTGTGTTGATTTAGTTGGGGGTTCTCTGTGCCTCCTGAATCTGGATATCTGTTTCCTTCCCTGGATTAGGGTAGTGTTCAGCTATTATTTCTTCCAATAAATTCTCTGGCCCCGTTTCTCTCTCTGTTTTTTTTGGAACTCCTATAATGTGAATGTCATTACATTAGATAGAGTCACTGAGTTTCTTAAGTCTATTCTTGTTTGGCATAATTATTTTTTCTTTCTTTTGTTCAGCTTGACTTTTTTCCATTACTCTGTCTTTTCCATCATTAGTTGATTCCTATTTTTTTCCATCCTGAGACTACATCAAAGGTGTTTCTCATTTTGTTTATTGAGCCCTTTATCTCTGCTGTTATTCCTTATCTCTGTGTTAATAGTCTCACTGGTGTCCTCCACTCTTTTCTCAAGTCCTATGAGAATCCTTATCATCACAGCTTTAAATTCTTTACCAGGCATGGTACTGTATCTGTTTTTCTTAGAACTTCTGAGGCAGATTTGTCTTTTCATTTGGGACAAAATATCTTCTCATTTTGTCTAAGTCTCTGTGCCTGTCTATGTTAGGAAATCTATGTCTCCTGTTCTGAAGGGTAAAGGGTTTATGAAGAAGAGTTCCTGTAGTGCTCTGCAGAGTAATGGCCCCTGTTCCCCAAGGCCTGGTGCTTCCAGGACTGTCTCTAAGGTTTCCTGGCTACTTTATCCTTCAGGCTAGTCTGCAGAGGCTCTCTTTGCCTGTTGTGGACAGAATTTGTTCCCTGGCCTGAGCTGGTGTGTTTAACAAGGTGTGCTCTGGTCTGCTTGCTAATGAGATCTATTGCTGTTGTGACTGGAACTGAGGCCTCACAGAACTGGAGAGACAGGAGCTGTGGTGTTGGCAGGAGTCTGGGGCCATCTTCTGGAGGAGGGGGCCTACTGTGCTGCGAATGAGGCAAGCATGACCGGAAAGGGTGGTTCTTGCAGAGAATGAGGCTAGGTATAGGTGAAGTTAAGTAGAAGGTGTTGTTGGCATTGCACTGGTTACTACACTTAATTTTTTAAATGTTTTATTTTTGAGAGAGAGACAGAATGCAAGCAGGGGAGGGGCAGAAAGAAAGGGAGACACAGAATCCAAAGCAGCCTCCAGGCTTTGAGCTGTCAGCACAGAGCCCAAGGTGGGGCTTGCACTCAACAAACCCCGAGATCATGACCTGAGCTGAAGTCAGATGCTCAATTGACTGGGCCACCCAGGCACCCCTCGTGCTGGTTACTACAGGTGGCGCTGCTTTTATGCTAATAGGCTGGGGAGGAAGATGGCACTTGTCAGTTCTTATGTTCCCAGAGGGGTCTCTCCATGAACACTGTCTCTCTAGAACATGCTCTGAGATGAGCAACTAACCTCCCCCATGTATGTCCCCAGGCACTCTTCAGATCACTATTTCTATGCTGTATGTGTCTGGGCTATTTGGGGCTGCTCTTGAAGAAAAGGGCTTAAAAAATCTGGGCTTTCACAGCACCACTGATTGCAAGAACTCAGGAAATAAGTGTCTTTTTGCTTTCCAAGCCAATTGCTGTGGGGATTCATTTTCTTTTGTGCTCCCATGTGCACCCTCCTCCCACCCCACTGCAGTTGCTACGATCCATTTCTCTCCTAAGCCACATTCTCTGCCTTCTTTGATGTGGCCTCTTTTCTACCTGTAGTTATGGAGCTTATTCTTCAGTCTTCAGATAGATTTCTGGGGTCTTTAGGATGATATGATAGTTATCTATTGTATTTGTAGGATGAGGCAAACCTAGATTCCTCCTACTCAGCCACCATCTTCCCCTCCTTCTGCAAGTAACCCTGTCATGGGGAAACTGGGGGTAGTAGTAAGCTGAGAACTCTTTCCATTTGTTACAGTCCCAGGGGGCCCATGATCTCAAGCCTGCTCGCCACCAGAACCAGGTGATCAGGAGGTATTCTCTGGTTGGCAGCCATAAAAACTAGAGCATCATACCTCTATGTACAATGGCTCCCCTCCAGGAGATAGTGGTGCTCTGGAGGGTGGCAGAGGAAGAATGCAAAGATGGTAAGCACTGGCTGATATTCTTACAGTGTACTCCAGCAAGGCCTCTCCTCTGTTTGAGGTATCTGCCCATTAGATTGCTGCTTTTTTTCTTTTTTTAATGTTTGTGTATTTTTGAGAGAGAAGACAGTGCAAGCAGGGAGCGGCAGAGAGACAGGGAAACACAGAATCTAAAGCAGGCTCCAGGTTCTGAGCCTGGATGTGGGGCTCAAACCCATGAACTGCAAGATCATGATCTGAGCGGAAGTCGGATGCTTAACCTACTGAGCCAGATTGCTGCTTTAAGATAACAAATAAGCCTCTTTCACAGAAAGTCTGGACACTTGTTCAAGGGCAGCCTCCATGTAGGTAGTCATGTGTGAGACTTTAATGAACCATTTCTCAGTCTGCGATAGCCTTGTGGGTTTCATGGACATGTGCCCCATTGGCTTTCAAAGCTAGAGGTGTAGGGAACTGGTCCCTCTAGTGCATATCTTAAAAAGGTAGTGTTCAAACTATTTGCTCTTCAGAGAGAAGCTTTTGAGTTCTCTTCCAGTTGTGGGTCACTGTGCCAAAGGTGGAGTTTATGGTGAGTGTGTGGCTCAGACTTTCTTACCTGCTTCAATGTGAGTTTCTCCTTGCTTGCCAGATGCATAGGAGCTGCTCAGGTGGTTGTGGCTTTTTTCCCCCAGAGGATATTGTTCCATATGTAGCTGGAGATTTGGAGAATCCACAGGAAAGGGTGAATTCAGGACCTTCCTACATTGCTGCCTTGAACCAGCCCCTTCATGCTTAACATGTTTAAAGCCCTTCAGTCCCAGCATCTCGCCTGTGTCTGGAATGCTTTCTCAACCACTTTGTGACCTTAAGTATGAATTCCTCAGGTCTCATTTGTAAAGAGAGTCAGAATATGGAAGAGCAATCAAAATAATTTCAACTCAAATATTGAAGACGCCCCTTCTGTGTCTTAGGCACTGCTAGGTGCTGAGATAGGAGAAAATAATGATCTGCACCTGCAGATGTAGTAAAATTAGTTGGTATGCTTTGCAAAGTAGATGCTGTTACTTCCACCTTCTCTCCCTAGCACCATGCTCAAAATAGTGAATGACTATCCACCTAAGCTGGAACTAAACTATTTCCAAGAACAAGGGGGAGTGGATGACTAAATTGGACTCACCTGAAAAGTGAGGGAATGGAAGCATGAACAGGGGAGATGATGTGTGACAGCGGCTCAGCCAGGACTTGATCGTGTTCCAGGCGACTTTGTCACTGCCCTTCCTGGTCCTTTGATCTTTCCACCAGTTGTCATATACTTACCAGTTTCATCTTTCTGATTTGGGATAAGGGCCTGCTTGATAATTCATGGACTATGGACCCTCACTGTGTGCAAATGTGCACATACTTTTAAAATGCAATTTTAGGGGTTTCTCAAGAGGGAGAACTGCCTTATCCTCTTAGCAGCCTTCCTGTCTTAGAAATGGGCTGTTTCATTGTTACTCCACTGGGTCAAAGCCTTGGTGACATGTTGCTATTTACAAATAAGGCTGCTACTGAATGCAGGAAGTGGAGGGAGTTTGTGACTGGTCCCTAGGCCAGATGATGCAGCAGGTGATTCATTTCTCTCTTTTGCCTTTTCAGTTCAAAGGTTATATCCTGAGGGATTGGATTCTCTTAGAACTGTGTCTGTTTTATCCTGGTTGGTATTTAAAATCCATTTTGAGTAACACTGATGTAGACTTCCCTTTCTTGGGACATGGCAGGGCCCTTCCAGGGTAGCCCCCAGCCTTATCACAGCCCTGCACCAACTTGTGCTACCAGTGGTGCCCCTTGTGTCAAGCTAGTGTGGGCGGGGGGGGCTCTGCAGTGCCACCCTTTCACCCAACCATATTGCATTTTTCTCCCCAAAATGACTAGTGACTTGAGTGGAAGGAACCCTTCATAGTTTACTTGGTTCTCTGACATATGCAGAAACAAAACTATGGTTGGTCAAATGAGGAAACATGCTCAGAGAGGTATACCCAAAGTCATACCCCAAATCTGTAGCAGAACTCAAACACAGCACTTGTCACCAAATCTTTTTTTTTTTTTTTTTTTTTTTTTTTTTTTGGTGAAAAAGTTTAGATTTAGCCAGCTGGATTCAGTTTAGATGACTCCAATTTCAGTGACAACATTCAAAGCATCATAGTCAGGAGCCAGTTGAACATATGCTGCCTTCTCTCCATTGGACCTGATTAAGGTGTTGACTTTGGCCACATCAAGGTCATAGAACTGCTTCACAGCCTGTTTTATCTGGTGCTTATTGGCTTTGACTTCCATAATGAACACAAGTATGTTACTCTCTTCTGTCTCCCTCTTGGCTGACTCAAGGAATCAGGGGGAACTTGATGATGGCATAGTGGTCAAGCTTGTTTCTCCTGGGGGGCACTCTTTTGAGAATATCTGGGCTGCTTTGGAGACACACTGTCTTGGCCTGTTGGAAGGTAGGTGACACGTAAATTTTCTTGTAATTGTGGACGCCTTTCAGCACCCTTTTCTGGGCCTTCAAAGCCTTTGCTTTGGCTTTGGAAGGGGCATGGGCTTCGTTCTTCACCTTTGTTACCATCTTTGTGAAAAGGTAGGTTTTACTTTTCTATATAATTTGCTTTTCTTTGAGTCTGTACAGTTCTTCTTGATTGGCAAACTGAATGTCAAGGACTATCCTCTAGTGAACACAGAGCTGGCTACCTCATTCCCATCTAAAAGACCTTTGCTGCTTGTTCAGCACCATTCATTCATTCTTTTCAGTAATTACTGAGACTAAGCATGTCCTCTGCCTGGCTGATGGGACAGCACTAAAGTATAAATTAGGTACAATTCAGGGGCTGGCCTGTTCCCATTGTTTTTTTGTTTTTTGGACAGTGACTGATGTTTGTCTCCTACAGAAATGCCAGATAATGCAGTGGCTCTGCTGGGTGCTTGCTGTAAACTCCAGATTATTCCTACACTGTGTCACTTGGTAAGGAACCTCTCACATGGGACCTGGGGATGGGTACCCAACAACTGATAAAACACCTTTAGGATTCTGCAGCCCTTCAAAATAGGTTAAACAGGTGTTATTACTAACCCCACTTAGTTTTGTTTGTTTACACACGATCCACATCACACCACACACCCTACAGGAAACTGAGATCAAAAGGAAAAGGATTTGTACAAAGAATTTGCTAGTAGGGTAGGACTCCAACTTTGCCATTAGATTCCAAATCTCACGTTTTTCCCATTGTTTGGAGAATTTTGGTCAAGGTTGGGTTGCAACATTGCAGGGAAGGAACCTGACACCATGTTATTTGTAACAGCAGGGCTATAGTTACACCAGTTTGCTATAGCGCTGCATCAAATTCATCAGGAAGGTATTCAAGAAGAGACTGGTCTCAGATCAGTAGCTTTGTGCCCTCAGGGAATGTCATGGCTAGAACAAGAGTTAGGTAATGATGAGCCTAGCCCTGGAGAGTCAAGATTAAGCCTTTCCTTTTTAAGTTACAAATTGGGTCATTAATAGAAGGAACCATCGAATGGGGCGTGTGTTGCTCAGCCTGGGGCAGAGTAGCAGATCATACCTGGCTGGATTATTTTAAGGTCTGGTTAGTTACAAAGAGTCAAAATGAACATGCTACGTATACATAGGCTAAAAAGTCCAAAGCTCAGAGCTCTGCTGCTAGATCTGGGAAGGAGGTATTGAGATTAAGTGCCTGGATGACCACCCTGAAATTTCTTATCCATCTAGTCTGAGAATCATGAGCACCATGCTTAGTGCCTTGGGTACTTCTCTGCATAGCAAAGACATCTGAACAGTTTAGAGCCCATTCACAACTGAAAGCAGTTTCTGCCCACTGGAAGAGGAATGCTGGGTTCTTGTACTGTGACCACAAAAGCTGAACTACTCGAAAACATGCCAGCATGTTTGTTCTGTGGCCAGCTAAGGGTAAATACTGGTGATGTAGTTTAGTTATGGAAACAGTAAGTATCATTATCTATTTGCCTGCAATGATGAGCATAGCAGTAACTCTGCTTTCATAGCCCAGCTCCCTGTTGCAGTAACTGAGTGTTTAGCATTTCCCAGGGTCCCAAGATTTCCAAACTATCTACTGCATTCAGGAAATACTTCCTGAATTGTGTATGTGTGTTACTGCAAGACCACATAGCTAATTCCCTTTTCCTAATAAACTTATGCTTCATTGTCATTTTCCTTGCAGTCAGAGTTAGATCTGATCTTTGTTGCATCCAAGTTCTGCGTTGTTGGTCTAAAGGTAGCCACATTTGGGGCTCTAGAATGGCTTGTATTCTACAGTGGCACAAAAGCCCACAGAGTCATTTGTGTGCTTTTTGGGGGCTGCTCAACATAGACAAAGAATTTTTCTTTTGAAGAATTTCCTGGGTATCTTCACATAATCTGCCCTAGATACTGCAGCAACTCTTACGACAATGAGGCTCCTGCCTCCTGAAGAAATTTGGGTATTGTGTTTCTTAACAGGGATTTACTTAGAACAAGGTACAAAAATCTACCTGCCTTCCTGTCTTATCTGGGGGCCAGAGTAACTTTGACTTTCAGAAGGGCTTTGGGCTTTTGGAAGAACAGCATCAAATATACTAACGCGTTTGTCAAACTGGCAAGAAGTGAGTTAGAGTATCAATAGTGACTGTTAATTTCACCCCAGCACCTTTGGGTGACTGTAATCTTTTATACCTAGAAGGGTCTCTGGGCACATGGGGCTGGCAGCTATTCAGAGGAGGAAGCTGGGTGCTGCTCAGCACTTGTCCATTAGATCCCAGACACAGAGCCTCGCAGGCAGTCTTGAGGCCACGCCAGTGGAGCTTATTCTTAAACCGCTGGGATGTGGTGGTTGTGCTCAAAGAGCAGGCCCAATCCATTCTCTAAAGTCAAATTGATAGTTTATGGTCTTGGCCTAAAGCTGATGTTAAGCCTGTGGTAATAATACTATGTGAGTGGTATTTGGTGAATTTACACAGCATAGATTTGTAAGGCTGACTTTGATAACAGACACCCAATTACTTTTATAATCAAATGAGTGCTTCCCTTTGGCCACTGGGGCAAGGTTTCATAAGGTTATCATTGCTTAGGACATTTCTGAATCTGAAGGGAATCCACAAGATTTCCAGTTAAAATTCACACACACTTCATTTTTTTATTTTAAATTTTACTCTCTACATTAATTTGATCTGGTTCTGAATGCCTGCGTAAAAATCAAATCTGTTTTAATTACCGAAGATTAAAAATTTCAGATGTTCTGAGGACCTATGACAGACCAGGTCTCCTAAAAAGCTCAGGTTTTAGAAAGCAGACTAAATAGTGCATATTCAGAAAGACAGTAGAGTAATAGTCACTGGGATAGGGGGGTGGAGGGGAGATTAGGAAAGGCTGTTCTGACATGGCATTTCAGTTTATCATGAGAAGAAAAGGTCTACGAGGAACTCTGGAGGAAGAGTATCCCAGGAAGAAGCAAAGGTTCTTGAGACAGTAAGTGTAACTAAACTGTGGTTCCTAACCCTTTGAGGAGAAGAGCAGCTATACAGGAAATTCTAGTATCATTAAAATAAACCATACCTACTGTGTGTTGTATGGGAAAGTTATAGAGTTCAGACAGTTGAAGGACTGTTGGAAAAGTTGGGCGTAAGGTCACACAGGTCTTGTTACATCTTAGGACATCTTAGGGGTACTCCTATTGGGGAGTTTAAAAAACTGTTTTTTTCTCTGTGGGTTTTCTATAATACTTTTAAGTGAATTTGTTTAAATATGTCATTTCAGCTCTGTGCTCTCTCGGATGATGGAGTATCTGACCTTGAAAACCCAGCCTTGGCTCCTCTGAAGGATCTAGAAACGTTTGGCATCGTGCAGCATTTATTTGCCACAGCTGACATGAACCTGGAGAGACTGCAGTCATCCGTAAAAGTTGTCACTCAGAAGGACCCCAACATTTTCCCACTGATTCTTTATATAAGCCTGAATGGACTTTGTGCTTTAGGCAGAGCACATTAATAACATCATATGTGAATTACAAGTACCGAACCATCAAAGCTAGGTATTTTTCAGCATTGTTAAGATACTACTGAGCTTAGCTACCAGGTAAGCTGCTTTTCATAAGAGGCCCAATGTCTAAGATAGACTCCAGTACCCAAAGAGCTGAGAAGGAGGGTGGAGAATTCTATCACTTTCTGGTATACAAAGACAGAGGAGTCTGACACTGTGATCCAAAATTTCTCTTCATAGAGACTGTTTTAGATGTGCTGACTGGAAAAATTGTAAATGCCCCTACAGTATACATACTCCTCTAATAGCAGGACACCCTTCTTTAGGGGTCTAGCTATATGCATTTCTGTCATGCTTTCATGAATGTACCAATTCTAGAATAATACTGATTTCCTATGCATTCTGTTTGTAAAATACTACGTATTTTATGAAAGGAAAACTTTGGTGTATATTTTAACTTTAATTCTGTCTTGACATTCTTCTATGAAAGTAGCTTAGAATGTCTCTCTAGTGCCCGTGATTCCATTGCTAATATCCATGGGGGACCTGAAATCACTTATGTAGCTAGGACCTCCAGCCAGAGGTCTGATTTCAGGAGCAGGGAGGGTGAGTAGTCACAGGTGTTGAAGAGAAACATGTTTTATATATATATTTTTACCTCATCATCTACTTGAATGTTAACATGGAAGAAATGAAGCAAATAATCCTTTCATCACCTCAAAAATGAGACTAAACCTTAGGACGCATGGAAAAAAAAGAATGATACGTTATGTGGCAGCAACATAAAAAGCACTTTATAGCAAACTAGAAAGGAAGCTGCAGAAATGGAAATAGTTATGCTACAACTGTGGCACTATACATGCCTTTCTGTCTGACTTTCTGAAATAAAGTTTTATAAACAACCGAGGACAGATTGTGTAAAAAGAATCCACTTGTATAAAAAATAGGTACACATATATCACAATGCAATGGGAACTTCCTTTAAGAGTCCACAAGAAACCTGACAGCGGCGGCTCCTTTGGCGGGGGAGGATTTAGAAGCTGGGGCAAGGCTGTGTGTGGGGGGGAGGTTACTCTTCTATTTTTGTTAGAATTTTGTATGCATGAGCCTCTAAACTAAAATGAACCAACCAACACCACTAAAGACCAACAAAAACTAAAGACTGGCTTCAGGCAGAAAGATGCCATCCCAGCATGTGCCTGTACTGCTAGGGGTACTCCTAGCCACCCTGCCACCCCCAGTTACGGCCATTCCTTAGCGGACCCCACTGGAATGTGGGGGGCAAAGTACTGCTGGGCCTCCAAAAGGCCCTTCTAACTAACATATCTTTATCACTACGTGTAATTATTAACTGCAAATGTACCTTTATTTACTGCTGGAGATCAAGAACTATACTTTTAAAAATAGTTACATTTGGAAACAAGTCCTAGTAGACCAGATCACCTAGAAAACAGATAGATAGAAAATAGAGTAATATTTCTGAAGAGGCCAGCTACCTTCACTCAGATGTTTCCATGACCACTTCTCTTTCATAAGCGGATGCAGAAAGAAACACGTTCACTAGTGTGGTGTGGCCCTGGAAACATCCCACAGAGGGCTCGTAATAATCCCTGGAATCTGTGAACATGTTACCTTACATGCCAAAAAGGGACTTCACAGGTGTTTTCCAGGTTACAGACTTTGAAATGACATACTATCCAGGATTATGGGCCCTTAAAAGAAAGAAGACAGAAAAGCCTGAGAGAGACCTGGCCAAAGAAAATGCAGGGAAGATGTGGCATAAGAAGAATCGGTGCGGTTGCTGGCTCTGAGACAGAGAAGGTCTGCGCAAGAACAAGAGTGCAGTCCACCTGACAGCCAGGAAGGAAGAGGGGACCTCCGTTCTACAACACCATGGAACTGAAGTCTGCCAACCACCTGCAGGAGCCTGGAAGCAGATTCTCTCTCCAGCAGTGAGAGCCAGGGCAGGCCCTGGGAAATGTCTCGATTTTAGTTTGGTGAGACTTGTGCTGGAGTTCCATCCTACAGAGCTAAGTTTGTGTTTTAAACTGCTAAATTTGTGGTAATTTTTTACTGCAGTGATTGATAGAATACTGGCAATTTAAGATAAAAGAAAGAATGAATGATAAATGGGAAGTACACTGGACTGGCAGTTTCTGAAGTACAAGGTAGGGAATCCCATAAACTTGAGAGAGAGTTGCAAAGTACCTTTTCTGGAAGCAGGCTTCCTGCACTCACCCACCGTCACGCGTCTACCTCTCGGCCAGCCTGGCAGGTCCACCTCCCTTTTCCACCGCAGGCCTCAGGGGTGAGCTGTGTGCCCCAGCAGGCGTTGTCTTTCCCATCAGGGCTTCTCTTGCTGGGCTGGTCCTAGCATCTCATGCTATCTAAGCACAGAGGCCTTTTCTTGATCCTATATTTTAGTCTTCCCTGTCTCTGCAATTTTCTTCCTCGAGTACATCACCTTTGAAAGCCACCAAATCACTTGGGCTGGGACAGAGGAAACAACAGTTAGGGTTTCCTTGTTAAAAGAAGCCGGTGAAAAATTTATATATTTATTTTGGTGAGAAAAACAATTACTACAGGCTTTTTACAAAGATTATTACCATTTAAAAGAAATTACCAAAGCTAATCTGATATCCTCTGTATTATCTCTAAACCTTAGTTCTACCTATAAATGAAACACTGCACGTTTGCAATATTAAACCTTTATTTTTATATATACAAAAATATTTTACCTGGAATATACAATCTCCCATGTTTGGACAGCATATGGAAATATGTGAAAAAAATTTATAGGGACAGTTTCTGAAAACTCAATACTTAATTGTACTGCAGGAAAATTTTATTTATACAAGGATAGCACTGATGTTTCTTTTATACAGGACCTAGGAATACAATTACTTGGAAAGCAGCAGCAATTAAATTTTTTAAACAACTTTTTCTTCATCAGGAAACTTTAGTAGCTTGTTCAGCTCCTATTTTTAGGTTGCTAACAAGTATTTTTCCCTCCATTAAAAAGTTCTACAATCATTTCAAAGAGTAGAGGTTAAAAAGAACATGCATTTGTGTTCAAAATAAAGATATACTAAACTGAAACGGGGGGAAAAATCCCCAAAGCAAGGTTTTCACATCAAATACTCACCATCGGCTCTAACAGAACTCAACATGCATAAAACTACACTTCTTTTGCTGAACCCTAGTGCTCATTCTTCAGCACCCTAGATCCCACTTCCTTAAAAATCAACATTATCAAAGAAACAGCAGTTGGTGGTTCTTTTTCAAAGAGGACACACAACCAAAAGGAGTATATATATTTCAATTACAGACGAGATGAGCTATTCCTCAAATCTGCTTCTACCTGAAAAGATGAAGGCATTCCTCATTTTGGACCACATTTACCAGAACAAGCTTTATGTCTTCAAAGCAACATTACTTATCCCACTGCCCATCTCTCCTATTTAAAAATAAGACAAAAACCACATATTTTAACTGGTGATGACCTCTGGTTTAATAGTGGTAATTTATAGCTAAGGAGTTTTGAGTGCTCTGTTTTTTTCCACTTCCTCCAAGCTCTCAGGCCACCCTGACTGCTATGAGGACAGCCAAATTTCAGGTATGGCCTGTCCTATTTGTATGTTTCTACCCCCAGAGCTTGCTGTTGTTAAAGTACAACAAAAACATCTAGTCCAGCTTTTAAGATCAAACCTTTTGGCTTCTGCTTTGTGGCACCACCACCACTTACTCAGTAGGATTCAAGGCAGATTTACAAGCATGGAGTGAATTGCTCTTCTAAGTAAGTAAGTATTAAGCGGCATTTACGTCAACTGTAGCTGTGTTCATTCAGTTTGTGCTGGAAATTACAAAACAGTAAAAACTAGTAAGGGGAAAGGGAAGGAACTGCCACTTCTGGCTGAGCAGTGTGTGGAGGTAAGTAAGTCACATTTATCACAGCACTACATCATCAGCCAACGGCCACAAAGCTAGGAGAAAGAATGCAACTAAGATGTCTTCATGTCGGATTCAAGGTCCTCTAACCAGACCTAACCAAACTGTTCTCCCTATACAGAAACAGAGGCCTTTTAAACTTAATACTATGGTTTAGCAATAGGGATGTGGTGACAAATTTCAGGCATGAGAATTAAGGTAGGGCAGCTTTAAGAGGGCAAAGACTGTATTGTGGTAGGATGGAAGAGTACTAGCTTGCTTACATTTTAATTGATTTGTGAGTAACGGCGAGATTTCACTAAAGGTTTGTACTTAGAGTGGAATTCTAAACTAAATGAACCTCCTGACCAATGCTACTGAGAGAGTAGAACCAGACCCTCTTCCAAGGCTGGAACTACATTCTCAGAGGTGTTTTAAAACTGGAGGGAAGATTCTTGAATGGTATGCACCATTCATTATGTTACCTCTGAAAGAGATATACTTTAAAAGAACTAAAAGGTAAACAACCTCAATTTAAGTGAATACATTAATAAACAGAAAAAGTAGCCTAATAAGGATTTCCCGGTCTAGCATTTACTGTATCATAGATACAAATTATTTCTGGTAATTTAAGGTGAAGACAAATATTAAGCTAGCCTTAATTTACTAGTGGAATATTAAAAGGGAGATACAAATTTTATCAAAGGTCAGATGGTCAGGAATCAGAATTAGGATCTCAGCTAATATAAGTACACCATCTCTATTTTTAACAAAAGAGATTTTAAAGAAAGTAATGCAATGTACTGCAGGAGTGCTATAGGCCATGCTTTAAAATTCTTACCTTTGAAATATCATTCCTTCACTTTTTACTGTATTAAAGACTCATTTTTGATTCTGTGCACTAAATCATTCCAGGAACACAAAAAAGTAACATAACGGGTGGGAAATAATATTTAAAAATGAATAAAACCTGAAGCTAACAAAAATGTATTTAAAAATCTTATTTTAAAGAATTAAAGAGTTGTCTTCTTTAGATATACAATGTATACTCAAAACCTGATATGCTGAATTATATTCCTACAAGTTTGTGAATATTCACTTGTACTATATACAATAATCCCATTATTTAAAATATTGCATTTCTCCCCAAACTCAAAATGCAGATATCATTACATGACTTTTCACACAGACCCACTGGAACAAGAGGAGGGTGGTTACTACAATCTCTAAGTTTGAGCCCTATCACAAATTCACTGGAAAGCTTAAATAAAGGTTTCCCAAGACAGTGCCATCTAGAACTCTGTCCTTTTTCCTTAAGGAAACTGTTATAGTGATCATTTTCTGATCTTAATTTTATCAACTATTTTTTTTCAAAAAGGAGATTAGTATCTGCCTCAAGGTAAAGCTAGAGCCTTATACAACAATGTAGGGAAAAAAGGTTTCAGAAGGTCTAAGAATTTGGAAGTAAACATTTAAGAACACTAAGCTATAATTACATGGGTAAACACATTTAGTTTTATTATTCATGTAGTTTGGGAGAATTTTACATATTATACATATGGCTGTGTATATATTATATATATGGTGACTCAGACATTTAAAAAATGACCTATATATGTACACAAAAGTTCAGGATTTTTTTCATATTTAGTATCAAGATTCATTACTACAAAATTATTGGCTCCCTATCCTGTGATTTCTGGAAAAATGGAGTGTTGTTTCAGAAGTCATAAAAGTACAATGTTAAATAGATCACTATTTTGACCAATTTCCAGAACTTTATGTTCAATATTTACCAGTTCAAAGTAATTGTACCTAACTGCATGGCTATCCATCTTGAAAATCAACTCCAGTCACTAGATTATGACACTTGTTGTTTTACCTACCAATAAGTACCAATTTAATGAAGTTTAAAAGCAAAGATCATCTTTTATTATCATTGGGATAGTATGGTCAAAGCAGTTAGTATCTGGCCATAATCTATAATGCTACCCTATTGTATTTTATTGTTAGTTTGTGTTATTTTCTAAATTTGTGTTAATCATTTTGCTCTTTTAAAGAAAAGTTGTCCCTATAAGTTATTCTAAGTAAATTTACTAGACTACTAGTAAATCAGGCTACTATTGCTGTAGTCCTACTGGGCGTATGATATGATTTCTATTTGAGAAAGCTATGCTCAGCAATTGTACAGTTAGAATTGGCAAAAGTAAACAAAGTCCTGATGTATTGGATTGATGGTATCCAAATATCAAACAGAAATTGAGACTGCATAATCAAGGCATGGCTAGAATAAAAGTGAAACTCTACTTGCAATGCATCACATATATTCCACTAGTTACAGAGTTACATGACTTACCCAGGATCATCAATTCTATGGGTGTCTGTACATTAAAAATATATATATATATTTTACATATATATATATATATATATATAAAATATTTAGTTGTATAGAAATAGTCATGCTCCGAATGCTGAATGTGGACACTCATCTGTCCACAAAGAATGCTCAGGTGCATTAATGTATTAGCATATTTCCCAAAAGCATATGCAGGTGCATGTGTATTTTAACTTTTACCAGTTGTTCATCATCACTTGAAACCATTTTCTCTTCAGTAAAGCTAATTGTTTTCTGTATTTCCCACAAGAGAAATTCACATTTCCTTGATTACAACTATACTCTTATTGCCTTGGGAGACTCCTGGGGCCTTTGGGACTTCCTTGTGCCAGCAGAGATCTGCCAGGTCCTGCAGACTCAGGTGAGACTTTCAGTTTAAAGCTCAACGACTCTATTGAGATACAATGAACTTCTCTGAATTCATTCTTTTCAGCTCTGGCATCTAGAGTGAAATTAACTAAACAGTATTATTTCATTTTATATTATGGGGGATCGAGTATTAGTCATGAATACCATTTATAATAGAAATAATTCCTTTAAGTATAGACTATTTTCTAATTAATATGCTTTTTATACTATATGATAAAGCTAAAAATATATATGATGTAAAAATCATCTCTATCATGTCAAGACAGTTGAACTATTTTTGTGGATAAACTTGTGCTGTTACAATGATCGCACAGTTGTTCACAGATGTTCCATGCAGCAGCATGAAGGCATACCACAGAAGACAGCACATTTTCTGGGAACATGAAATTTCTCTTAAAATTTAGTGTGTTGAAATATTAAGTCGTAAGACATTACCTTGACACTGTTTTGATTCAGGTTGCTTTGAGAAGCCAAGAATTTGATATAAATATATGCGGTTTAAAAGTTACCAAAGATATTAAAAGAGTATGATCCATTTTCCCACTGATGTCCTATCCTAGGACAAAGAACATTAATTTGTGTTCTGGATATGAAATTCTAGGAAAAAATATCTATAGATTTCCAATATTAACCATATAGCAACTTGAGCATTTTGTTTCATTGTTAAAAAGATTTAAAGCAATGTGTACATAACTGCTTACTGCCATGTATTTTCTCTTCCCTCTAAGCACTCCCATTGGCATTCCATGTGACCACTTTGCTGAGGAGAAAACAAATTCAATAGCCTGGTGCCTGATGCCTACCACAGACAAAGATGACCACTAATATTTAAGCACCTAACCCTTTAAGTGTGAATACTGTTCCTGTGAAAGGCTGGCAGCAATATAAAACATAGCTAATTTAGTTTAATGATGAGCTACGTCTAAATATGTTTTATATTTATACCATCCAAGAATCCTAAAGGAAGATACTAATGGAGGTGAATCTTAAAAATCTGATTATGTTAATGCATCTAAAAGAGGGGAGCTGTTTTGTTTTCCTAATCATTAAACAAAAAAGTGCATTTCCTAAGAGAAATATAAAATATGAGATCTTGTTTAACAAATATTATATAATACATACAATGTACATATTATATAATTACATATTACATATAGATGAAACAGCTGACAGTTATTTCTAAATCTCATCAATTGTTCAATGGATTTGGCTTTCAACACAACAGATTTAACAAATATTCTAACAATCACATCACCCTTCAAAAAGCACACCTGATTGTTCACAAAACTCCCAATTGCAAACTGAGAAGCAGTATCATAAAAATTTGTAGAGGCATGATACATTTGCTGACCATATCCTAAAGAAAACTTGTCGAAAGCGGTAGGTCATTTTTGTCAAATTTCTACATGTGAAAATAAATCAACTTTGTGTCAGTTTATGTGTTACAGGATAAGGCACTCTCTCAGCCTGAATGGGCTTGCTTGCTGGGGACACATTCATTTAGCATTAGCCTATCATGGCAACAAATGAGAGTGCAAAGTATTGCTCTTCATTTTTCCCCTCAAGATAGAAATGAAAGGAAAAAAGCCCAATATATCTGTTTAAATTAGAATGGATAGCCATCTGTCCCTGAAATAATGAAATCATGTAGTGTTAAGCAGATTTTCAATGTCAGCCTTGGATGACAATGACATTACAGTTCTGCTTCTGTAAGAACTTGTATTAGGAAAGAAGGCCAATAACTACTGTTTTCTCTTCATAAGAGTAACTGACCCTTCACTAGGTAATACTGAACTAAAGGACAGCTTTACAAAACTATTTCAAGTATTCATTATCACAGTGAAAATGGGAGACCAATGTGAGAATGAAGGGTTTGAAAATTCCTTTGATGAAAAAGGCAAGGGTACTAAATCAAAACATATACAAAATGCTTCAACGCATTTCTTTATGTGGTATGAATAGAAATATTATCCATAAAAAGTTAGAAAAATTAAGATAAATTATATATTAGTACACCTTCCCAACCACATTTTATATAAAAATTCAGAATAGTGTACTGGTATTTCAATCTACACAATAAAAATGCCTAAACTTGGCAGATATTGTCTATCTGTGCATGTATTTTCTCAGTAGAAGGCTTATTTGTTGCAGTCACTTTTAAAAAGTTTTATTTCCATTCTTAACCTTATTGAATCATCAGTAAACCCAGCTGATTGGGACCCACTGTGGCTCCATTCTCAGCTTCTCTATGGCAGTCTGTAGTTTTTCAAAGGCTTTGTCTAGATTGTCGTTTATGATGATCAAATCAAAATAGTGGTTGTATGCTCTCTGAATTCGTGCACTTTCATCCACGGTTTTCTTCAAGTCAGAGTCCTGTCAAAGAGTGTCAAAAGGAAATGTTTCTATCATAAGGTGTATTTACTTGCTCAAACACCAAAGTGAATATAAGAACTAAGTACATTGGACTTTTTAAAATAATTCTCAAAATCTAATTTATATAGTGTTGAAAAGGCATTACCATCTGTTGATAACCTAGTCTCTACAGCAGAGTCCATGTTTGCTTTGTGAGTATTCTGTATCTTCTGTTTCACTGATTTTAGGAAAATATTCCTAATTAAACAACTATTGATAATAAACTCAGAGTGAATTCTAAGGTAATAAAAGAATTATTTCAGGTTTTTAGTTCAACTATAGCATCCATCCTCTTCAAATGATTTTTTAAAAATTTGCATATATGTATACATCCTAGAAAAGAATCACAGAATTTTCCCTTTGTGTTTTTGTTTTGCTTCTTCATGGTCCTTGATGCCTGCTGAGGCAGTCAGTACAATGAAACCAAACTGGTGGGGCAGGAGAGTATGCTGCCATTTTTCTAGATCTTTGAGTTGTACATCAAATCTAGGGCTGATGGCTCCACATTTGTTTAGACTCCTTATGAGGTTCATAACAATTTTCCCAGCTCTATGATCATGAATGATTTCAAATTTGCCAATGTAACCATGCTTCATCATCACAGTTTAGAAAATGGATAATGCCTTTGGAGCATGGTCTAATAAGAACCTGGCATCTGCCTCTCCTTTCAGCACTGTTAATCCTCTGCCAGGACATTCGTGCACACCAATATAGCAGCACAGAAAGATGGTGGAAAGAGTTCAAAAGATTTTTATCTTATAGGCTCTGTAGATCATGGAAACCATTCTGCAGTGACTATTAAGCTCAAAGCCAAATCTGCTGCCTATTTCTAGAAAAGAGAATCTTAGAAATATATTTTGAAGACTAACCACATATTCCCCACCTCCACCAATATATACTCACACAAACATTTATATGTTTAGCTAGCATTGTTTGTATTTTGTAAAATATTTTGGAATAATGTGGGAGAATAAATAAGTAATGGGTTCTGCATGAACAAGTAAAGCTTTTCATTAAATTGCAACTGTTTTGGAATTTCACATTCCTTCTATATTTTCTCCAAATATTAAGAGTTCCTATTAAGGTGTCTATTATGTTTCACTATCTATAGATAGAAAAATGAATAAGACAGAGTGGAGGAGGCAGATAAAGGGCAAATAAATATAAAAACTTCCAAGTTGTAATGAGTACTATATAAGACACCAAACAGGAACAAAGAATTTTCAGAATTCTACTTTAGAAAGAATGATTACAGACATTGAGTAAATGATATTTAAACTGAGAACTATAGTGGGGGGAAAGAGCATTCCAGGCAGAGGAAATAGCAATGCAAAATCTAGGAGGGAAATGACCCTGATGCATTTTAAGATATTGAAAGGCCAGGATGGACAGAAGGACTAAGGGTCGTGGTGATACATTGAGAGGAGTACAGACTAGGTTGTGGAGGACCCACATGCAATGGAAAGGCATCTCTGGCTTGTGATGGAGAAAGATAGATGGAAATGACATCAGACTGGAAATATATTTTGGTGACAAAGTCATCAGGATTAGCTATGAATGTGAAAAGTGAGGTAAATGAATCAAGATGAGGAAGAAGCAACTGTATAAAATGCAGAGTTGGGGGGTGGGAATAGGGAGAGCATAATTTTTTTTGGAAAATATTATACTCTGTGTATGGTAAGTTTAAGATGTTTTGGGAGATAGCTAAGTGCTGGGTAGTAATAGGTTATGCAAGTCAGAGTTATCTGTACATGAACCAGGAATCATCAATGTAACAATGGTACATAAGCTAAAGAATTTGGTAAAAACACCTAAAAGGGAAGTGTAGAGAGACAAATGGGTTCCAAACTAGGCCTGAGGGACACTACTACTTATATTTTAGTTAACATCAGTGACATCTCTAAATCATTTTGAAACAAGTAAAATATCTTTTATTTTTTTTTTTAAATATTTTTTATTTATTTCTAGGAGAGAGAGAGCGAGCGAGCATGAGCAGGGGAGGGTCAGAGAGAGAGGGAGTCACAGACTGAAACAGGCTCCAGGCTCTGAGCTGGCAGTCAGCACAGAGCCCGACGCGGGGCTCGAACCCACGAACCGCGAGATCATGACCTAAGCGAAAGTCGGACGCTTAACCGACTAAGCCACCCAGGCGCCCCAAAAATATCTTTTATGATAGATGTGTAAACAGCCATAATTCGCTTTGAAAATAATTCTTACCTATTACAGTCACTAGCAATCTGGTTCATTTAAATTAAAAAAGATTTTTTTTATGACATTAACAATCATGTAACAATAGCAGAGAACACCATACAGATGGAAAAAAAAAAATAAAGAACCCCTCTCTATATATGGCCATAGAGGATCTCTAGACTATACTGCAGGTCGACTACTGTATAATAAGCTGTAAGAAATGGGGAAAGGGAGGATACACACATATACATACTTGCTTATATTGAAAACAAATAGTGAAAATGGCTACCTTTGAAGGTGGGAGTGTAGAGGGCAGAGAAAAGCTAGATTTTTCTGTTAAGATTTACTTTAGAAATATTAAATACATAGAACGATACAACAAAATTAAATTCACATAAAAAAACAGCAATGCCTGAAAATCAAAAGCAAAATGAAATAAACCAATGTTCTAAATTGATGGTTTAACCACAAAGGGATTATTTCAGTAACATTAAAATTAAATAATACCCAGTCGAATAGATCTTAGGAACAACTTTTTTAAAAGCTCAAAACTTAAAAGTTTTCAATAATCATACTGTTGACATTCATACTGATACTGTTACTCAGAAATTATATATATAGCAGGTTCTTAGTTTATATATACAGTAAGAAATTATGTTAATGTTATCAGGAACCAAGATTTTCAGCATAAGAAAAATGAGAAATATAGAGTCAAGTAAAATAATTTAAAGTTTAAATTGGAGCTATGAAATTGAACTAATATGTGTGTTTTCTGAAAAAGGAAAATACATTTCCTACATCTGGCCACTGAAAAGGCCTAGAAATAATAAGCCACTAAGTTGAATGCACAACTTTAGCACCTATATTATCTCTAAATACCATTTCCCACTAAAAGGAACCAGGTGTTTTGGATGGCTGGTTCCAGGTCGGGGCCAATAAATGTGTAAGAAAACCTGGAACAGTTTGTTGTACTAGGAAGAAAAGAGTCATTAAGATTCAATTTCAGCTCAGGTCATGATCTTACAGTTATGAGATCAAGTCCTGTGTCAGGCTCGTGCTGAGCATGAATCCTCCTTAGGATTCTCTCTCCCCACCTCTCTCAAAATATATAAACATTAAAAGGAAAAAAGAGTAATTTATCTAAGTACATAGGAAGTATTTCAAGGGACTTTAAACAGTGATTTGACTGTATATATTCAGGGGATAAACCCTAAGGGCAAAACAAAAACAAAAACAAAAACAAAAAAAACCAGTGCCCGGTAATCACACCCTGTAGTCAGTCTTGGTATACTTATTCTCATGCTGCTGTGTGTGTACTGTGGTATAGAGCAAATGAGCAATTATGTGACTATTTTAAGTCTAACATTCCCAGTGTTTTTGAAACTGGAATACTCAGTGTAGGGAAGTGGCGATATATATATATTATATATATAAGAGGTTAAATAAAAACCTTGTAATTCTGAATGTGAATGAGAAGTATCACGACAGTTTGCTTCAGACATACAACAGAAAAACATGTATCATAGCTGTCTACCTGAAAGGTATACCTAGAAACAATGATCAATCTTGTGACAATGTACACCCCTAGTATTATGGTCTTAAAACACCACTTACCCTAAAAGGAATCAGAGCTTCTTGAAGAAACAGCTGATACCTGGCCTAGAACAGGGAATGTACAAGAGGAGCCTGGAATATCCATCATACCCGATAGCAAAGAAACTGAGACTAGTGGGCTCATGAAATAAGGTCTCAAGGGCCAACTTGAATAAGCTCCTACTGGTCAATGATGGGACAATTTGAGCATCAGTAAGAATTATAACTGCAACAGAGTAACCTCATCAAAAGCTCATATCATGTGCTCAAAATGAAACTTAAAAACAAACCTTATTTGATCACCTGTTGCCTCTGCAGGCTCTTACAGAACAAATCCACTATTCTGAAGGCTGATCCATAAAAAGGAAAGTATCAACATATACTCTGACCTTCCTATGTGAACTCTATTTCAGAGTAATCAACTAGTTGATAAGGAAAAGTTATTTCTTAGAAGAACTCTAGTTTATAAATTCATAAAGAATGACAAACTGAATACTACCATTTCACAATCCTTAAAATCAAGGCAAAGATGAATAAAACTTGCTGAAATCATTAGATAAAAACCTACTACTTTATAAATCAGGCTAAGGACATTTGAACCCACTGAATATTCTTATCACAAAAAGAGAACCCTTCATATGCCTCATAATGTAACAAAATGAGACGTATCACTTATCAATTATTCTTGGGAAATAAAAGTGAACCTATATCTGATCAAGCCTCTATTAGTTCATAGTAAATAGAAGGAGTAGAGGGAAATGACACAATGGGGACAGAACTGGTGAAAATCTAGACTCTGGAGCACTCCATAGGATAACTGACTCCATTTTTTGAACAACTAGAAGGTTACAAGAGAGGAGAGGGAGGGAAGCAGTGAGATTTTACAGATTAGAAAAGAGTGAAGTGATACCTGCTTCCAGCTAAGATCTAGTAACAGATATCAGACTAACCCTCTTGTCTGACAATGAAAACAAAATGTACGGAAAAACAGTTTTTAAGAATAATGCATGAGGCAATGAAAGGCTGATCTCTCAGAGAAATAGAAAACAAATGAAGTGAACCTATGACCACCCCAGCTTACTGTCTTGGGAGACTTCCTAGGCCGTAACACACAAGGTAGAGCCCAGGAAAAGACTACCAACATTCTGAGTTGGGCCAGAACTGAGAGCCCAGGGAAACCAAGGGCGTAAGCATTCTCAGGACAGAATACCTGAACATAACAGCAGCATGGAGAGACAACTTCAGAGAGTTGCAAAGCCCCACTCCCTTCCAGCATTCAGTTATATACCACTTAGGGCAGGGTAAACCTACCTGAGGCCACCAAAGAACCACCAGAAGAAATGACAGGTATTCAAGCTGAGTCAGGAACAGGACCTCTTCTCATCAGGCAGAACAAAAAACCTTGATGCACAAACCACTTGGAGGAGTCCTCAAATGTTCTTGCTTCCAAGGTGGGCAATAATTGCCACAGATCAAGAAATGTTCTGGTCTTACCTAACACATTCTAAAAGCAAGACCTGAAAGTAACAAACTGTTTCCCAACAAGTGCATCTCAGAACAAAGCTCACAATGTCTGAAAGCAGCAGAAAAATACGGCCAATGTGAGAAGAAAAGTAATTCAAGTCAAACTGATCCAGAACGGACACAAATGTCAGAATTAGTATACAATGACATGAAAACACTTATTATAACTATATTTCAGATATTCAAAAAGTGAAGTAGAGACATAGAGAAACCTGAAAAAGAACAAAGATGACTAACACTATATGATTTCAAGGCTTATCAGCAACAGTGTGGGAAGAGGTAGATGTGATGGGAAAGAAGGATTCTGAAGCAGCACAAGGACATCTTTGGAGGTAATGAACACGTCTATTCTCCTGACTGATAGCTTTATGGGTATATACATATGCCCAGACTTACCAAGTGATACACTTTTAGTACGTAGAATATACTTTTAGTATGTAGAGTTTATTGTAAGTCAGTTATCCCTTGACTAAACTGCNGGGGGGTGGGGGGGGTGGGGAGAAGATATTTAGAAGATACCAAGTAAATGAAATGTGTTGATCTTGTTTGGATCTGATTTGAACAAATCAACTGTAAAAAAGTTCTAACTCTTAGAGAAATTCAAATATGGATGGTATATTTGATGATATTAAAAGTTGCTCTCAGGGCTCCTGGGTGGCTCAGTCGGTTGAGCATCCAACTTCAGCTCAAGTCATGATCTCACAGTTTGTGGGTTCGAGCCCCACATCAGGCTTTGTGCTGACAGCATGGAGCCTGCTTCGGATTCTCAGTCTCTGTCTCTCCACTTGCACGCTCTCCCCCCAAAATAACTAAATATTAAAAAATGAAGTTGCTCTTATCAATTTTTTTGTGTTCGACTTCGGCTTCGGTCATGATCTTGTGGTCCGTGGGTTCGAGCCCCACGTCAGGTTCTGTGCTGGCAGCTCAGAACATGAAGCCTGGTTCAGATTCTGAGTCTCCTTCTCATTCTTTCCCTCCCCCACTCATGATCTATCTCTCTGCCCCCAAAATAAATAAACATTAAAAAAAATTTTTTTAATCTTTATCTTTTAGAGATAGATATGGGAAGTATTTACTGTTAACATGTCAAAGACTTGCTTTAAAATAATTCAAGTAAGGGAGGAAATGAAGAGAGGTCTAACTGAAACCCAAATAGCCATGTATTACTGAAGCTGGGTGATGGGCATATGGGAGTTCATTTTTCTCCTCTTTTGTATATATTTTAAATTTCCCATAATATGAAAAGAGAGAGAAGAAAAACAAAAAACATTTAAGAAAAACTAAAAGTCAGAAAGTACTACCAGTAGTAAACCTTATGAGGAATATGCTTGTTAATGGTCTTGGAGCCCCTT
The DNA here is from genome assembly GCF_008692635.1 of Crocuta crocuta. Lineage (NCBI taxonomy): Eukaryota > Metazoa > Chordata > Mammalia > Carnivora > Hyaenidae > Crocuta > Crocuta crocuta. The sequence goes on from NW_027532002.1 coordinate 11,207,518, forward strand.
TTCCTCACTGGTAAAACGAGAGCTGGATTAATATGCATATTTTAGTACTGTTCCATTTCACTTACATAGAGGAAGCAAACTGGTGTTTTATTTATTTATTTATTTTCAAGTTTATTTATTTATTTTGAGCAAGTGAGTGAGAGAGCGAGAGCGAGGGAGAGAGAAAGAAACAGTGGGAGAGGGGCAGTGAGAGGGGGACAGAGGATCCAAAGCAGGATCTGTGCTATGTGGGACTCAACCATGAGATCATGACCTGAGCTGAAGTTGAATGCTTAATCAACTGAATCACCCAGGCACTCCTAAACTTGTATTTTAAAATAAAACAATCAATGATTTTTAAATAAAAGCCACACTGTCCCAGATCCTAGTTACATCTCATGAATGAATTTTTATTCTGTAATATATCATATAGTATATTTGTTTTGTGACTATGATTAGAATTAAATGTGTCCAAAAGAAAAAAATCTTAGGAATAAAATACTATTGTTAGCCTGAAAAGAACTACTCACCGTCAAAAGCTTAGTAGTGATCCCAGCATCCACCACCGCCTTGTGCATGGCACGTAATGTTTCTAGTTCTGGAGCAGCAATAAATACAACATAGGGCATGAACTCGGATGTCCTCAGCACTTTGAGGGCCTGTGTAGAAGAACAAATACAAACCAATTCAGATGGGATTGGAATTTGTTTTGTTATTCTTTAATGCCAAATAATCAAAGTCTACCTGCCCTATCACTAAGGATTCAGATGTAAATTAATACTTGCCCCCTTCTATCCTTTTGATTCCATACAGTGCTTTCCTAAAATAGTGATCCATTAACTGTGTTCTGACTTTAGTCATATTACTCTTTAATTCTTTTAAACAAAGGAAAGTAACCCAAAACTCATCAAGAATGATACAAATGCTTTATATATATGCTACTTGTAGACTTCTGTTAATATTGAAAAAGCAGAAATAATCTCAATGTCTATTGAGAGTGGCATATAAATATACATTTGTACTGTGAAATACTATGCAATTATAAAGAACTAAAAACAAAAGCTCTCCAGTAACTGACATGAAAAGATCGTCAAGATATACTGTTTAATGAAAAAAGGCTAAAGAATCTGTAAAATTTCCTATTTATATAAAAATATAGGCCCATTGAAATTATAGCTATATCTGTATTTAAAGCATATAAAATGACAAAGGTATATACTGAACTATTAATAATTATCACTGAGTAGGGAAGTTAGGTTGGGTTGATTGTGGAAGGGTGGAAAGGGGCCAGTGAGAGAGACAGGGAATGAGAATGAAGAGAATGTTGCATGTGTATTGGGTGGGAAGAGCTGTGACTTTAACTCTTTATTCTTTATGTTGCAACTTTGTTGAAAATTTAAAATTAACATTTCCTAACACATGCATTTATATATTACTTGAGTAAGTAAGTAAATACTAAACTTCTATCAAGTTCCATTGCTATCTAAGCCTCTAATGGCTAACTGATCAGAAATGTATTTAATGAGCTGTGGATGCATGATAACGTTCTCTATCACCACCCTCACAATCTGAAAGTAAAACAAAACAAACAAACAAAACCCTCCATAGGAATTAGAATTTTAAAACAGCTTTGGAATCCACGCAGCTTACTTGTGGGTTGACATCCAAAATGCAAGTTCGTCCAGTTTGGACAACTTCAAGAATAGAGTCAATTTTAGTTCCATAGAGATTTCCTTCATATTCTCCATGTTCCAAATATTTTCCAGCTTTAATATCTGCTTCCATCTCAGATCGTGACACAAATTTATATGCCTGACCATCTTTTTCATCTTCCCTTGGTTTCCGCGAAGTAACTAAAATAATGTTGAAAATGTATACAAAGAGAAGTATTAAAATTAAGACCAAGATGTACAAGGTAGCTTAGGATTTTTCCATTTAGTGCAGGGTTTGGCAAATTATGGCCTATGGCCAAATCTGTTCTGGTTCTTATTTTTGTAAATAAAATTTTCTTAGATCACAGCTATGGCTCATTTGTTTTATTACCTAGTGTTTCATTCATTTCACAATCATGTAATAGTTGTGAGAGTAGATGGCCCACCAAGCCTAAAAGATTTACTATGTGGTCCTCGAATTAAAAAGTTTGCTGATCCATGGGGTACCTGGGTGGCTCAGTCAGCTAAGTGTCCAATTTCAGCTCAAGTCATGATCTCGGCAGTTAGTAGGTTCAAGCCCTGCATCAGGCTCTGCACTGACAGTGTGGAGTCGGCTTGGGATTCTGTTTCTCCCTCTCCCTCTGCCCCTCCCCTGCTCTCACTCTCTCTCAAAATAAATAAACTTAACAAAAAAATTTGCTGACCCTTGACCTACAGGACTGTTTTAAGAAGCAGTCCCCCATACACAATTTATATTTTAAAAAATGTGCTTTATAAAGTCAGCTTGAAACTCCAAATTATTTTGTAGAAGCAGGGCCCTAAATTTAAATTCTTAATTATAGTTAATCCTACTAAGTGAGGCATATTGTAAATAAATATCTTTTCCAGCTCTCCCCTTCTCCTTAAGGAATATCAATTACATTCTTTCTTTATGCTTGAACATTTCCTAATTGACTGCCCAACAAGTGAGCAAAATTCTATTTTTAGTTTGTATTATCAGTCTTCTAAAATGTAGTTTTACCCACAAATTATCTATCCTTTTTCTCACCCTAACACCAAACTTTTCTTTGGGCTTCCTGCTTACTGATATTCTGAAATGTTAATTGTTTGTTTTGCACCTCGGTGGTGGATATAGTCACACTTGATGTTATTATGTTTTAATTAACTTCCTCTTCTTTAACCTAAAGTTATTTTCTTCTGAGAGAATAACAGTGGATAGACCAAGTCAAAATTTAGAGGATCCTTTTGCCTGATATTTTAGAGTTATGAATACTTTCAGGGATATAAACTCCTTTGAAATTTGGGCTAGTCTAGGAAAGGATATTCTCTTTCCAACTGTTGCAAAGATGCGGAGTTAAGTACTCTCTACCAATCTGTTAACACTAGTTTGGAAAAAGAAAAGTAATTTTTGTGTGTTCGTTATTTTTCCAGTTTAGCCTTCACCTGGTTTTGACTAGATCATATATTAAAAAAGTATTCTTTTACTAATCAAGTACTTACATGCAGAATATCTGATGAGATCATCAAACACACGCAATTAAAAAGTAATCCAGATGAAAAGGTGACAGTATTTTGGCTATTTGTAATATACACAGCACATCAAGAAAATTTTGATAAGAACAGAATGAAATTCAAATTCAAGCTCAATAATAAGGACCTAACTCATAAATGAGGTCATTAGGTAGAACAGGACTCCCTTTCTTCTCCCATTGTTTTCTCACTCAGCCTTGAAGGTGATGATCCCAGACAACTGTGGAGTAACTTTTTTTTTTCTTAATGTTTGTTTTGAGAGACAGTATGCAAGCGGGAGAGGAGCAGAAAAAGAGGGAAACACAAAGTCTGACGCAGGCTCCAGGCTCTGAGCTGTCAGCACAGAGCCTGATGCAGGGCTCGAACCTATGAAGTGTGAGATCATGACCTGAGCTGAAGTCGGACGCTTAACCGAATGAACCACCCAGGCTCCCCATGTGTGGAGTAACTTAAAGATCTTCAAGATGCTATGATAGCATTTCATATTAAAAAAATGTATGATGTCTAAGGTTTCTGAAATTACTCACTAAAGATAGTAGGATAAAAACTTCTAAGGCAATTTTAAACTCCTCAAATAAATACATACCAGGACTTAGCTCAATATTTGTGAATGTAATTTCAGAAAAGTACTATTTTCCGGTGAAGCTCTACAGAGAAACTGTATACGGGAATGCACTACTTGAAATAAATATGTACAGGTACATATATTGTCCCCATTGCCATCTCCAATGTGTTAAGGAAATCTTAATTCTTGGCAAAAATGTTTTTAGTTTACAAGTGAATACTAATGATAATCCCATTCTCTAGTGAAAACTCCAAACAAAAATCTAACAAATCCCAACAATATTGCCACATATTTAAGTCCCTTTTCATTCCTAGAACAGAAAAATTAGAACAGAGTGACTTTACTACTACAAATGATTCCTTAAGTTTATATGGTAAGCAAACAAGTAATGAGATTTCTTAGAATTTAATTGTATGGCAAAATTCTAAATTTTTGCAGCTGCTGAAAACAATCAACAAAGTAACATTTTTGTTGTTGTTGCTGTTAATTAAACTCAAGATGTCAATGTGAAAGAGCAAATTTGATTTATAAAGTAGCCTATCCCTCTGGGTTAATAATATTTTTCTATTTTATCTTTGGATCATTTAATAATATGTAAAGAAAAATCAATTTAATAGAATGCCAGCATTTACCTCCTTCCCTATGAGACTTCCTCATCCATACCATCTGACAATACTATATATATCAGGAATTAGCAAACTTGTCATAATTTTTCAGTGTTTCTTTTTTGCGTTGATTCGGAGATGTAAAAAAAAAAAAAAAAACTAAGCTAGATGCTATACAAATGTGAATGGTATTAAGAGAAGTAAAACACACCTACATTATATGAAGACATGAGAGTTAATGTATGGAGATACCTAAATCTTTCCATATAAAAATTCAGATTTGAATCCTTACTAAAATTATAGTCTAAAGAAAGGTAAAATAGTACATCTTTCTGGAAATTAATTTGGCACTAAGATCAAGAAATTAAAATATCTATCCATCTAATAACTTTATATTTTAGATTTATGTATACACACTTTATCATCTCTTATAATAAAAATAACTACTTAAACTGTATAAATGGGCAATAACAGTATACTTCTATGCCGGAATATAAAGAGGCTATTAAGATTTTTTTTTTTAGGTTTATCAGGGTAAATTAGACATAACATAAAATTGATCATTTTAAACATTTTAAGTGTGCAATTTAATGACATTAAGTATATTCATATTACTGGGCAACCATCATCACCATTATCCATTTTCCAAAGCATCTTCATCATTTCATACTGAAACTCTGTGTCTATTAAACACTGACCTCCCATTATGCTCTGCCCTAGGCTCTGGTAATTACTACTCCACTTTCTGTCTCTATGAATTTGATTATTCTAGGTATCTCATACAAATGGAATTGTACAATATCTGTCCTTCTGTGCCTGGCTTATTTCACTCAGCATAATGTTTTCAGGGTTCATCCATATGACAGCATGGATCAGAATTTTAGTCGTTTTTAAGGCTGAATAATATTCCATTTATCTGTAATATATCAGTTTACTCATTCATGCACTGATGGACATCTAAACTATTTCTATCTCTTGGTTATTGTAAATAATGCAATGAACATTCATATACAAATATCTTAGTCCCTGCTTTAAATTCTTTTGGGTATATACCCATAAGCTGAATTGCTAGATCATATAGTAATTCTATGTTTATTTTTCTGAGGAACTGCTATATTGTTTTCCACAGAAGATAATGCCATTTTACAGTCTCCTCAGTAACAAACAAGTATTTTAATATCTCTACATCTTTGCCAGTACTTGTTATTATCTTTTCTTTTTTAAATTTTTTAAATGTATGAGACACACAGAGCGTGAGCAGGGGAGGATCAGAGAGAGAGGGAGACACAGAATCTGAAGCAGGCTCCAGGCTCTGAGCTGTCAGCACAGAGCCCGACACAGGGCTCGAACCCACGAACTGTGAGATCATGACCTGAGCTGAAGCTGGCCACTCAGCTGAGCCACCCAGATGCCTCTCTTTTTTTAAAAGTATGTAATACTACCCCCTAATGAGTATAACATGGTATATCACTGGGGTTTTGATTCGCATTTCCCTAATAATTAGTGGTGTTTATCATATTTTCATGCGCTTATTGGCCATTTGTATATCTTTTTTGGAGATATTCCTATTCGAGTTCTTTGCCCATTTCTGAATTGGTTTGTTTGCTTTATGCTGTTATAGGATTAATATTTGAAAATATATATTCACAAAACATATATACACACACATATATAATGACTTGTGGGAAAAAGCTCATGATATGTTCGTTAGTTCGTTCATTCATTCATTCATCAAATATTTGTTGGCTGTATACTATGTGCCAGACCCTATCCTAGATTCCGGGTCAATAGCAGTACATAAGACAGAGTAGCTCTGTGTTCTCACAGGATATGTTCTTGAATGGGAAGACAGGTGAGTAGTCAAATAACAAATGAGAATTTAAGTGCTAAAACACAACCACTAAGTACTGGGGAGGCTACTTTAGATTGAATGATCAGTAAAGGCCTCTGAAGATGAGATCTGAATAAAAAGTAAAATTCAGGCATTTGAAGATCTGGGAGACAGTGTTCCATGCTGAGGTAACAACAAGAACAAAAAGGTGAGAATGATAAGTTTGAGAGTTTGAGGAGTTTGAAGAAAAGAAAGAACAGCTTGTTAAGTAGGGAAAAAAGTGAACTTTACATGAGTAATATGGTCACAATTCTGTGATTAGAAGTTATTTTAATTGTGTTCTCTATATGTATAAGCAAGATGCTGAATAAGGCTTTTTTTTCATTTTGGTAGTCGCACAGTATCCCTCAAGTCCCAAGTAGATGATAAAACACCAAGGATCTATAGCCTCCTTTTTCAGAGTTTACCAAAAAGTGGCCAACACGGTCCTAGGATCTCCTGCCCACCTGCCTCTATCTAATATATATTCAGAAAGGAGTCACTAAGATTATTAATCATAGGTTCAGGGCAGAATGCTCTAGTTTCTTCTCCTTTACCCCATGGTAAAATAATTCTCCCCAGAGAACTGTGAAAGCCCATGATGACATATCGTAGCAGTGGAGTTCCTTACTCCTGCTGTCTGGCAAAGCAAGAATGAGCTCCCTGTGGGCTGTGTGTGTAGGGGTGTGTGTGTGTATTCAAAAGATAGTCTGGCTTGAACTGTTCTGAAGGTATCCTGCACAGAAGAAAGACAAAATGAAGGGTAGAGAACCAAGCAAAAGAGAATATGAGATATGGGAATGGAGCTTGGCATGGGTCTCATGCCTGTCCAGGGAACTGCAAAGTTCGGAGGTCTCTATTGAGTCTATAAAGAACCTACCTACAAATAGGCCTCAAGGAAGAGACAGTACTCAGACATTTGTGACATACAGAACTTCAGTCTCCAAAAGGCAAGATTTTATGACAGCCCTTTATCCTCACTTCTGCCCGGACCCTGAAAACCACAAGCATGAGAGCAGGATATGAAGGGAGACTAATAGAAGAAACTATACCCCTCCCTTTATAATGTAGGTCTTAAGCCAAGGGTCAGGAATGAATTGTAAGGAAGGAAAAAATAGAGAATGGATGCAACACTGAAGTTCTGAATTGGAGTAGCCTTTTTTTCATACCCAAAATAAAGTCTAATTTAACAAAATGACACAGTTCTTATAACTGAAAGTGACTAGAAAGTTACAGAATCTCATAGGGAGCTGAAAGAAAAGAAGATCTGATAGAGCAAGTATGAAGTCAGTGACTGGATGAAAATTAAAGCTCTTTCCTGTCTGTACTCTCAAAGAGCTCAGCCATCCAACAAACCAGTTAGTTATATACTTGCCAGAAAAAGTTAGTCGAGTGACCTAACTGTAAAGATACTACGAAATGAATGTGTATTCAAACAACGTGAGAGCCAATACAGAAAATCAACAAAAGCAAATGTTGGTTTTATGAAAAGAACACTGAAATTGATAAACCTTTAGAAAGACTGACCAAGAAAAGGAGAGAGAGGAATCAAATTACTGAAACCAGGAATAAAAGAGGGGATATTACCATGGATGGTGCAGAAATTCTGAAACTGATTAAACAGAAATAGAAAATCTCAGGAGACCTACAACAAATAACAAGACAGAATCAGTAGTCAAAATCTCCTACAAAAATAACCCCAGATGGCTTCAAGGGTAAAGTCTATGAAACATTTAAAGAATTAACATCAATCCCTTATAAACTCTTCCAAAAAAACAGAAGAAAAAGGAACACTTCCCAACTCAATATAGGAGTCCAGAATTACCACAATTATCAACATTAGCCAATATCATGAGAAATGAAATCTATAGGCCTATCTCTTATGAATATAGGTACACAAATAGTCGACAAAATACTAGCAAACTGACACTCGAAGCATATAAAAAGGATTACACACTACAACTAAATAGGATTTACCCCAGGAACACAATTAATGTAAAAGAATAAAAAAAAAATCATATTATAGTCTCTATAAACAAAGAATACACATTTGGCAAAATCCAGTACCTTCTCATGATAAAATTTAAAAAATCAATAAACTAGAAATAGAAGAGAATTTCTCCAACCTGAAGAAGGTTATCTGCAAAAGCCCCAGAGATAACATCATACTTAGTGATGAGTGACTGAATGGGATCCCTCTAAGATCATCAATAAAATAAGGATGTCTACTTTTGCCACTTCTATTCCACACTGCACTAGAGATTCTAATCAGGGCAATTAGACAAGAAAAAAATAAATGACAGCCAGTATAAAAGAATAAGGAACACTATATTTGCGGACGACATAATCCTGTGTATAGAAAATCCTGAGAAATTTGCAAAAAAAATTATAATGTGTTCAGCAAGGTTGAAGGATACAAAATTAATGCACAAAAGTAAGTTGCATTTCTATATACTTCTAATAAACAATTTGAAAAGGAAATTAGGGAAATGACTTTTTATAGAATCAAAAAGATGAAAATACTTAGGAATCATTTGATAAAAGCATAAGACTTGTAAACTGAAAATTACTAATATTACTGAAAGAAATTAAAGAAGAATAAGCTAAAGTGTTTACAGAGCTACTCCCAGAACACTGAAGAGACTGAGGACTTTGAAGCAAGAAGCTAAAAATCGGAGTTGGGGGTATAACTGTGCATTTGGAGGTCAATCCATACCCTCTCCCTATCTATCCTGTTAGAGAACACTCCCAGCAGAGGGATATCCAAATATTCTTCTCTGGAGAAATCTAACAGCTCCCCTCAAAAATGTCTTATGTCTACTTTTTTACTTCCCCCAAAAATACCTGTCTCCTTGGCCATCTAATAAAGCTCAGCCATTTGCCAAGACTTGCTCAAGTACATAGAGCTTCAAACCAGTTTTAACACTTACTTTTAAGTACATAAGCCAAGGATCAGTAGATAAAAGAAAAACTCCTCTAGCATAAAAGGGAAAACACACACAAACACCCCATAAACAGAAAAAGTAACCTGGAGGAAAGCAGAGATAATTTAGCTTTTAGGAAAAAAAAAACTAAAAAAACAATACACTCTTTACTATTCTTGGAAAAAAAAACAACTAAAAAAATACTCTATTTACTATTCTTAGAGATATGCAAGACATAGCTTCTGCAAACAGATAATGCTGTGGAAAAAACCACCACCAAGAAACAGAAAATCCTAAAATGAAAAATATGATTGTGATAAAACACTGATGGAACAGAATAATGAACTCAAGGTAATCTTTTAAAGAATAGAATAAAAAGATAAAGGACAGAAAACATGATGAGAGAGAGATGAATCCAGGATGTTCAACATTCAGCTAACAGAAATTCTAGAAAATGTGAACAGAGAAAATATGGAGAAATCATCCAAGATATAATAATTTCCCAGAATTGAGGGACATGAATCTCTAGTCTGAAGAACCCACTAATCATCAGCACAATGAATTAAAAAAATGCACACAAAGGCACATCATTGTTAAATTTCAAAATACTGAAAAACAACAGAATGAAACAAAGAAAAATCAGGTCATGTATGAACAAACAAGAATTACAATGGCACTGGACTTAATAGAACTGGATTCAAGAGTAACATCTTCTGAGTTTTAAAAGATAGGATTTATATTCTCAGCTAAACAATCAAATAGAGCGCAGAAAATATACGTCTGCAAATACAAAGAGAAATCATTCCTCATACACATTTCTTGTGAAATAACAAGAGGACCCATTCCAGCAAGACCAGGCTGCTGTCAACCCAGGACAGCAACAAAGGGAGGCGCTCCTGTGCTAACAGGACGGCAGCCAGAGTGGAAGGCAGGCAGGCCTCACTGAAGCAGGAAGACCTATGGCCCTGAGACAGAACTCTCCGGAAAATAAACATGACTTACTGGACGAGTTTTTGGTTTAAAACATTCATACACATACATGCAAAAAAAATCAAGGTAAAGACAGGAAGAGAAAAGGAATTCCAGCAACTGCTGGATGGAAGGAGAGAAAAGCTGTTCTAGAAAATAAAATGCAATGAACTGAAACTAGACCAATTTTTACACTGGGAAGAGAGTCAGGAAGTCAATAGGTAAGGCCTACACTGGATAATCCAATAAACTGCAGAATGATGATATTATTAAGAAATGTGGAAGACTACCCAAATAAATAGCAACCAAGATGAAAAACAACTGCTTCTAGTAAGCCAAAGGTGGAATACAGCAAGGTTGGCAGTTAATTTTTCGATTACATCATCTTTAGGTACTTGATTAAAATACTGTACATATATTAACTTGATAAAAATGAAAAATAAAAACTTTAAAATACTTAAAACACTTTGGTCGCAGTGAGGTTTTTATTTTCTTAACTATTTAACCAGAATTTGTCTGAATTTAGTGATTTAAAGTGCTTACAATGAAATCCAAAGCCTTACCCCAAAGGGATTACAAATAGTACATGGTTACTCCCCCAACCAATCCCTAAGAGTTTTAGCAATAAGATCACTCACTGAAAATTAAACCTCAAAATATACTAGATGCAAGTAGAGAAACTCAAAAATTCATTGAAAAGAGACAGAGTGACATTAGGCTAAGGATTAATCCAGAACACCTTAATGGCATTAAAGTACCTAAAGAAATACTGTTAATGAAAAGGGAGCTTGGACAGCAAAAAAAGTACAGAAAGAAGAGTTATATAAGGTGAAAATGGCTGGTCTCCTGCATTGTTCAGAGGAAAGAACATGTATATTACCTCATGCAAAGGCCCACACATATCCAAAATAAAGACAAATGTATATTAGTTCTTATAAGACTATGACATCATCTAAGTCTTTAATGTGATTTCATTCTTAAAAGCATACTTCTGACATTATTTAACTTTCCATGTAAATATGCGAATACGGAATAAATGCAAAGATGACAAAATGAATGCTTGGCTCATGTAATGGTTATTATACTTCCCCCATCAGTATTTTTATTTTATATGTCAACCTTTATAACCTTAATTAATGCTACCTGCTCTGGAAGATTCCTGCTGCTGATGTGCTATCAAAAAATCAGGTTTACGACCTTGTAGGACAGGGCTACCAGCGAAAATGCACAAAATTCACAAAGGAATTGCCATACTGGAAGTATCTGAGGATGCAGGTTTCCCTCTTTCCTTTATGGTAAAGTGGGTAAAAAATACAACTTTTCAGACAGACATCAGTGGTACAAGAAAATACACAGTGAATGCTGATTTCTGCCACAACTCCTAGTACTTGCATTTAACTAACATCTCTGGACTCAGAAGTTTGGAGAAATAACTGCTGCGGGACAGCAAGCCGACAGGGCTACAGTGTTATTTCAAGACAGCTGTAGAGTCACCGAGTTTTTCAGTATCTTCTACTTGCCTTCCTATTTTCTAAATAAAAAATTATTTAGAAATAAAAACATAATCTGTTCCACCTACTCTATGATGCCAATAACAAAAAGAAAAGAGAGAAAACTTACATGGCACTGTAGTTCCAAATCTAGTGGGATTCAACACTATGAACCTGTTTTTCAAGCTTCTTCGTCCCACCCCTTGAGCTCCTATCAACACTAATGTCTTTCTCTGGAAAGGAGGCATTTTGGCTACCTCCTCATATATCTGGATTTCATGACGATCAAATTCTAAATGAAAAAGGAAATGGAAAATTGTCATATTCACTTCACTTACCTTTTAGATGGATGATAAACCTCTGCAATTTTGTTCAGTAAGGGCCAGGTTGTCTCAACAAGTAAATATCACTTGAACTGTACTGATTTAGTATAGATTTATTTTTATAAATTTGGTAAAGTACAATAAATTATTTTCAATCTTGATTTAAATATCTGTTTCTATACATTTGCCCTTAAAAATTTGGCTAAGGAAGCTAGAAAGAGGCCATGTTTTATCTTCATCATATATTCTATCCATTAAACCCTTTCTTATCAACTTGTTGTAGAAATAATTCTTTTAATATATATAATCAAACTGCAAATTCTCTTTTATAATTTGTTCAGGCAAAAAGTGTGTATCCGATATAAAGGACAGTGGTATAACTAGTGTGGCTGCTTAAATAAGTCCCATAGAATGAGTACGGCCTTAAAATAATATAAAAGAACAAATACCATGTGCTGACTCAACAAATACCAGTTTGATTAACAAAATGCACACAAACGTATTGATAATTAAGCATTAAGATTCTAAATTTATGTACAAAATAAAATTTTGGATCCGAACTATTTTCAGTCAAAATATACTCCAAAATTAAATCTTAGTCCATGAGAAAATTACAAGGTTTCTATTTTGCAAAAAAGCTTTAAGGACATGTATTTAATAAAATAATAAGGCCAAAGTGAAGTTAATAAGTATATTATCTGTTATTAGGATTATAACTCTCAATCTGTAGTAATAAGACTTCTTTCTTAGGTTATTATCTTAACAGCAACTCTTTATTTGCACAGTTTCTCCACAGTAGATTAAACCAATATTGAGAGAATCTCTTTTCCCTTCATTTTATTATTATTACTATTATTATTCCCTTTTTAGTGTGCTATTTAGCTTAGTACCAGTAGAGAAGCAGCTCTGACGTCCAGCAAGTACTTTAAAAAATTATCAATTCCTTTCAGAAGGCCTTTTCATTCAAAGAGCTGCATTTCACTCCTATCTGTCTCTATAACTGAAAAGAATAACTGTCATATTTACCTTTAAGTCTAAAAGATTTAAGAGAGACTCCTACTAGATCAGACTAAGATTTGTTTGGTCTAGTACTGTTTTCCCAAAAATATCATGGACAATGTTATAACAGAATAGAGCTGCCCTAAATCATAACTCTTTTAATATCTTCATAAAGGCATTTCTTTGGAAATGACACATAAATCACCATCAAAGTTCTCTGAACAAAAAATTTTAATAACATTGTTCCTTCACTAATATAATCGTAAATCCTAACCAATTCATTTCATTGTAAATTATACTCATAGAATAAAACACACTGATGACAGTATAAGCATACCTAACATAAATTTAAATAATGTCTCCCTATTATATTGGGCCATGTGTTCAAGTGACAGCCCCTTACAATTAGGTATTCATCTGAATTAGTTTCTTTTAAAATTATGTATTTAGAGTTTATGCCACATTAATTAATGATATAAAGCTATCTCACTTGGACTTCTCAAAAAGTATTTAAAACATACCTGCATTTCTGGTTGTGAGATACATCATCTTTTTCTTCTTTTTGCTACTTATGGTTCCACAAAAAGGTCCTGAAGGATTACAAGACAAATATAACTTAAAACAGTGTGTCAGAATATGATAAAACTGCCCTATGATATTCTATAGGGGTGGAAGTGTTGTGTCCTACAAAGCAGAAGGGGGCAGAAGTGAGTTGAGCCACTGAATTCTGATACTATACCAGCAGGTGGCAGAAAGGGATCAAAGAGTTTACTTTTGAGAGAGTTAGATTCAAGTAGAGGGGCTGGATTGATTTCAGATACATTTTAAGTAAATTATTTGCTGATTCAGAGGAAAGAGGCAAAGAAAGGTAACCACAAAGGACTATTTGTTACACACTGTGTTTAAGCTCATCACCTGAATTGTCCCAGTCTCTTCTAACAAATGCCTTTCTCTTCTCTTCCAGGAACTGGCTTGGAATGAGACCAGCACTTCCTCCCTCTTTTACGTGGCTAGCCTAGAATCAAATGAATTGTATATCTCAATGACCAAAATTTGAGACCATATTCTAATAAGCAGGACAATCAACAGTTAGTAAAAATATATCACATTTGTTCTTAAAAGCTGACCTTGAGATTTAAATTCATGGCACTGTCAGTAAAGATATTTAAACACTTAGCACTAAGGAATAATCAACTGGCACCTAATCGATCTGCAATCTGGTATTGAAACTTGGGGACCAAAACACAAACGTACATAGGATCTTTAAATGACACCAAATTTTTACTCATAATGCTAAGTTAGTCAAAGAATGGAAAGGATAAAAACTATTTTATTTCTTAATAGGACATTCACTTAGGACCCTTGGTAAGGTAAGGTATTCACTACCAACTGTAATCCTACGAGCCAGAGAGAGAGAGAGAGAGAGAGAGAGAAAGGGGGAGGGAAGGAGGGACACAGAGGGTGTGAGGGATGGGGAGGAGGGGGATCTGAATATCTTAAGTTTAAAATAGGTAAAATTACACTTAACTGTAAAGAAACTAATTTTGGGGACACCTGGGTGGCTCAGTCAGTTGAGTATCTGACTTCAGCTCAGGTCATGATCTCAGTTTGTGAGTTTGAGCCCCTGCATCAGGCTCTGTGCTGACAAGTCAGAGCCTAGAGCCTGCTTTGGATTCTGTGTCTTCCTCTCTCTCTGCCCCTCCCCCGCTCTCGCTCTCTATCAAAAATAAACAAACATTAAAAATTTTTTAAAAAAGGAACTAAGTTTTGAAATCCCAAAAAGTGCTATTTTAGAATAGCGGTGGGAAAACTGGATGCTAGTGGCTTATCCCACTAAGTTGGTATCTTTATCTTTATAACTAGCATAGGAAAATCTGGTATCATTTTTAGCAATTAACATCCTGAAAAACAGAATTAAAGTAATAGATTACCAAAATGCAAGAAAGGACTGAAATAACGGTGACAGTATGAGAAGACAGAACTGAAAGATGACATTCACAGAAAGGGGAACAAGAGAAAAGTTTTCTCAAAGAGTTCAATAAAGGAAACAACCACAGAAAGTTTTTTTGATCAGAGTTCTAAGAAATTCAGTGGAGATCTCTCAAGATTACAGACTCCTTTTAACGATTTTTTAGTTCTGTCACCTCACAGTGCACTTGTACATAATAATGTCTTAATTTAACTTTAAGGACACATTAGTAAGATTGTTCTCATTATTCATTCCCCCTTAGAAGTCAATATAACTTATCAGAGTTAATGTGAGTTACTACTATCTCCATTTACTTTTTAGAGTTTAGAGGTAGGTCCTGGATCCCTTCCTCATATACCTTGCTTTTTAATGAGACTGTACATTGTTCTGACAGTTTAAGGGATTTTAAACTTTCTGATTTGTCAGATTCTCCAACTTAAAAAAAAATTTTTTTAATGTTTTATTTCTGAGAGAGAGAGAGAGAGAGAGCAGGGGAGGGTCAGAGAGAGAGGGAGACACAGAATCTGAAACAGGCTCCAGGCTCTGAGCTGGCTGTCAGCACAGAGCTCGATGTGGGGCTTGAACCCATGAACCGTGAGATCATGACCTAAGCCGAAGCTGGTCACTTGACCGACTGAGCCACCCAGGCGCCCCTCTTCAACTCTGAATACTGTGGTTGTTAGCTGGTGTAAACAGTTACAAAAGCAGGCTTATTACTCCTGTTAGAGATTTCTGAAAGCTGTATCAGGGGAAAGGAAAAAGAACATGATTACACAGATCTTTAAAAAATGAAGTAGGGGTGGGGCGCCTGGATGGCTCAGTGGGTTAAGTGACCAACTCTTGATTTTTCAGCTCAGGTCATGATTTCAGGATTCTTAAGATTGTGAGATCGACCCCTGCATCAGGCATTGTGCTGAGAGAATGGAGCCTGCTTGGGATTCTCCCTCTCGCTCTCTCTCTCTCTCTCTCTCTCTCTCTGTCCCTCCCCTGCTTGCACGCACTTTCTCTCTCAAAATAAACAAACATTAAAAAGAAAATAAGAAAATCAAATCAAGGGAAAATACGGTGATAACACATATCCCTTTCCATATACGCAGATTTCAACCAAGACCAATTAACACTGATCATAAAGCAAACCTTGATTTCTCAATAACTGGGAATAGGTGGAAAATAGATTTAAGAGGTTAAGAAACTTATGTTTTATTTGCCATGAATGTACATATATAGAGAGGACACAAGAGAGAGATGCTACTCTCCACATAAACACTTCTAGTTAAAACAAGCAAATACTAAGAAGGGATGACCCCAAGTGAGCTGTTCTTGCCCAATATCATATTTTACTGCAGTCACTGATGTGGAAGAACCAACTGATCTGATTCCTAAACCAATGGAATATCTCCACAGGCTAGTTAATTCTGCATTTATTAACAGCTACTCACAAATTCCCTCTCAATTTGATCTTCTGTCCACAAAATTAGCAGCCATGAAGCAGGAGCTGTTCATGCAGGAAAAATCATTGGAACAAATGCTAATACCTTCTTCCTGAATATTCAGCTACTGGCCAGATCTAAGATTGAAAATAAAAAAGCAGTTGAGGAAATTTGAGAAGCATACTAACCTGCCACCAGTTTGGATCTTCTCTGTTTACAATTTGAAGAATTTCTCCTTTTGAAAACTTCAATCCTGCTTCTTTGCAGGGTATCAGGTTATCATTGTATGGATTATAATCAAAATGACATTTCACAAATACCTAAAATACATAGCACAATTTAAGACAGTATAGGGGTATCATTTGTCACTAGATTTTTGAAACCTTTTTCAAATATCTGTGATTTAATAGTAATTGGAAATGTGTTTAGTACTTCAGCTAAGGAACTTGTTCCATTCAAATAAAAATCAATTTCTAGACATTAATACTTTGGTATCAGAAAAGAAAAAAATAAACATTAGTACTACAATTAAAATTTTGTTTCTATTTTAACTTCTAATCTTAAATCAGTAGAGTTTGACAATCATTTTATTCGACCATTCTTACACTTTCCTTCAATCTTTTCACATGATTTTCTACATAATGCTGCATAAATTTAAATGCAGTTAAATGCTGCTTTCTGATTAATATCCAGAAACAATATATGCAGCTGGTTTAAGGCATATATTTCAGATACATCAGAACCATTTTTTGTTTTTAGGACTGACTTTATGAAAGAGCCCTGAAACCAAAGTTAAACAACGAAAGTTCATGTTCAAGTCACACCTGAAATACAGTTAGTAACTTAAAAAAAATAAAAAAACAACTTTCCTCACTGGTAATATATAGTTTTTAATTACACTGATTTACACTGGCCAAAATGAGGGTGGAAAATATTTTTTGAAATCATCTTATTCTAATTTAAATAATTAGCATTAAGTAAATTGTAAGAAAAATACTGAAAACGCCTTGAAACTACTTCCCAACTTAAATTCATTGAACCATACAAATTTCTTTAAAATATATTAATAAAAAAAGTGTGTCAGTTACCACTATTAGTTACTATCTCCAATAACTGGAATATTTTGCCTATTCACTTTAAATTCTATTAGGCATTTTCAGTATTTGATGGCAATTTCAGAATGATTATATTCTTAAAACTTTTCATGCATATTTATAAAAATTCAAATTTTATCTACTGAAGAAATGATTTGGCATTAATCAGGTAAACTTTAACAAGCAGAAAAGCACAAAATTAGTCAAAATGACAATGTTATCAAACTTCTACAAATGTAACCAAACTAGCTATTCAGGTAACACAAGCAGATAGATATTATTATTAGTGGGGTAAAATATAACGTGATGGATGCATATTAAAATCATTTAGAAGTAACTAAGCCTGGGTACATGTGACAAAATTTTAGTTATCTACAATTAGATGATTTTGATAGAAAGCATTCAGAACATTTTCAATAACTTTGGAAAGGCTAAGTATTGTTTAAAAAAATCAGTAAGCCAATAATTCTTTTGATATACAATTATAGAAATATTCAAAAAGCAAGCATACAAACAATATTAAGATTGCTAAAATGTGACAACTGGCTAAATTGACAATGGCATGCAGCTCAATGTTTTGGCAATGGAAAAAAAGAACCCAATTATTAAGTTTATTTAATCAAGGTAAATTTAGTTGGCTGATAAGACAGAAAAACTGGAGTACCAGAGAATGTCCTGGAATGACATCATACCTGACGGACGTGTGCTGGATGCCTCTCCATACTGACGCAACTCTAAAAATATATTTTTCATTGTATAAATAAAGCCAGACTTTAAACTAATAATAAATTAACAAAATATAAACAAACTACTGGCCCATTTTATTACTTCACTATTCTGGTAAAGTAACTACTCCCCTAAGTAATTATCCATAGAGTATATATAATACCTGAAAATTATAAATGAGAGAAACAAAAACATGGAGGTGCTTGAGATGAGGCAGAGAAAATGGATGGGTATGTAAAGCTGCAAAAATACTTAGATACTCATTATTTCTCAAGAAAGCTACACCAAATGAATAGTAAGAGCATCCTGTCATTTAACCAGGAATGTGTTTATCATTCTTATCTGTGGGACAACATATATATTGTAACCGTAAGTTCAGATTTTCTGAGATACTCCAAATTTTAAATATCTATTCTCTTATTCTCATCAAATTGTTCTGGAAATGTCATTACTTATGGAAGAAAACCCATCACTCAAAAGTAAAAAGATTTCTAGAGGGAACAATTCTTATTTTTTCATTTATTAACCTAATTTTAGAACATTACTCTCAAAAAAAAATAACATTACTCTCATGCTCAAAATCTCAGATTAACCTGGTTTTACTTCGAATTTTAAAAATCTATCTGAAAAATTAAAGAAGGTTTTGATCTAAACATTCTGTAATGATCTTAAGAGTTATTAGAGATTTGACTAGATTCAGTATGATTATAACTTATTAAGTACATTGTATAGTGTTTTACTTTAGACCATATATTAATGGTTCATTCATTACTAAGTTACTAAACACAACCTACTAAAATACGTGAATCTCATATTCTTATCACTAAAAGAAAAAAACTGAATGACCAATAATCTAAAGTACATACAACAAAGAACAGGAAGTACAAATGGCTTTTACACACAAGAGATATTCAATATCACTCAAAACAAAACTGTATTTTAATAACATTTTCTTCCTCTCAGATTAGCAGAAATCCAAATATTTGATAACATTTTGTAGACAGGACTATGGACCAACAGGCATTTTCCTAACAGGCTAGTGGAAGATCTGGTTTAATCCCTTTGGAGAACAATTTTGACAAAAGCTATCAGAATTACAAATGCAAAAATCCTGACCTAGTAATCCACCTCTGGGAATGTATTAAACAGCAATGTTGCTCAGACATATGCAAAATGACTTATGTACAAGACTATTAACTGCTAAATTATTCCTAATAGCAAAAGATTAGAAGCAACCTAATTGTTTAATACTAGGGAACTGGTTAAATAAATGATGGTAAATTTATGTGATGTAACTAACACTGCACAGCTATTAAAAAGGGTGGGGAGGTGGTGGTATGTGTCAAGAGGCAGTCTATGTACCAACAAAGAAAGATCTTAAACACACATGGTTACGTGAGAGAAACCAAGGTTCAAAGTAGTGTGTACACAGTTTACATAGTGTAAACTTTTCATGCAAAAGGAGGTGGAAGGGGAATAATAATATATAATTTTTACTTCCTTGCATATAAATAAACTCTAGAAAGATAAACTAATAGCATAATTTCTTTTTTTAAAAATGTTTATTTATATGGGGGAGGCAGGACAGTGCACAGGGGAGGGGCAAAAAGAGAAGGAGAGCGAGAATCCCAAGCAGGCTTTGCACTGACTACACAGGGGTCGATCCCACGGACCATGAGATCATGACCTGAGCTGAAATCAAGAGTCCGATGCTTAACTGATGAAGCCACCCAGGCGCCCCATAATAGCATGGTTTCTTATGAGGAGTGAGAACTAGGTTGGCAGCGGATTAGAAGAGAGATTTCAATTGAATACCTATTTCTTAAATTTTGAAACATGGGAATGATTCATCTATTTAAAAATTAAATTCTTATTGTAATAAAAGATAAAAGATGATTCCCACCTCTGACTAAGATGAAGGAATAAAGGACCCTCCAGCTTGAAACAACTAAAATAATGGACAAAGTTTTACAACCATTTTTAAAGACATAAGACAAGGAAGTCAGCAATCCCTAAAAGTTGGAAACAAACAAGGTGAACTATTCAGTTGCCCTAGCTAACTGCATAAAGAAAATTTCCAGGTTGCTACTCAGGAAGGAAGAATCTAGGTAGAGCCTGGCAGTCTCCAAGTTGAGGAGATGAGTTGGGTGACCAGGGAGACGGGGTAGCAAGAGTGTACAGAATAATCAGTGAGGAAAGGGTTGCACAGAGAAATGGCTCAAGAACTGCAGAGCACTTCCTCCAGTCTTCACCAGGGTGCTGATCTGTGCATGGGTATAAGGAACTACTCAAACTCACATAAAGAACTAGCATGATAGGGAGCAATAGCAGCAGGTCATATAGGGTTAGGAATAGCTTCTGTTCTCATCAAGGTGAGTGGAAAAATCTTGTAATTCATGAGGCATTCAATAGTCAGAAGGATTATGCCTTAGACTTACTCCTGCTCTGGCTGCACCTAAAGCTTAAAAAGCAAGATCTGAAAGGATTAAACTGCTCTCAAGTAACTTAAGTATCCTGAACAAAGTTTAAGAAAAATTCTTAGATACAAAAATATCCAGCATTCAATAAGGTAAAATTTGTGATGTCTGACAGCTAATCAAAAATAACCAGGCATGCAAATAAGCAGGAAAATATAATCTAAAATGTAGAAAAAAATCTATTAACAATGATACAGAGAAAAAGTGATCCAGAAATGATAAATATGATAGAATTAGTAGAAAAAGACTTTAAATAAATGAACAGAGTATCACTGAGCAATGAGACAACTTCAAGGAGCCTAATGTATGTGGAAGTGATAGCATCAAAGAGCAGGAGAAACAGGAATAGTAAAATAGTCTGAAGAGATAATAGTCAAAATTTTTTCCAAAGGTGATGAAAGAAATATTCCTTTTAACAAATGGCACTAGAAGATTGGGTATCTGTGTGCATTCCCACTTTCACCCATATCTTACCCCTTATACAAAAGCTCGTAGAGTAAATGGATCCTAGAACTAGACGTAAAGCATAAAACTATACAACTTTCAGAAAAAATTACAGAAGAAAATCTTATGACATTAGGCTATACAAAAATATTTTACACAGAACACAAGCATGATCTGTAAAAGAAAACAAGGAAAAATTAGACTTCATCAAAATTAAGAACTGCTGCTCCTTATACTACACCGTTAAGAGAATGAAAAGATAAGCCTTTTCACTGTGAGAAAATCCTTATAAATCATAATTCTGATAAAATACTTACATTAAAGAAGCATAAAGAACTCCCAAAGCAAAAAACAACTCAACAAAAAAGAATGAGACTTGAAAACAAATCATCAAAATAGAAATTAAAAAATAAGCCAACGAAAAGATGCTCAATATTAGATAGTCATTAGGAAATACAAATTAAAATCATATTGAGATACGACTATGCACCTTTGGAGTGTATAAAATTACAAGGGCTGACCATACCAAATGTTGGTGAAGATGTACAGTATGCTGACTGGAATGTATATTGGTACAACCACTTCTGAAAATAGTTTGGACTTCTTTAAAAGCTCAATATGTACCTACCATGACCCAATCCTTCAATCCTAGGTGTTCATCCAAGGAACTTACATGTAAATGTCTACAGAACCTTTTATTTACAATAGCCTCAAACTGGAAACAATAAAAGTGTTCATCAGCCAGTTAATGGATAAACTGGTACAACCAAGCAATGGAATACTACTCAACAATAGAAAGGAATCAACTGCTAATACACATAAATAGATGAATCCCAGAAGAATTATGCTGAGTGAAAGAAGACAATTAAAAAAAAAAAAAAAAACCACCCAGCAAACATTTATNGATGAATAAAAAAAAAAAAAATAAAAAAAAAAAAAAAAACATCCCAGCAAAGATTCATGTTGCATGCTTTCATTTATATAAAAATAAGGAAAAAGTAAACTATAGAAACAGAATGCAGAGTAGTGCTTGTCTGGAATGCAGGGGAGAAATTTCTGGATGTGATATATACATATATATGTTATTTTGATTGTGCTAATGGTTTCAGGGGTGTGTATGTGTATGTGTCTACATTTACCAAATTGTACACTTTAAATATATGCTATTTATAGAAGATTTATCTCAAAGGTATTTTTTAAAAGTTTACTTGTTTTGAGTGACAGAGCAAGAGCAAGTGACAGCAAGGGAGGGGCAGAGAGAGACAGAGGGTGAGAGACGATCCCAAGCAGGCTTCACGCTCAGCATGGAGTTTGACATGGGGCTTGGTCTCACAACTGTGATATCATGACCTGAGCCAACATCAAGAGTCAGACACTTAACCAACGGAGCCGCCCAGGCACACCTCAAAGATATTTTTTAAAAGTAAAGATAAAAACTGTAAAAGTATGAGGCACTTGGGTTGCTCAGTCAAAGTGTCTGACTCTTGGTTGTGGCTCAGGTCATGACCTCACGACTTGAGTTCGTGGCTTGTGCCAGGTTCTGCACTGAGGTGTAACACTTGCTTGGGATTCTCTCTTCCTCTCTTTCTGTCCCTCCACCCCCTCAAAAGTAAATAAACATTTTTTAAAACTATACATTATGTACTGAAAAAATAAAATATTGCACAGAATTATGCTGGGCCTGTGCAAATGATAATTAATAGGAGAAAATAAATTAAATGGATGAAATGGCTGGAGAAACAGCTCTACCATGACCCTTATGTGAAATCAGAAGGTTGTTTGAACATAGAGCAAGAGTTTCTCACACACCCTCATTCTCAACACATATTTTCAGGTCCATTTGAATTTGCAATCAGACTGAGTGACAAGGTGGTAAATGCAGCAATCAGAGTTGCTATGAAGTTCCCTATGACAATAGCAGGATGATTAAGGAAGGATGTTATTTTCCTAAAGATTTTCCAAGTTACATGAACTCCTCTTACTCAGTTAAATGATGCCACACACACATTTTGAAATGAGCAGGGAGGCTAAAACATGTGTTTGGTTAAAAAAGCTTTGAGGGACAATTAACACTCCTATTTGGTAAATATCCATCTGTGGGCCACACACTTAAGCTTCTATCAAAAAATTTATTTTAAAAAAATCTATTAAACTACACTGTTCAAATTTATAGTAATTATTCTTAATTTACATCACACTTGATTTATTGGTTCATGCAAAACCTATTTGTGTTTATTTCCTTTAATAATGTGACAAATAGCCATAAATTATACTCAAAACAGGCTAGAACCCTAAGTGGGCCTCCTCTCTCATTCCATCCATCACTCTGGCTTCCCCAGCTAGGGTAACCCTTATCCTGAATCCTGTGCTCATTAACACCTTGCTTTCCTTTTGTATAGTTTTATTGTGTATATATAGGCATTCTTTAAAACTATGTATTTAATTATTTTGAACATTAAAAGTAGCATCATACTATAGCATACAATTTTTTTGATATTTACATGCTTGTTGTTTTCAGTTGTACATACATATGAATTGCTCTAGGAAATTACTGTGTTTGGATATATGTGAACACTCAACTCTGACAACGCTGAACTCTACCCAGTATGCTTATACTAACTTACATCACCACCAGCTGTGTAGAAGAGATACTGTAGAATCACGTGTACATGTTTTGCCAACTGAATGGTATAAAATGGTATTTCACACTGATTTTTCAGTATCTTTTCATATATTCACTGATACTGTGTCTCCTTTTACTTGATTTGTGTATGTAAAGTGACAGGAAAATAACTTTATATGTTATCCGCATTTAATAAACAATTTCATTCACTGAATAGTCTCTCCTCACTGAAAGATTTATCATCTTATCAAAGAAGTACATGTGATAGCTCTCTTTCTGAACTCTTTATTCCAATGATCATTCTATCTGTTCCTAGGCCAATACCAAGGTACTTAATTCCTACATATAAGTAATGCCACATTCCTACTTTTCTGCCTCAAAAGTGTCTCAGCTATTCATCCTATCAAATACTTTGAACAACCTTACTGGAATTTGTATGGAATTTCACTGAATCTAAAAGTTTCTGAGGAAAACTGACATCTTCATAATATCGTATTCCTGTCCATGAACATGATATATTTATTTAGATCATCATAATTTGTGTGTGTGTGTGTGTGAGTGTGTGTGTGTGTGTGTGTGTGTAGAGGCCTTGAATATTTCTGTTAGATTTATTCCTAGACATAAATATGACCTTCTCTGACTCTACAGCAAACAATATTTGTCTTAGTTACATTTCTTGATGTTTGTTGATGACATGCAGAAATGGAGGTGACTTATGCATATTAATCTTATTTTCAAATATCTTGCTAAACTCTCTTGTTTCTAATAATTTATAGTCTTGGGGTGTTCTGTGCAAAGAAAAATCATGCTACTTGAAAATACTAAGTTTTATTTTTTCCTTTCCAAACTTTTTGCTTCTATAATTTGTCTTTTTCTACTTATGAAACTCTCAGTAAAATATTAAATAGAAGAAGTGCTAGTGAACATCATTCCTAGCTCTTACTTTCTTAACTAGGTAAAGACTTTATTAATCACTCTTTAAACTTTATATTCTGGCTTCTTTGGCTTAACTAACTACAAACAAATAATTGTGTACATGCAATAACTAAAGAGCAGAATTTAAAATACTATAGGTTTCTATATTTTAACATTTTATATATTCATCCTAAACAAAAATTTTTAAAGCAGTCTAAACTATTGAAGTTTTATTATTTTTTAAACAAATTTAGTCAATTGCCTCAATATTGGAAGCCTCATCAAAATTCTGAAGATCACCCTTCTCTCCAATAGCAAGTGGTGCTTTTCCATCCAGCCACTGTAATATCCTTAAGCTTCGCAATACCAAGTTAGTCTAAGAAGCCGGGTGGCATTTCTGTCAGCTGCTGTGTCTTGGCATGGCTGGTAATGATAAAAATGTTTGCTTCTAGAGATGTTTGAACATTGGGATTATTAAAATAAATAATCATTCCCTAGTCTGCAAATATACTTACCTCCTTAATATCAGAAATACTGTTCATTTACCAATGTACAATGTCTGAAGTCTGGGAAGCTTTTCTTAAGTTTATGATAGGTTCTTACATCTTGTTGGAGTGGAAATGAGGCTTCGTGGAAGAGTGGGGTTGCACCCAAGTGGTCTTAGGCAGACCAGCTGAGAGTTCAGTTCCTGATGTTAAAGAGAATGATTCTAATATTCAACTATTCAGAATAGTATTTTTTTTTTTAAGTAAGATTAAGGAATTCCTTCTTCTCAATTTACTTATCTTTTTTTTTAATTTTTTTTAATGTTTTATTTATTTCTAGGAGAGAGAGAGAGAGACAGCGTGAGCAGGGGAGGGTCAGAGAGAGAGGGAGTCACAGACTCTGGAACAGGCTCCAGGCTCTGAGCTGGCAGTCAGCACAGAGCCCGACGCGGGGCTCGAACCCACGAACCGTGAGATCATGACCTGAGTGAAAGTCGGATGCTTAACCAACTAAGCCACCCAGGCGCCCCTCAATTTACTTATCTTTTAAAAAATCATGAATATGTATTAAATATTACCAAATTCTGCATCGAGGTTTTTCTCTTTAAATCTGCTAATGTGCTTGGTTACATATATTGATTTCCAATATGAAACCATCCTAGCACACATGGGACAAATCCAGCTTGGACATATCTTTCTTATATATCATAAAATTTCCTTTGCTGATATTTTGTTGAAAATATTTACATGCATACCCTTGAATGAAATCGAACTATAATTTATTTTCTTATGTTTTTGGTACCTAGGTCATGGTGACCTTAAAGATGAATAAGAGAATTCCTATCAGTTTGACTTTAATGAACAAATGGAATTATAAGCAGCCTCTGGGAACCAAAGCTTTTATGTAAGTCGAAGAACTTCAGAAATAGCTACAACTGCTAATTCACTTGGGCCTCAAATTTAAAATTATAGATCCTTAGGTCTCACGAAAATTTCTGAATTTTTAATAAGCACCTCAAATGATTCTGATAAAAATGATCTACTGCTCATGCTCTGAAAACCACCACCCAGCAAGGGGGGCTCCCGGCTTCGCTTTGCTCTCACAAGCAGTTCAGAGGAAGAGTAAAGATAGGCCCACTAGGGATACATGGTGGAGTTTCTACCGGAAGAGCTTAAGAGGCTAAACGCTCTTGCCTCTACATAACTCCTCTTAGGAAAGATGACCATAGTTTGCTCAGGACAGTCACTGGTAATGCCTATTGTTCCAACATAATCAGTAATCATTTCCTTACTCACTTTAAACACTTTAGATAGGTTTTATTTAGCTCTCCTTTGGAAGCTTTCATACTATAGTCTCTTTTCTTTTTTATCATAGGATAGATAGGCCTGAGAACAGCCTCAGGCCTGGATGACCTCTCCTAACCCATTAAATCTTTTCTCCCAGTTCTAAAGACTAGTAGAAGAGTTTGAGAAGGCATGGGATGGGGATAAATTTATACCTAAGACAGGACTAAATATACTGGCATTTCACACGATTCACACCAGTTCACAAGGTATAGAATCTATGGGAATTTGAGCCAAAGTGCTAACATGTAACATATCAATATTATAAAAATTTATCTTGCCTGTAAAAGTCCATGACAGCCTTGGTAAACTGGTAAGAATCCTGGTTTAAACCATGGGGCGGGGGTGGGGGGAGGAACTTCCCAACTATCACAACATAATAAAAATAATAAATAAATCTTAAATTCTGCTTTTCCATACTATTCAGGTCCAAATGGAAATGTGCCAATTGAAAAATGCAGGTAGTCTGAGAGGTACTAGTGATGTGAAATATCTAATTTCAAATACTCGTTTCTTTCATGATTCTTTTCTCTGAAGACAAGGTCTCTACCTTCACCCCAACCAAAGTTCATTACAAGCCTATTTATTTTCAGAAGTCAAATATACATAATAAAATTCAAGACTAAATATTCTGTCCTAGTGAGGAGGATAGTGGTGGAGTAGGAAGAGCCTAGGCTTGCCTTATCCTACAAATACAATTACATAACGATCAAATCATCCTAAATACACCAGAAATCTACCTTAAGAGTGACAAAACAAATTCCACAACTAAAGGTAGAGAAGAGGCCACACTGAAGAAGGTAGGAAGTATGGAGACAAGACCTAGAGAGAAAGGGATCCTGGCCATTGCGGTGGGGAGGGAGCCATGGTCACGGAGGAGGGAAGAGACAGACAAGCACACAGGGAAGCCTATGGGGAAAATGAATCCCTGTAGCAACTGGCTTGGAAAGGGACAGCATCCAAATTTCATGAGTTGTTGCAACCAGTGAGTCGGAAATAAAGCCTGGGGTTGTAAAGGTTAGCATCCTTACCTCTGGGAGAACTCAGAACTACCCTATCCTTCAACGAACAATATAAAACAGACATTCAACATGTTATATCAAAGAATTATATGGAAATATAAAAACCAGACTTTTAAATTCTCATTGAAAATAAGACCACTGGCAGTATCTTATGTAAAAACTTATAATTTCACTTAGGAAACAATAAATTTGTGGAATAAGGTTGAATAATTAAAGGCATCAATCTGAAACACGGATAGATATTTCCTATGTCTACATTATCTAGGTCTGAAAACCCTCTCCTCAGTTCTAACACCACCCCCCTCCATGATTGCCAAATCTTTTTCAGCAATCACTTTGTTACTTTTCTTTCTCTACAATTCTGTTACACCACCATTACCTCGTCATCATCATCACAATAATAGCAGCAGCCATGTGTTGAGTGCTATGCGTCAGGTACTGCTATGAGAGTATGAATTAACTCATTTAATCCTCATATCATCTTTTGAGAAAATAAATATTATCCCTAACATACATGAAACAATGAAGCACAAGAGAGGCTAAGCTAGTAAGTGGCAGCATTTGTATTTGAACTCAGTGTTAATTTTCCATTAGAGTTGTCTCACAAATCACCCTCTCACACCTCCAAAACTCTGCTTCTGGGTTACATGAAATAACTTCTCTCCTTTTGGAAGTTCACTTAACATGATGAAGCTAGATGATAAGTGTCATTAAAACATTCCTCTGTTCAACAATCTATGTTACCCAAAAGTTAGTTATAAAAATCAGGTCAAATGTGTACAAACGAGGTATTGAAGATTTTTCTCAATCCTCTCTGGCCACATTCCCAATTTAGCCCATCACATGAACACTAAGCAAGAGCTAATTGGAGCTATCTATATCTTATCCTCTCACAGGGCCTAATACAATGCCCAGGACGGGTGTCAAAAATGTTTGCTAGATTAAGGACTAAAAGGTTTCATGATTTTTCAGATGTCTACCTGTAGATTCTGTAATGCTAAGGTTCACAGTGTTCACAAAGACATTTCTTTATTTCTTCCTTAGAAGATCGTTTTAATTATTTAAAAAGTCAAAAATTCACTCATGACAAAATAAGGCAATTCAGAACATTGAAATCATAGTTTTCTCTTTAGCAAAAAAGTAGCAACCGGCAGTTATACCCAACAATGTGATTAAAGAAAAGAACGTATTTTTAATATTACGAAGAATTTTACTACTAACCTGTTGAGGAGTTATGGTATCTCTATAGCTTGGTAAAATTTTTAGGGTGACACTTCCACTAATATTTTTCAGTAATTCTTGCAATTCCTTTGGATTGTTTCCAACCTCATGGCCATTGACTTCTTTAATGATATCTCCCACATGAAGCAGACCTTGTCGATCTATCATTCCTCCATGAAGAATTCGAGCGATTACTAAGTCATTATTTTCAACTCTAAATGTTACACCCTAAAGGAAATTAAAAAAAAAAAAAAAAAACAGAATTATCACTGATTTTATATTATTAGGAACAAATCTTAAATATTTATAAATATGTGTATAATAGTTCTAAAAGTAGGTAAGTGAATTGTTCCTACCTTTTCTCATGTTCTCTCTTCTCCCAATGTTCTATTTTTTTTAAATACTTTTTACTTTTTTAAAAATAAGTAAACATTTTTTTTTCCTGTATGATGCATTTTATTTTTATTTTTTTTACAAATAGTTTATTGTCAAATTAGTTTCCACATAACACCCAGTGCTCATCCCCACAAGTGTCCTCCTCCATGNTAAACACTTATTTTTGAGAGAGAGAGAGAGCATGCAAGCAGTCAGAGAGAGAGGGGGAGAGAAGATCTGAAGTGGGCTCTACATTGATTTCAGTGCAGTGCTCAAATTAGAACTTGCAAACTATTAAGATGATGACCTGAGCCAAAGGTGGACACTTAACCTACTGAGCCACCAGGCACTCCACCTCTCTCAATATTCCAATCTTATTAAACCATGGGCAATTGTGGCGACATTTAACACACCCCATTAAAAAGGACTTCCAGGAAAATTTCATTCCACAGAATAAAAAGAAGCTCAAAGGAGAAGAAAAAGTATTTATGCATTCTAATGGCCTTTTTCCCAGCTTTTTTCCTTATAATCAGGACCTAGATATAATAGCTTTAGCAAGGAATAGAAGACTTCACTATTTACAGAGTCTTACTATGCCTTCAATTTTATTTTTAATGTTCATTTATTTTTGAGAGACAGAGAAAGAGACAGAGAGAGAAACGGAGACAGAGCATGAGTGGAGGAGGGGCAGAGAGAGAGAGGGAGAAACAGAAGCCAAAGCAGGCTCCAGACTCTGAGCTGTCAGTACATAGCCAGACATGGGGTCCAAACTCACGAACTGTGAGATCATGATCTGAACTCAAGTCACACACTTAACTGACTAAGCCACCCAGGAGCCCCAATGCCTTCATTTTTTAATAACTTTCTTCTGTATTTTGATACTATAATTAGCAAGCAACTTGAGTTCATTTCTTCAAAGGGATGAAAGAAATGGGAGTATAGTTATTTCCTGTAATTTTTGCTGACCATTATCAAATTTCTGGCCTCTATTTCAGCTTAACTTTTTTTTGGTTTAATTCTGTAGGCTATATTAAGTGGAGAGAGCTTCAGTTGTGTATTTACATACAAGCCAAAAAACACTGATAAAACAGATAAACATGAATTAAAATTTTCATAATACAAATTAGGAAAAAAAAATGAGACAATGTATAAACCACAAATATGTCAGATTTCAAATTTTAAAAGGCATTGATATGTCTACTCACCAATGGCTCCCCAGCTCTTTTGTGAATACCAAGAATACGTATGGCATCTACTGGTAATAACTGATTATTGATAGAAGAATTATTCATTTCTGGGCTTGATGGAGGTGAATCATAACATTTTGATGCCACAATATCATGGGCCTCCAAGAGTGACTATAAGGGTTCAAAACAGCCTGTGGTTATTAATTACTGATGGACTAAGTCATTAAAAAGTAAGAGTTAATTAGCCAAGTGGAGTGCTAAAACATTCCAAGGCACACGTTATTAAATTCTAAAATAGGAGTTAAATCAAAGGCAACAGAATCTTCTAAAGAAATATAAATAGTTTCAGTAACATAAACAGTATTATATTTCTTGTTTTCAAAGATTTGCAGAGATTGATGGAGCTTTAGAATTTTCTTTTTAAAGTGTTCAGTGGAAACTGACCCTAGTCTTCAAAAATGTGGTGCACAGAAGGCACTGACTTTCACTGCTGCCATTATCATCAGCAATATCATTCAATATCTATCATCAATCCCTGTTTATTAGGCATCATACAAATTCAAATGGGACAGACCCTCATTTTTACTCTAAAATTGTTACGTTAGTAATACCATAGATTCTTCACATGTACAAAATGTCTGCTAAAAAGATATCCAATAGAAAATGGATAAATATCTGCATATCAGTGATGAGAGATGGTCTATCACTGAGAAAGGCTTAGTCTATAAAATATATATCTTAAAGGGAAAAAACTAATGAGCTAGTAATGGTCCTGAATATAATTTTACCTCCTACATTTACTATGTATACGCTATCATCAAGGAGGACTTTGATCTAGCTTTCTAGGAATTTCTTACAATTATTTGTGTATTTTAGTTTTTCATTTATACTATAATTGTGTATATCCAACATAAAACTGAGTCAAAAAATTAACTTTTTGAGTGGGTGCAATGCAAATTCAAAGACAAATAAAAACAGAAAGAAGGAAGAAAATGTCAACAGATTCAGAATAGAAGCAATCAAAATATGAGCTTAATTGGTAATTTCTGGTCATTTCATGAAAATATGCTGTAAGTAACTAAAGCAAATTTCAAAAGGGAAAATTCACCAATCCATATGTAAAGATTATTCGTATAAAAGCTATAAGTTGCTGAAACCTCTAACCTGGGCTGCTTAGTTTTCACTGTATGCCCTTTTCTTAGGCAGTATCAACGACTCCTGTGACTGCACTACTACTTACACATTGATAACTTCCAGAACTCTCATGAGGTTCAGAGTCATGGACTAAAAATTTGTCCACAACTAGCCAAAGTCATGCTAACTTGAAAATCAAAAAGAGTAAGGATTGTAGAGGATTGAAACACACTGAATTAATGAAAAATCCATAATTGCACAATTCTATTTAAAAAACAGAAGGACTGAAAAACTCATCTGTTACCATTCGAGACTGCTATTTTAAACAATTCTTTAACTTTGAAAATTGGTGAAGGGAAGGATCAGGCATTTCTCTGACTTTTCAGTATGAAATGTATTATGTGGTAACCAAATAACCCAGTTGATGAGGAAAAACTCTCTCTTTATATGAGAACAGCAGCTACAAAATGTAGAATGGCAGAATCTGAAAAATGTCATTTTGAAGGCTCTAATGAAAATATTGACTCAGGCAAGCATTAATTTGTGTTGATAAGTAGATAAATAGTTGGACAAGAAATAGCACTTGTAAAATGCTAGAATAATAACAAACTAGATTATGTCCTAGCAAAGACTATTTCAAAGGAAGGATTAGACTATCTTTGCCCTTAATCAAGGGACCAATCTCAGTATCAATAATGGAGAGCTAACTAGGTGTTACACATCTGACATATTTAATTCATGCGGTATCACATCAATAGTAATGCATTCTAGTTCCAAATAATTAACTTGAATCATCAATTTTTTAGATAGAAGTTCTGTTTACAGGAAATAGAAGGGATAACTAAACAGCACAGCAAAGAGAATACCAAATTCATCCAGACAGTGGGATATTCTGCAGGGCAGCGGCCTGGTCTCTTAATAGGTCAACGTCATAATCAAGGGAGAAAGGATGGTCCAACCAAATGCCACATTTGGGTCTAGGTTGGAAACCCATATTTACAAACCAGCTTAAAGAATATTTTCTTATCAAATGGAGATGCCTGAATGGAATATGCATGTTACACAAGGTGAAGATTCACTAAACTGAAAAAGTGGAAATCAATGACTGAAAAAAAAAAAGGTAAGTTACAAAATACCTTGTGCAAAACGATCTCAATCAGTAAAGAAAAAAATATGTATATTCATGCATAGAAAAAGTATGGAGGAATATGCACTAGAATGGTACAGTAGTGATCTGGCTACTAAGAATGCAATGCCTTAATTTTTAAATTTTTGCTTGTCAGTATTTGCTAATATTTATTTCTTTAAAAAAAATTTTTTTTAATGTTTTTTATTTATTTCTGAGAGAGATATACAGCGTGAGCAGGGGAGGGTCAGAGAGAGAGGAAGATACAGAATCCAAAACAGGCTCCAGGCTCTGAGCTATCTGTCAGCACAGAGTCCGACACGGGGCTCAAACCCACTGACTGGAGATCATGACCTGAGCCAAAGTCGGACACTAAACCAAATGAGCCACCCAGGTGACCCAGTGAACTTTATATATATTCATATACTCATTAAGTTTTATGTATTCATGAAAAATATACAGCATGCCTGAAAGCTCTACCAGATGCTTATGAAGTATCACAAACTCAACTTGGCCAGTTACCTTAACAATAACATATCAGTTTCTTCTCGAGCGTTCCTTATCTCAATGAGGGCCACCAATTATTTTTCATAAATCCTATCCTTCCCACATCCCTCCTCTGTAACTATCATGTGTAATCAATCACCAAGTCCTACTGATTTTACTGCTTAAAACTTGAAAATTCTTATAAACTCCCCTTTTTTCTCCTCTCATGGTTTCCTACTGTCTTCAGCATAAGGTCCAAATAGTTTACTCTGACAAATAAGATCTTAATCAACTAGTACCAACAAAAGATGTCTCTGAGAACTGTCCTTTTTTTTTTTTGTACTTAAGATAGTGATTCATGGAGAAATCGTATCAGTATAAACCTTCATAATTTGCAGCCACACTGTTGACGGGTCATAGAAAGTCCCTGAGAAAAAGCAAAGGGGTTTTGCCACTTGATTTTCAATGTTAAGATTTGCAATGAAAGCAGGTGACACTTTATTCTTCTATCCCAGGATTACTTATTGAATAGTTCATTCTTTCTCTCTTAAAGTGCAGTATCTCTGTCACAAATCAAGCTGCCATATATATGTGGATGTATTTCTAGGATTTTGATTCTCTTCTATTGATCTATATTTCGAATACTGTCCCAATCCACACTTAACTATGGGTTTATAAGAAATCTCCCCGCCCCCTTCCCTTTCTCTTCTGAAACTGACTCTTTGTTAAACAGGTTAACTCTTCACTGATACAGGCCACTGTTTCAATTGTACTTATTTTTTTGCACCTGTGGAGTATATGTTATGGATAAGTTTCCATTCTTACACAGTTCTCATTCCAAGGTCATCAACTGCATCTCAGTCTCAGAAGCAATACTGCAACAGCTTTAATAAGGAGGGCTGTGAAACTGGTAGTGAGGAAGGAAAATCCATTATCACAGTAAGAAAAACATCCATAGCATGTGGTCTGATGGTGAATCAAAGCTGGTTTTAATTACACAAAGGAAAATCCATTCTGATGTCTTTTTGTCATACACTAATGTACTGCATTTTAGTTATGTGTGTCTGCTTTTGTACCCTCAGTATATAAGGATATTAAAATACCTAAGTTGGAATTTACATATTTATAAAACATGGCTCTAAAAAAATCTTAAATATATCACCTTACAGTGGAACTTAACTGCTAAAAGAGAATACTTTGGGAATACAGGGGACTTGGGTAGGAAAGTAATAGGCAAAGCTTACCTGGAAGTGAGGCTCTTTGAGTATACCAACCAGTTCTGCCACATTTTCATCCACATTTATTAAAGGAGTGATATCTTCAAGAATTTCATTGACTAATTCTAAGTTATTGTCACTGACAGCTTCTAGTTTTGAATCTTCTAGCCTCTCGTGAGCCTGAAATGATAACCGTATATTAAAGTCATAACACATATTGTTTTGCTCCAGACCAGGGTTTTCTTCTTGATTTCTTTTTCATAAAAAAATATTTAAAAAAAATTACTCCAAGGTTTGATTCACTGAAACCAAATTTAATAGTCCAATCAGCGGCAATATATAGATTCTGTAGTAAATGTTATCATGCTTCTTGGCTTCTATTCCTAACCTAAAAGTCATGGAAAACTTGTTTTTATAATTAAACCATGAAAAAATTGAATAGGTCAGGGGTACCTGGGTGGCTCAATTGGTTGAGGGTCCAACATTGGCTCAGGTCATGATCTCATAGTTTATGAGTTCCAGCTCCGCGTTGGGCTCTATGCTGAAATCTCAGAGCCTGGAGCCTGCCTCAGAGTGTGTCTCCCTATCTCTCTGCCCCTCCCCGGCTGTTGTCGGTCTGTCTCTCTCTGTCTCTGTCTCTCTCAAAAATAAACCTTACAAAAACTTTTTAAAAATTTAATTAAAAATGGAAACTAATTTGACAATAAACTATTAAAAAAAAATTTAATTAAAAAAAGAAAAACAAACTGAATAGGTCAGATGACATTTAAAGAACATATTGTCTAGCCAATATAAATTCCTTATGACTTTCTAATCTAGGCTCAAACTCTAGGTGATACTGTTTATGCTTTATGAAAATAAATGATTATGAATAAAAATTTAAAAAATAGGAATATAATCATTATAAGGGCTGCTATTAAAAAATAATGAAAACCATTTGGGAGCACCAGAATCCTAAAGCTACCATTTTCCAATTTTTAAATTCAGCAAAATGTCAATTCAGGGAAGGCAGCTCTTAAACTGAACCTTGAAAGACTGTATGATTTTGTTAGTGGAGTGATCCTCTCATATTTCTGTATCTTAAGTTGTCTTTTTTTTTTTAATCTCACAATCTTTTCCATGGAAAATGGACCATGAATCACACTCTCATAGAAAATAAGTTGCCCTAATTAACCTTCGACAGTGAGGGTAAACCAGAGTTTTAAAATCAAACTGGAGGGGCATCTGGATGGTTCAGTCAGTTGAGCATCTGACTATTTTGGCTCAGGTCATGATCCTAGGGTCTTGGGATCAAGCCCGCACTGGGCTCCACACTGAGCCTAGAGCCTGCTTAAGATTCTCTCACCCTCCTTCCCTCTGCCTCTCTCCCCTGCTTGCGTGTTTGCAAAATCACTCTCTAAAAGAAAAAAAATTTTTTTTCGAACTGTAAATGAATGCTAAGCATTCTTCCTCTTTTTTAATGTTTATTTATTTTGAGAGAGAGAATGCAAGTAGGGGAGGTCCAGAGAGAAGGAGAGAGCGAGCATCCCAAACAGGCTCTGCATTGTCAACACAGAGCCTGACATGAGGCTCAAACCCACAAACTGTGAAATCATGACCTGAGCCGAAATCTAGAGTCAGACGCTCAACTGACTGAGCCACCTAAGTGCCCAGCATTCTCCCTCTTTTAAGTGTTCTTTGTTTTTCTGATAAATGGTTCCTGTCTGATTTTAAAGACAGGCAGAGCATAACTGTTAAGATTTAATGTCTAAATGAATCCATGTAAGATCACAATTATATTTAATATTTTAAGATCTATTTCTCTAAGTGTTCAGGAAAAATCCAAATTTCAAGTGGTAACAACATCAATTAAACTTTATCGGTACCCATAAAACTTTAGCTGTTATTTTTTACCACAGAGTAGATCCTTCAAAGACAAATACAGATTCTAATTTTTAAAATGCAACTTTTTCATTTAAATGTATTTTTTTCTAAGTGACTCACATTAGTGAAATAAGTGTTTAAGCAGAAGAGAGGACCATATATTAAGCAACATTTTTAAGAAACACCTCAGAAGAAGAAATTTAAGTCATATGAAGACAGAAGAAATTTGAACTGTTAATAAATGAAGAAAAACGTCAAAAGACCAAATGTAATTTAGAGGAAGCAGTTTCTATTACATTTGGGTAAGAATAAAATAGATAAGAAAAAAATTAAGATTAGAAAATGTCACAAAGAATGGAATGGGTAAATTTGTAATTTTCTGAAGTATAATACAAGCCTAATAAGGATAAGGGATGAGGACACTCAATATGTATCAAAATGATTATCACCATTGAAAAAAACTAAACTAATGGACATAACTAGCTAACTCTTACAAAACAAGCTAGAACTGCTTATTGCTTTAATACAAATAATTGCTGTTAACAAATACTGAATTTAGCATCATTAACCTTGCTAACCTTGCTTAACCTCTTATGGTAGTGTAAGAAAGTTTAAGGGAAGAAAGAAGATTAACATTTACTGAGGGTTGTGTGTGTGTGTGTTAACAATGTTCTCAGTGCTGTGTGAAGGAATGAGTGTGTGTATATGTTTGTGTGTATCAAACAAAGATAGGTGTGTTATTATCCTCACCTTATAAACATAAACAATGATGCCAAATAAGATACAGTGATTTGCTTGAATTCACACTACTGGAAGTGGCAGTCAGGTAGTCTAGTATCAAGGCTTATCTGACTTGATCACTATATAGACAGCCACTGAAACATCTTACTGTGGTTAACTATTCCATCTACTAATTGACATATTACTCTAACTCATTTAACTGTGTGAGATATGCTCTCATTGAATGCTAGTTGAGTTGTTACTTCTTAGCATGTTCTTCTAGACCAGACGTGGTGTTTATTATGTTCTACTACATCTGTCCTTATAGTTATCTTATATTCCTGTGGTTCAGAATACTACCCACCCCTTCAACCTAAACCCTCTTTGCTCCAAATAAGAACTATAAACACCAGCTATTTCTCCAGGAAACAGATAATGACTGGCTTACAGTTTTCAGGTACTATGTCAGTGTATTTTCTATAACATCCTATGATTATGTAACATATTAATTTAATTTAAGACACTGGGAGACAAGTAAAGAAACCAAAATGATCACTGACTTGAGAACTCTAATATACTCTCCTTCGTTTCTATGTTCATTTACCTTACTGCTCCCAAATTGAGTGAGGACACATGGGAATGTGGAAAGACCCACAAGAAAGAGGAAGTCAAGTAGGAGGGCGGAATTATGTTAATAAAAACAAACAAACAAACATACCTGAAGGTTTTTTCACATGAACTGCACAGACTGGTTCTGTAGTAGGGAAGAATATTACCACAGAATACAGAAATTCTCAGAAAAAGGCTTTTTAGCGAAACTGTAGCTATAATTATATTAACATAGAAAGCCTATTTCTTAAAAATATTTTTGTAATGCTTATTTTTGAAAGAGAGTGCAAGTGGGGGAGGGGCAGAGAGGTGAACAGAGGATCTGAAGTGGTTCTGTGCTGACAGCAGCAAGCACAGTGCAGAGCTTGAACCCACGAACCACAGGACCATGACCTTAGCGGAAGTCAGATGCTTAACCAACTGAGCCACCCAGGCACCCCAGAAAGCCCATTTCTGAAATTCAGTTGGGTTCTATCAAGACCAACTTTACTTTATCCAAAAAAGCAAATGCAGGTCCATATTTGTTAATTATGTAATTTTTAAGCTCTAAGATGCTGTGAAAGAAGGTGGGACCTCTATTCATTTTAAAGCCAGAATTTATTTATCAGCTTTTAAGAAGCAAGTACCAACTTGAATTTAACTAATCAAACAAAAAATGACAAAAGAAATACTAAAAACTGACCAGAAGGACAGATGATTCATAAGCTATTTGAATAAATAGGTCTTATTTCCTTTAAGAAAAAGCATTATTAGAAATCTAGCATAACTTAATAAAAATATATTCCACTTGTCACAAGTGGTTGAAAGAACATGACACGACTGGCTCTGTAGACAGTTGGAGCTGATACAAATATGGCCTATCTTTCTTGTAGGTCCAGTTCTGAGAATCCTATTCACCACTGCCTCTTAGAAAAATGAACTGCAGAGAAGAAAAGTTCTTTCAGGACTTCTAGGTATTTTATCTAGGCATAGTTCAACCATGCTTGCAAGCAAAAATAATAACAACAATAAAAAGTCTAACAGAACTGTGGGCTATAACTAAAGTGACAAATACTACTATTCATTATGTTATATCTAATACTAATACCATTTATGTGTAGTTATGTGCTTTTCTCTCTTAAAAGCAAGGACCAAATTACCATAAAAATTTTTAAGTGTTAATTTATATTTTTGAGAGAGAGAGAGAGAGCGAGAGAGCACAAGATGGGGGAGGGGCAGAGAGGAAGACAGAGGATCTGAAGCAGGCTTCATGCTGTCAGCAGAGCACAAAACAGGGCTCGAACCCACTAACTGTGAGATCATGACCCAAGCCAAAGTCAGATGCTTAACCGAGCCACCCACACGCCCCGATAAATTTTGTTCTACCTTCTTTGAATGTGGATAAGTATGTAGTAGTTACTCATTAAATATTTCTTGAAAAAGCTAAGTAAATAGGAAATAAGTTTGGCTGTGGTCAGAGTTATCCTCTTCTATTCTAGACATTTAGGATAAGAAAGATCAAGAGAAGCCCACAAAGGGTCAAAAATAAATAAGAATTTGAGCAAAAAGTAGAAAGGAAACAGAACTGAAAACAATTTCTAATTTGCTTCTGCATACATTATATCAAAGAAAAGGAGATTTGTTCTAAACAAAAAATAAAGAGGATGAAGTAAGTATAAATAAATTAGAATTGAATTCTCTAATGAGTAAAGAACTTGTCAGAAATTTAGTTAACCAAAAAGTTCAAATTCCTAGATTCAATTATATGTCAAAGTACTTAGGGAGATTCTAAATAACATTGCTGAGCCATTCTTAGAGATATCTGTAGAATCAGGAGAACCACACAGATGTCAAAAACTAGAAATGGGAAACTTATTTTTTAAAATGAGAAAAACCTTTTTTTTTTTAAGTTTGGCTTTAACAGTAGTCAGAGAAAATATAAAAGAATACTTTTTATAATCTTTGAGTGGGAAAGACCCTTCTAACTTATGTTGCAAAATCTGGAAAAGCTATAAATTAAACCAAAAAGGCCCAATAAAATCAATTACATTTAAAATTTCAAATTTCTTGTAAAAAATTAGCAAAGTCAAAATATAAATGACAAACTACGGTTAAAATACTTACAAATCATAATACAGACAAAAGGCTAATTTCCTTATACATAAAGGACTTCTACAAACCGGTAAGAAAAAGATCAACACATTAAGAGAAATAAATAATATGAAAAATTCACAGAAAAGGAAATTCAAATACTTCTTAAATATATGAAAAGATGCACAGCCATATTCATGAGAAATATAAGCAAATTATAGTATAAAATTCTTTTTTTTTTTAATCAGACTGGCAAGGATAAAAATTCTGGTAACATACCACGTTGGTGAGAATATGATAGAAGATAGACACTCTCACACGCTTTTTTTTCCCCCTGCTGGGAAATACTAGTGAGCAGAATACATATTTATCTCAAGCTCACATGGATTGTTTCCCAAGACAGACCACAGTAGGAGCCATAAAACACATCTTAAAAAGTTTATAAGAATAAAAATCATATAAAGTATGCCTTCAGACCACAATGGAATTAAATCAAAACTCAATAATAGAAAAACAGAGGGGCGCCTGGGTGGCTTAGTTGGTTAAGCGTCCGACTTTCGCTTAGGTCATGATCTCGCAGTTCGTGGGTTCGAGCCCCGCGTCGGGCTCTGTGCTGACTGCCAGCTCAGAGCCTGAAGCCTGTTTCAGAGTGTGTGTCTCCCTCTCTCTCTGACCCTCCCCTGCTCACGCTGTCTCTCTCTTTCTCTCTCTCTCTCTCCCCTAGAAATAAACATTTAAAAAAATAAATATATAATAGAAAAACAGCCAGAAATCCCTGAAACACTTGGAGACAAAGCAACACATTTCTGATAATACATGGGTGAAAGAAGTCTTAAGAAAAATTTACAAGTATGTCAACCAAGTGAAAATATAACTTACCAAATTTTGTGGGATGCAGCAAAGGCAGTATTTAAAGAGAAATTTATAGCACTGAATGCAGAGTTTGGAAAGAAAAGAAGACCTAAAATCAATAATCTAAACATCTACCTTGTAATATAACTCAAAAAAGAAGAGCAACTTAAATTCAAAATAAGTAGAATAGAAATATTTAAAGCAGAAACCAATGAACTGAAAAGAGAAAATCAATAAAAGTTAATGAAACCAAAAGCTGGTTCTTTGAAAAGATGAAAATTGATAAACTTGCCAGCTTAACTAAGAAAAAAGAGAGAAGACAGAGATTTACTAAAAACAGAAATGAAAGGGGGAAGGGGCCATCACTACTGATGTTATCAATAACAAAGGAATAATATGAACAATTCTATGCCCACAAATTTGATAACCTACATGAAATGGACCAATTCCTTTAAATACACAATCCAACAAAACTCACAAAAGAAAATACAGATAACTTGAAGAGTCCTATATCTGTTAAAGAAATTATATCAATAATTACTAACCTTCCCAAACATAAAGCACCAGGCCCACATGCGTTTGCTGGTAAATTCTACCAAACGTTTAAGGAAGAAATCATATTGATTCTCTATAATCTCTTCTAGGAAGCAGAGGGAATATTTCTTAACTCATTCTACAAGGAGAGCATTACTCTAATAACAAAACTGGACAAAAACCTTGTCATTATATAGTTGTTAAAACCCACAGACATATACAACACATTAGTATGAACACTAATGTACACTATGGACTTTAGTTAATAAAGTTTTAAATTTATAGAAAAATTAAACAGAAAGGACAGAATTTCCATGTATCTGCCTCACCTCAGTTTCCTTTATTCACACCTTGAATTAGTGTGATATTTGTTATAAGCCAATATGACATACTATTACTAACTAAAGCCTATAGTTTACATTAAGATCCACTCTAAATGTTGTATAGTTCCATGAGTTTTGACAAATGTATAATGTCATCTACACACCTTCATAGTATCATACAGATTAACAATTCCACTCCCCTAAAACTGCTCCATACATTTGTACTTCCCCATACTCTGGAAACTACTGATTGTTTTGTATGGTCTCTATAACTTTTGCTTTTTCAAGAAGGTAATACAGTTGGAATCATACAGTATGCACTCTTCTCAGACTGGCTTCTTTCATGTAGCAATATGTATTTAAGGTTCTTCTGTGGTTTTTTTGAAGCTTGATAGCTCAT
The DNA here is from genome assembly GCF_008692635.1 of Crocuta crocuta. Lineage (NCBI taxonomy): Eukaryota > Metazoa > Chordata > Mammalia > Carnivora > Hyaenidae > Crocuta > Crocuta crocuta. Next base: position 11,249,070 of record NW_027532002.1, read on the forward strand.
TTCTTTTTAGTGCTGAACAATATTCCATTGGATGGATGCATCACACTTTATCTATGCTCATATTAAAGACATCCTGGTTTGCTTTCAAGTTTTGATAATTATGAATAAAGATGCTATAAATATTCACATGTAGATTTGTATGGACATAAATTATCAACTCACGTCAAGGAGTCCAACTGGGGAAGCTGGGTGGCTCAGCTGGTTAAGCATCCGAATTGGGCTCAGGTCCTGATCTCCCAGTTTGTGGGTTCGAGCCCTGCATCAGGCTCTGTGCTGACAGCTTAGAACCTGGAACCTACTTCAGATTCTCTGTGTGTGTGTGTCTCTCTCTGCCCCTCCCTCACACTCTGTCTTTCTCTCTCAAAAATAAACATTAAAAAAATTTTTTAAAGGAGTGCAACTGATGGATTGTATGGTAATACTATGTTAGCTTTGTAAGAAACTGTAGAAGTGTCTTCCAAAGTAGTTGTGCTATTTGCAATGCTAACAGCAATGAACAAATAGCTTCCTTTTTAAGATTTAGGCGTACTTCAGAGATACTGTGGGTTCAGTTCCAGACTACAATAAAGATAACATTGCAATAAAGAGAGTATCACAATAAAGCCAGTCAAATGAAATTTTTGGTTTTCTAGTCATATAAAGTTATGTTTATAACTATACTATAATCTATTAAGTGTGCAATAGCATGGTGTCTGAATAACAATGTATATACCACCTTAATTAAAAATTACCTCATCACTAAAAACTGCTAACAATCAACTGAGCTGTTGGTGAGTCATAATCTTTTTTCTGAAAGAGTGACATCTCGACATTGATGGCTGCTAACTGATCAGGGTGGTGTTGCTGAAGGTCTGGGTGCCTGTGGCAATTGCTTAAAATAAAACAAAATGAAGTCTGCTACATCGATGGACTCTTCTTTTTACAAATGATTTCTTTGTAGGAAATTCTGTTTGGCAGTTTTTCCCCTACAGTAGAACTTCTTTAAAAATTTAGAGTTAATCCTCTCAAACCTGCCATTGCATTATCACTCATTGTTGTCATTTCAACTGTCTTCACAGCATCTTCATCAGGAGTAGACTCCATCTCAAGCAGCCACTTGAGACCAACTCAAGCTCATCCATAAGAAGCAAGTCTTCATCCATTAAAAAGTTTATCATGCGATTGTAGCAATTCAAGTATTATAATGAAAAAGTGCAAATATCTTGAGAATTACCAAAATGTGATAGAGACATGAAGTAAGCAAATGCTGTTGGAAAAATGGTACAAACAGATTTGTTCAATGCAGGGTTGCCACAAAGCTGCTGCTGCTTTCTTTCTTTCTTTTTTTTAAGAAAACCCAGAGTAACTGTCAAGTGCAACAAAAAGAAGCACAAGAAAATGAGGTATGCCTGTGTACATTTTGCAAATATTTCCCCCTGATCAGTAGCTAGCCTTTTCATTTTCATATCTTTTAAAGAGGAATTTTTAAAATTTTGATAAAATGTAATTAATCAAAATGTTTAATTACGTTTCATGCTTTTTATGTCTTACTTATGAAGTGTTTCTCTAACCCAAAGTTGCGAAGTTTTTCTTTATGTATTCCTTTAGATGTTTTAAAATCTCAGTTCTTACTTTTAGCTCTATGATCTATTTTGAAGTAAGTGTATGAAATGTGAGGGGAAAGATGATGTTGATTTTTTTGCATAAATATTCAATTGTCCCAGCAACATTTAAAGAACTATCATTTCTTCATTGAATTACCATGGCACTATTAATAAAAACCAGCTGACCATGACTAGCAAGTTAGTTTAGCAAGGTCACAGGGATACAAGATTGATGTACATAAATCAACAATTGTATTTTTATATACTAGCAATGGATAATCAGAAATTGTAAGTTAAAGAAATGGTAAATTTAACAATGTGTGCAAGACCTATACATTGGAAACTATAAACAAAACATTGCTGAAATTAAAAGCATACATACATATGTACATACATATATACATACATACAGGATATAGAAGGCTCAGTTCTCTTAACATGTCAGTTCTCCCCAAACTAATCTATAGAATCACTATAATCCCAGTCAGAATTTCAGGCTGGCATGGTGATAGTGAAATTTCTAAAGGACACTAACAAAACAGCTGTAAAAAAGAACAAAATTTGATGTTCTCCACAACTTGATGTCCAGGATTACTATTACTTTAAAGAAAACTGTAGTATTGGCATAGATCAGTGTCACAGGTTAGAGCCCAGAAAGAGACGAGGCCCAAACCCACGAACCAGAAAGAGTCAAAAACTATTTTAAAAGTAACAATTACAACTAAGGGTAAGTTAGTTAATACAGATTTAAATAGCCCCTACATATTTCAACAGACTCTGAAGCTATGGTCTATCTGATCTGGTATAGCAATTGGTATTTATAAGAAGCTCAAATTTGAAAGTAAATCATATCCTGGGGTGCCTGGATGGCTCAGTTGGTTAAGTGTCCAACTCTTGATCTTGGCTCAGGTCCTGACCTCATGGTTCATGAGTTCAAGCCTTGCATCAGGCTCTGTGCTGACAGCGTGGAGCTTGCTTGGGATTCTGTCTTTCCATTTCTCTGTCCCTTCCTTGCTTGCATTTTCTCTAATAAATAAATAAACTTAAAAAAAGAAAGTAAATCATATCCTATATTATTACTATTAAAATAAAGTTTTATCTAATACACTTTAGAAAGACTGTAATCAAAAATTACTAAAACAGAGTCACTCCTAGGAACTTTCACTACCAGTAGACTTCCACTAAATTACAGCCCATTTGAATGGTTTATTTCAACATTTGGTTATAGAAATAAAGGGGAGTAATGGGGTAGGGAGAAGGAGAGGAGTGAAGGAGGGGTTTAAGACAGAGGGAGGCTAGACCACAATACCAGTAATCTTGTCTGATGTGATCATTAACTTTTCCGGTAAATGCAGCTGGAAGTTCTCCAAGGCTCCTCATTAGAACATGAGGACAGCCACAGAGATATTGCACAGACTGTTCAAAGACTGTTTGGTTTACACTGAGAGCTATTACTCCGCTTCCATGTAGCAAAAAAATGAGGTTGCAGCAATTCTTCTTTGTATTTTTTATTTTTGTGATGAGTCTTCTTCTTATCAATGGGCAGAGACAGCTAATTTGGCAATGAGAAGAAAATCAGAGGGGATGTATGCCTCTCCATTCATGGGTGCCCTCTCCCTGAGATCTTCTCTAGCTAACTTTACCTGCTCTGCCAGAAGCGGAGTGAAGGAAAGATACCCACCATAGTGTAATTGCTTACAAGTTCCTGTATGAAAAGGAATCATTTGAAAGCGCCTGTGATGGTTTATTAGTTTTACAGGATTCTCTTTTTCCTGGTTTCTCTTTAGAGGGGAAAATAACATAAATTCAAAACCAATTCCAGTATGAAGTACAAATATTTGCTACAAAAATCTCTCATCTTTTTCTGCATATTAATATTCTTAAATGAGTTAAAAAGAAAAATACTTTTTAATGTTTTAGAACTCTCTAGTAATAAAAAGTACAAGAAAATTTTTCTTTCATATTCCTATAATTCTCCAAAAGTATTAAAGAAAGTATTTATATGTTTGAGTAATTTTTTTCCAGAAATACTAAATCCGAAATCAAATGCATTGACCATTTGGCTTTACAGAATAGGGATAAATTAACTGGTTCCTCAATTATTTATGTAGAGAGACTAAGAAAGAAGCTTAACTGCTACCAATTTTATATTTTAGGCTTTAATGTTTATGAAAGTATTTTTGAAATTTTAAATAATATCCATAAAGTCACAAAAGCAAATTTGAAATACTATCTGAAATGATTTCTGAATCTATTTCTCATTATGTAATTATAAGATGCCAATGTTTGATTTTCTTTGAAATTCTGTTAGATCTTCCCAAGTTGTGAAATACCCTCTTAACTTGTATTTATTGAAAAACCGCTCAATGCCATAAAGCTTTTATTTTCCTGTAGGTTAATTTCAGGTATGAAATTTGCAAATTCTTTTCCTTTTTGGAAATTTTGCTTTGTAAACGTTATAGAGTTAGAGAAGCCATAAGCCATTAACCCTTATTTTGCTAGAATAAAGGGTTGGGATTGGTATACTACAAAAATATTAAATACTACAATAAAATTCCAGTTGGGTAATATACACATGGATTACTTTCTACTTAGGAGCCAAATTTTTATATCATGTGATCTTAGAATGGTTAAGGTTCTGAATACAATGAGGATCTGCACCATTCACTTTTACAAATGGAAAATTTTGTAAAAGGTATGATTCTTCACAAGTTAGAAGAAAAACAGAGGGTGCCTGTGTGGCTCAAATATTTAGCCTCCCGATTTCGGCTCAGGTCATCATCTCATTGTGCGAGAGTCTGAGCCCCATACTGGGCTCCTCTGCTCTCAGCATGGAGCTTGTTCTGGATCCTCTGTACCCTTCTTTCTCCACCACTCCCATATGTGCTCACTCTCTCTCTCAAAAATAAAATGAACATTAACATTTTTTTTAAAAAAAGAAAGAAAAAAGAGACTGTGGTTAAAAAGTGATTATGGAAGAGGGTGAGAATAACATACTGGGGGTGCAAAAACCAAATGGGAAGACAAGATGACTGCATGAAGAAAAGGTCAGAGAGCACATGTGGCACAGGGTCCTGAGAGCAAGAATCATTTGAGGGAATGCTAAAGAATAGGAGGGCCGGGCTGTGAAGTAGTTAATACATCACACTTTAGTGATATTTATAAAAATTAATATAGGAAATAGTGTAAGTGAAACAAAACTGCACCCAAAATAGCTGTAAAAGTTTATTTATGGATGAGTTAAGGAGACAACTACAGAGTTCATTAGAGAAAAATACTCAAAATTTATCAGGGTTATCCATGAAAAGATAAGATTTTAAAAAGTACTATATCTAGGAAGTCAAGAACTGGAATAAAAAACAGGTACATGGTCTAATGTAAAAGAAGGAAATCAGTATTTTGCTGTTATTGAAATGGATCTTTTCCACAGGTCCTGTTACAATTTCCCTGAAACTTTAAATGTGTTAGGCTAAAACTAGGAGTCATTTTATCTTGTATTTAAAGTCTGCACAGGCAAGGCAAAGGTGGTCTAATTTTTGTGTGCAGGATTTCATTATGTGGTAAGAGTTATTATTTGCTAAGCCAAAGGCATATCAACCAAGTTCTAAATTAGTAATACCTAAGAAGACCTCTGAAAAAGACAATTTTAAAACTAACTTAGTAATCTTATAAATAAACCACTATACCTTAGCAAGTGATTTTACAATAGGATTCTCCATAATCCCCTTGAGGAAAATTAGGTCTATTTCTTCTGCTCCCGTAGATGAGGGCAGCTCTGTAAGGTTATCCAACACTTGCTGCATTGCTGCTAAGATAAAAGCAACAAACAAAACAAAACAAAACACCCTTAAATTACAAGGCATTATGAAACACAATTATAAAATAATAAAATGTAATATTTGATATATGTAAAATAATTTAAATAAAAAGACATTAACAATTAACACTCTTTTGAAAAGTTATGTTTTAATAAAATGAATTGTTAAATAGTATATAAGTTTCAAATTGAATTCCCATAAGTTATAGGACAGTTTTTATATGCAATTTGGGCTTTATCAGACTACCTTATACACACTTAACACTCTGCCTTTTCTTCATATTTTTTTAGTTTAAAACTCACTCAAGAAGAAATACAAAATTTTAATAGATCTATAAGAAAGTAAAGAGACTTAATTATTAATACAAACTTTCCATAAGTCCAGAACCAGATAGTTTCACTGGTAAATTCTGTCAGACTTTAATGAGAAATTTAAAACAATACTTCACAAACTTAAAAAAAAAAAAAAAAAACAGGAGGGAATACTTCCCAATTATTCTACGAGATCTTGATACTAAATCCACAAAAAAGTATCACAAGAAAATTATAGTCAATACCTATCCTTTATAAATATAGATGCACAAATCTTTAATGATATACTGGCAAATTGAATCTAGCCACATATGAAAAGGACTGTACACCATGACCAAGTACAACTTATCCCAGGAATACAAGGGTGGTTCATCAACAAATAAAAGTCAATCAGTGTAATACACTGTATTAACAGAACAAAAAACAAAACAAAAACAAACTACATGATATCTCAAGAGGCACAGAAAAAGCATTTGACAAAACCCAAACCCTTTTTGTGATAAAAATATTCAACAAACTAGGAACAGAAGGGAAATTTCCAAACTTCATGAAAGGTATCTATGAAGAATCTATAACTAACATGACACTTAAATGGTGAAAGAATGGATGCCTTCCTATAAGATCAGGAACAAGGGAAGAATGTCTACTCTTGCCACTTCTACTCAACATTATCATGGAGATTCTAGCTAAGGCAGTTAGGCAAGAAATAAAAGGCACCCACATTGAAAAGGAATCTATCCTTTTTTTTTTTTTGGCAAATATAAATGCAAAACTATTTTTGCAAATGATATGACCTTGTATATAGAAAATCCTAAGCAATACACACAGAAAAAATATTAGAATAAAAGAGTTCAGCAAGGTTTCAGGATACCAGATGAAAACACAAAAATCAAATATATTTTTATATACTAGCAATGAATAGTCTCAAATGACATTATGAAAACATTTTTACAAGAGCATCAAAAACAATAATTACAAATGAATGCAAGAAAGGAAGCGCAAGACTTATACACTGGAACTATAAAACATCATTGAAAGAATTAAAGAAGACTAAAATAAATAGAAAGATATCTTATTTCCATGGATTAGAAGTCTTAATATTGCTAAAATGGCAATGCCCCCAAACCAACCTACAGACTTAAAGCAATCCATTATCAAAATCTCTGCTGCCCCCTTCCATTTTATTGCAGAAATTGATACGCTGAATATTATAAAGTTGCCAAACATTCCCAAACTAATTTGTACATTTAATGAAGTTCTAATCAAAATGCAATAGACCATCCCACATGTTTTCAGGCCAGGTGTGGCTTGTTCTTCTCCTCCATAAGGAAATGGCCAAGGAGCTCCAGGAAACCTGGAGTGATGAGGCATAGAAGTAGGAAAAACCAATGCAGTTCTCCATAGGTTGGGGAGGCCATAGGGTCTGGCAGTAACTGGTTGTCCAGGGACAATGCTGTGCTGGTGAATGTCTACAGGAACCAGTAAATACACTGTTAATCTGGTTTTAGCAAAAAGCGAATCATGCGCTTTACGAGGAAATCTTGAAAGGGACCTCAAGTCCCTTTGGGACCCATGCCCCTACCCGATATTTCATTATTCAGGCTTTAGAATATCCAGTATGAACCCTAGCTCCTTGGGAATGATGATGCAAGGCTGCTACAACTGGAAACCCAGGGAAATCAGAATTGTTACAACGATCTATCCAGTATGAAAGTTCTGGATGTCAACAATGCCTCTGAGATCCCATTTCAAGCTGAGGCTGACATCCCCCTTCCTTTATGGGTGAGAACTTCTACCTTTTCCTGCTAGATCTTTGAATCACTAATACTCCTTTCACGGAGTACTAAAGGCTCTCACTGGTACCCGGTTCCTAGTGGATGGCTGAGATGGCCCACTATGGGATAGAGGTCTATACCCAGAGAGAGTACTTCCTCTATCATGAGACCTTGACCAAGCTGGCCACCATGGTCAAGGCACAAAGTGGGAGCTCTCAGCAACAAAAACAGCCAGCAGCTAGAGACCTAACTAAAGTCTCCCCAAATGCCATTGGGTAACAAGCCTCCCCTCCAGTTAGAAGAGTCAACATGCCACGCATCTCCTTGAATTAAAGAACTTTGAGGACAACGGAACACACTGGGGAGTACTCTATGACAGAGCTGAAGGACTCCCATTGAAGACAGCCAAACAGACTGCAGTGTGCTTGGTGGGCAGGTTCACACTGGCAGCCAAAGCCTCACTGAGCCCCAGGCTCCTAGAGCTCATATCTAGAGATCATTCCCCAGCTCTTTCTTATGGGCAGTTTCAGAACATCCACTCAGACTTTGTTTTTCCTTGGTAACGCTTTTCTCTGGAGTTGAATTCAGATATTATTTTTTAACATGCCTATCAAAACTTCCTTAAAAGTCCTCGCTTTTTTTTCTTGTTCCTTTTTTTACCCCCGTCTTGGTTCTGATTGTAGTTTATCTGCCATGTTCCAGGCTATTAATCCCAAAGGTGAGAGTTGGGATGAAGTGACTTGGTCTCTTCCATGTGTTCCTCTTTTTACGTGGCTGAATGAGAAATATCTGGGTTTTGGGCATCTCAGAGTTGATTGGTAGGGAAGCCAGACAGAAACTGGTGGGAACTGGTGAGGCCGTTGGTGTAATATGGAACAACTTACCCTGGTGTTCCAGTTAAACCAGGATGTGGAAACACTAACACAACTTCCCTGACATGCAAGGATCTGCTCTGACACTTTCATTCCATACTCTCATGAATAAAATGAATAATCCTCTGACCTGGCATAATCTTTTTCTCCCTCATGTACTGGCATACTATGGTATGGTACAAGGGAATGGTTTCCTCTAAATCAATTCAGTGCTCTGACTTTATAAATTAGTTATCTAATAACATGACCTATTCAAAAAATGCCATTGTTCTTTTCAAAAAAATTATTCTCAAAGTATATGAAAAAAATAAATGAGAAACTATGAGAAAATTATAACAAAGACTAATGAAAATTAACCCTAAAATATTAAAACATAAACTAAACTATCAAATCTAGTGTATGTTAAACCTTAATACATAAAAGAGGAAGCTCTCTATAGTGGGAACCTAGCAAAGTTGAATGGCAGCCAGTAAAGTAAAGTGTCCTCCTTCACTCAGAAATTCCAGGGAGAAAAAGAAAACCCCAAAACTCAAAAGGTAAGTTTCCTGCAAGTTCCACTCCTCCTCCATAAGCACTACAAGACGGACCCTTTATTCAGAAGTTATATTCAATGACATATATAAATGGAATTCTTATTTCAAAGAAAAATATATTTAATCCAGATCATTCCATTACAAAAATGAACAAATCAAGAATCACCAAACACTTTTGAAAAGCAGCATGAATATGACTCACCAAATTCAACAAACAGAAACATTAACTGCCAAAGAAACAGAATTACTGGGGTGGGGTGGGGGGGCGGCACAGGGAGAAAGAGTAAAAGAAAAAAAGATTAAATTATAATGTGTAGGAAGATCAAACTGAAAAATACTCCCCGTAAAAAATGTCCTCATTGAAAGAAAAACATAAAAAAAAAAAAAAACCTGCCATGGATCACAAAAGACCAAAATTTACAAGATGTTGGGAAATTCATTAATAGTAAGAAGGAATTAATAAAAGGGAAAGGAGAAATCCATTTAAAAAGCCCATAATCTGATCAATAAGCTGGCTCTTTCAAAAGACCTATAAAAATAGATAAATGATTGGCTAGCTGAAAAGACATAAGTAACATTAGGGATGCAATGAGAAAGTAACTGCAGGCAAAAAGATTTAAAAGGGAATGTAATAAACAACTTTATTTTAAAATCTAGTCAAGTAGAGATTTTTCTAGGAAAATGTCAACGACAGAAGTGTAGGAGAAAAAGATAAAAATAGAAATAGATTATAATAGAAGACATTGAAAAGGTTTTCAAAGATCTACCTTCTTAAAAAGACACAAGGCCAGGAGAGATTTAAGAATAAATTCTATCAAACCTTCAAGAAAGGCTACTTCACATTTTTAAAAGAAAGCATAGAAAAGATCGAAAGCATTCCAACTTCCATACAGATTTCAAAACTCAATAAAAAAGGAAATTATATATTAAACTCATGAGTATATAAGCAAATATCTTAACATATTAGCAAATTTAATCTAACAAGGTCGTAAAAAGTAACAATAGCCAAGTAGACTTTATCCTAGTAATGTAAAGATGACTTAACATTAAGAAATATATAATGTAATTTGTTGTCACAGTATAAGAAAACCCTATCATCTCAATGTTTTGTATAAAGCACATCAAATAAAATTAAAAACCCAGTCCTGATGGAAAATTCTTACCATAAGAATAGAAGAAAAAGTCATTTTATACTAGAATCTATATGAAATATCATAACCTTAATGGAGAAATGGTGAAAACTTTACCATTAAAGTCAAAGACAAGGCCAGAATGAATGCCCACTCAGGCCAGTACTTTTCAAACCTATATCGAAAGTTTTAACCAAGGTATTAAGACATGACATTTTAAAAAACTACAGATGATAACTATCTACTTGGAAAAGTCTCAAGGGACGAGCTAAAAAATCATTTAAGTTAGTTAAAGGAGTTTTGCTAAGTAACTAGACATAAGAGCAACAGAGAAAAAAAAGACTTTCCTAAATAATAGTAATAACCAATTAGAAAACTTCATTGCAGGGGAAAAAAAGAGATCCCATTCACAATAGCAACAAACTCTACAAATAAAAAAAAAATGCTAAAATAAAAATTTTTCACTCAGATAGGTATGAGGAAAAACTATAAAATATAATAAAGAACATTTAAATAAATGAAGAGACCATGTCCTGGGACAGTAAGATTCAGTACTATAAAAATGTCAATCCTCTCCAAATTATTCTTTTTAAAAAAAATCAATAAATCCTAATAGAAATCCTAACAGGATTTTTTAATAAAATTATCCTAAAATTTACTTCAAAGAGAAAATGGGTAAAAGTAGCCAATAATTTTTGAAAGAAGCACAAATATAAAGGAGGAACCTGTATTATCAAGTATAAAAACAGTATAAATTAAAATAGTGCAGTATGGACACGGAAACAGACAAATCTTGAAAGAGACGAGCTAACCAGGATTTAAATTATATATTGTTATTTATAAACAAAACATCTGCCTAATACTTGGAATTAGCAAAAATGTGGTGTAGCTGACAAACCAGTAACCTTAAAGCTACCAACCTTCCACAAATTATATAGTAAGCCATAAAGATAGAAGTGGTATCTTTCGGGGCGCCTGGGTGGCTCAGTTGGTTGGGTGTCCGACTTTGGCTCAGGTCAGATCTCATGGTTCATGGGTTCGAGCCCCGCATCGGGCTCTGTGCTGCCGGCTCAGAGCCTGAAGCCTGTTTCAGATTCTGTGTCTTCCTCTCTCTCTGCCCCTCCCCCACTCATGCTCTGTCTCTCTCTCAAAAATAAATAAACTATAAAAAAAATAATTAAAAAAAAGAAGTGGTATCTTTCAATGCTTAGTCTACTTAAAATGGCTTTTTCAGTAATCCTTCTATATATTTCTAACTTCCTAGAATATAATTCAATATGTAAGGCAAATATAAAAAAACTTTGCCCACCTATATTGTTTCAAAAACTCTTTAAAATTGTTTTATGTAAACACTTATACCTAGGTTTAGAACTATACCTAATTAAATGAGCTACTCCTAATAAATTAGAACTAGAGCTTTTTCAAAGGATTTTGTAATCACATTTGATGGTATATTCACTCTGATTCAACTCAGCGAACTAGATTTCCCATTAAAAATTTGACCAGTAAGGGGTGCTTGGGTCATGAGTTTGAGCTCCACATCGGGCTCTGCACTGACAGTGTTGGGCCTGCTTGGGATTCTCTCTCTCTGCCCCTCCCCCACTCAAACTTGTGTGCACACGGTCTCTCTGTCTCTCAAAATAAATAAGAGTTTAAAAAATATATGACAAGTAAATTAAGTTTCCATAAGATGTTAAAATTTATTTCTGTTGTTATATTTTATATATAAAATAACAATTACTTCAGCAGAACCATCCTGGATAATTTATAGAATTCCTGAAATGAAAAACAAAATCTCCTTCTATGTGCTTTTGGAAAGATTTAACCATAATTTTAAAGGAGATATTTAAAAAGTCATTTGGACTATTTCTCATGTAGTTGCAACAGAGCATCAAAATTCTTTCTAAAAATATATTTCTAAGACAAATTTCTATTGAAATTTGGACCAAGTCAGGTTTAAGATTAAATTGTAACACAAGTATTTCCACATAACTAATTTAACCATCATAGCACAGTTCATGCAAACCATTAATGTTAAGTAACAATTGTTTTCCATAAAATGATAATATGCTGTCAATATTTTAGCTCTCAAACTAATACCTTGAAATTCTAATTATAATTATACCAAAAAAAAAAAAAAAAGAACCTCTTTCAATGTGATCAGCTAATTTAATTAAAATTAGCTGAAAGCTTATAGGCTAGGCATGATGATACATGTTGAAGAGACTACAGACATACTATCTTTGTTCCTAAAACTCAAAATGAGTAGATCAAAATGTGTAAACATGTGTACAAAGCACATGAGTGATAAGAATACTATGAAGCATGGGGCGCCTGGGTGGCTTAGTCGGTTAAGCATCTGACTTTCACTTAGGTCATGATCTCGCGGTTCGTGGGTTCGGGCCCCGCGTCGGGCTCTATGCTGACTGCCAGCTCAGAGCCTGGAGCCTGTTTCAGTCTGTGACTCCCTCTCTCTCTGACCCTCCCCTGCTCACGCTGTCTCTCTCTCCTAGAAATAAACAAAAAAAT
>NW_027532002.1:11262278-11300265 GCF_008692635.1 Crocuta crocuta
TGCTATGAAGCAATCACATAAAACAGAGTGATAAAACATAGTGGTTAAAAGCTTGGACTTTACCATTAAACTAGTTCTAAAAACCTGAGTAAATGACCTAACATCTGAGTTAGTTTCTTTTACCTGTTATATAGAGAATGACAACAGTATCTATCTCACAAGGTTGTTGCTGCTAAATAATACATGGAAACTAGAACAATGCCTCCTAGTGCATTATTAACATTGAGGGAGTACAGAAAAGGAGTAAAATATTAACTCTTTCTTTGATGGTAGTGACGAGATAATAAGATGGGAAACTAGGCAGACACCAGTGGAAGCATCCTAGTGGAAATGACCAGTGTGAGTACATCCTACTCAAAATCTGTAATTTATCATCAACATTTAAAGCTTTAAAACTATACATAGAGGGCACCTGGGGAGTTCAGTTGATTGAGTGTCTGACTCTTGATTTTGGCTTAGGTCATGATCCCAGGGTCATGGGATCAAGCCCCGCACCAGCGGGGGCTTCCATGCTCAGCATGGAACCTGCTTAAGATTTTTTCTCTCTCTCTCCCTCTGCCTCTCTCCCCCACTTGTGCTTTCTCTCTCTAAACAAACAAACAAACAAACAAATGGGGTGGCTGGGTAGCTCAGTCAGTTAAGCTGCTGACTTCGGCTCAGGTCATGATCTCACAGTTTGTGAGTTCAAGACCCACATCAGGCTCTGTAGACACAGCTCAGGGCCTGGAGCCTGCTTCCAATTCTGTGTCTCCCTCTCTTTCTCTGCTCTCCCCGACTCATGCTCGCTCTCAAAAATAAACATTAAAATTTTTTAAATCTCTATCTATCTATATGAAGCTGTACTTCCTAAAGTATTTCTAGAGAAAATCTACGCTTGGAGTCAACAAAAGCACAGGCACAGTGGAGGGGCAGCCCTACAGGGCAAATAAGGAACCCCATACACAAGAGCATACATTTTAACCTAGGTACCACACATTTCTTCACAAAGACAGTGGGCAGATGTTCTGAATGGGAAGGGTTCCTAACACAGATGTTGGGACCAGAACAAAGGAGCACAGAAGCCAAGGTAAATCTGGTTTTTCATGATGGACACTAAAGAAGAGGTGGAGGAAAGGTACTATACAGGAGGGAATACACAAATACACAGTGTTTCAGGAAACGGGAAACTATTAGCATTTTGGGAACAAAAAATACTTTTGGCACAGGATTGTTTTCTGCCAAATGCCTGTAGTGTTCTACAGTTATTATGACAACCAAAAACCCCCCTTACCACATTTTCTAACACATCCATGTGTGGTACCACCTTCTCCCCTTCTGTTCTTCCAACAGAATGGCTTGCATTAATATGTTTTATCTCCAGGGTAAATTCGTCCCTCTCAATTTAGCTATCGGAGGGTTCCTAGCTTGCTCACCTGCTCTTTGCCTTCAAATCTGAAGGAGAAGCCTTGCCTGAGGCTCACCACTCAGCCCCTGCTCAAGACCTCTCATTCCAGAGAGAGTGGGGCAGGTTCAGGGGGCAGCCTATATACTAAGAGGAAATCCTCATTAGATACATATTCTGGGTTAATCAACCTAGTCCTTCATTTGTAAATATAAACCAACTGCTGCAGATCACCAGACATCTAAAGAAAACATCAGTGACAGTGGACAAAGCTGAACAAACTAAACTAAGGAGAAACAGATGGTGCTGAGAATAGAACTTAAAATTTTAATTTTTATTATTTTTCTCAGAGATATGTGAGAGACTACTGCATTTATAAAGGAGCAGGCCACTAAGAAGGAGAAAATGAGGTGTCTGGAGAATAAGAAAAAGTTCCTGGCAATTAAAAATATTGTCAAATTTAGAAAAATCAAACAGTAGACTAAATGGTAAGACTGTTAAGGTCAAAAGTGCTCATGGGGAAAATCAAGTGAAGGTAAAGTCCTAAATGCAGAACAAAGATAAAAACATGAGAAAAAACACACAAGCAAGTCCAACAGTGCCTATCAGGAGTTTTGTAAGACAAGATCAAAGACAAGGATGAGGAAGAAATAGTTGTCAAACAATAGAAAAAAATGTCCCTGAGCTTAAATGACATGCAAAACTTCAGAATGAAAGGCTTTCCAAGTACAGAGCAGATTGTATGAAAAAGATCTAGATCTGGCCACATCTAAGTGAAATCTCACAATGCTGAGGATTAAAAATGGGGTTAGGGGGAGTGGGTATTTCTCCAAAGAAGAGTTGTGTAAAAGGAACAATCATCAGACCTCCATGCCATTTATTACTGGTAATACTGGATGCCAAAAGATAACACAGTAAGAATGTCAAAGTTTTGATGGAAATTAAGTTTAAAGAAACAGTACATACATTCACACACACATATACATAAAATACATGCATGTATGTGTACATACACATGTGGTAAAGTTTAACTATATTGAAATACTTAATAAACACAATAAACAATCTCCTCCTCTGAAGAGCTTTTTAGCCTTCCAGACAAAATTTATGCCTGTATTTAAATATACCCTTTATTTATACGAATGTAACTGTTTTATTAATATCTTAATGATCTTTCCATATTAGAGCTCACCCTTTTCAATATATCTAGTACTTCACTAAAGAGATGAATCAATATTTTAGTCTGTCCTCTACTGAAAGATATACAGATTGATTCTACTTTCTGCCGTTATAATCAGTGTTACAATCAGCATCTATAGATCTATATCCATACACATTCTTATATACATTAATATATGTACCATCAGCGAGTACATACCAAGAGTAGAACTGCTAGTTCAAAAGATATGTGATTTTTCAATTGTCAGATATTGTGAAACTGTTCTTTAAACAGGGCCTATCAATTACATTTCCATCAGGAGGTCCTCATTTCATTATTTGTTACAATAATGAATTGCCTCATAAAGACATATCAATATAAATGTGTAGAACATGTGCAACAAAAGGAGTGGTTATAAAGAGAGAACCAAATTTTGAATTCTAATCTCATTTTCCTCCAACGTGGCATCAAAACAAACTTAACACATTTATTTCCTTATCTGTAAAAACAAATGACAATGATCTAACTTACATGGTTATTCAACAAAATTAAATGGCTCACCTACTAAAAACATGTAAATGCTAAATATTCTGCTTAAGCTAATATTCTGTAACTCAATCTCTTCATCTTTCATTGTGACTATTGCTAAATATTCAGTGTCAATGAAAAGCAAATCCCAACAACAGCAATTTAAATATATTTTTCCTACCTTGAAATCATGGTTTTTAAAAATATAATAGTTGAGGGTTTTCCCTAATTTCATTATCTTACCTGACCACCTTGCACCTTGTCATCATCTGGTTAAGTTTAATTCAGAAAAGAAAGTAAACTACCATTTGTAAAGAACTTATCAATATTCCTATTATAAATCAAGTGTCTTACAAAAGCAGCTAGTGTAACTTTCTGGCATTCTTACTTAAAAACAATGGTCTTTTTTTTCTCTCCAAATTTTTATTTAAATTCCAGTTAGTTAACATACAGTGTAACATTAGTTTCACATGTAGAATTTAGTGTCATCACTTCCATACAACACCCACTGCTCATCACAAGTGTCCTCCTTAATCTCCCATGTTCCAGCCCATCTCCCCTCCAGTGACCATCAGTTTGTTCTCTATAGTTAAGAGTCTGTTTCTTGGTTTGCTTCTGTTTTTTCCCCCACTATGTTCACAGGTTTTATTTCTTAAACTGCACATGAGTGAAATCATATGGTATTTGTCTTTCTCTGAGTGACTTATTTCACTTAGCATAGCTCCATCAACAATTGCTAGAAACAATTTTCTACCATGGCCTATGCTTTAAGAAAAAAGTCCTCTCTAAAAACAAAAACAAAAAAACAGGCATTTTCACTAAATAAGGAATTCTGGACTGATAGATCCTCTCCCCAGCACCACACTTAAAACCATTTTACTTCCTTCTGGCCTTTATAGTCTCTAATAAGAAATTCCCATTCACTTAAATCATTCATCTGTTAGTGGCTTTTACTTTCACTGCAATATATGTGTGTATATGTGATTATATATATATATATAATCTTGTTTCTAGCAGTTTGATGATGTGACTGGACATGGATTTCATCGAGCTTATGGATAACTGTTTGAGGTTTGTTGAACCTCTTGAGTCTATAGGTTTATGCCTTTCCCTAAATTTGGGACTTTTCAGCAACCAAATAGTTTTTTTCTGCACCACATTCTTTCTTCTTCTCTTTGGGGGGGGCTCTGATGAAACGAAATGTTAGGCTTTCTGGTATTATCCCATAGATCCCCGAAGCTTTGTTCATTATTTTTTTCAAACTTTTTTCTCTCTTGTTCAGTTTGGATATATTTCTATTGATCTCTAAGTTTATGGATTCTATGTCATTTCCATTTTGCTATTGTACTTGTCCAAGAGCGCTCACCCTTACTCGTCATAGCATATTTTTTTAAATTTATTTTTATTTTTTATTTTTTTGAGAGAGAGAGCGTGAGCAGGGGAGAGTCAGAGAGAGAGGGAGACACAGAATCCGAAGCAGGCTCCAGGCTCTGAGCCCGCTGTCAGCACAGAGCCCGACGCGGGCCTCAAACCCACAAATCGTGAGATTATGAACTGGGCCAAAGTCGGATGCTTAACCAACTGAGCCACCCAGGTGCCCCTGTCATAGCATATTTATAATAACTGCTTTAAATCTTTCTCAAATGATCCCCACATCCATGTCATCTCAGTGTTGTGTCTATTATCTATGCACACGTGAGCTGAACATTTTCCTGGTTGCCCATGTGCCAAGTAACTTTGGAATGTATGCTGTATATTTTAATACATATTATGAGACTGTGTCTTGTTGAAAACTTACAGAGAGTGTTGATATTTGTTTTAGCAAGCAATTTACTCAGTTGAGTGTAGGCCTCAGATTCTGACCTTTTGAGGTACTAATGCCATTTTAGTCTTCCACGCTTGTTTGTGAATTTAAGTTTCCATTTCTCTCCAGTAAATATCTAGGAGTGAGATTGCTTGGTCACGTAAGTATATTTTTAACTTCATCAGAAACTACTAAATGGTTCAAAACTTTCACAGTGTTTTTTGGATCTGTCTCACATATGCATCATGGGACTTAGGTGGTAGTCTATCAGCATTTTAGTACTCAACATCTATGTATGTATGCTCTTTAGAGTCAGATTGACACATTCACAATTCAAGGGCGGGTGAGGAGTACATAAACAACTTTAAGGTGTCCCTTTCTAGACCTACTCCCTCTCCATAAATATGCCTGGTACTCTAGTTCTCTGGGATGCTCTTTAACAATGCTCCAGCCAACTATCAGGGGCTCTGTTTAACCCACTCTGCCAAGTACTTCCTAAAACCACAACTCCTTCAGCAGAAAGGAAGATTTCCTTCCTTGGAGTTACCGTCTTGGCTGTTGCAGCTGCTTCAACAATGCTGCCAAAGGATTTCCTAGGGGCTGGGGTAGAAGAGAATTCAGAATAAGAAAAAACAGATTTCTGCACTCTGAGTATCTTATTCTTTACGCCAGAACTAGAAGGTTTTAGGAGTTCTCGCTGCTCATTCTGATGTCAATTTTTGGGTTTGGGTCTAGTTAGGAGATACCAAACACGGAAAAAAATAACTCAACATAAATTCAGTGGTATTTAAATATCTGGTTGTCTTCTCAACCTGCTTGGTACTATTGCCTTTTAATCTATAAATAGATATTCCTATATTCAGTCTAGTTTCTATAGCTGCATTCACTGGGAGAGACAGGATATAGCGTGTTTATTCTACCATACTGGAACCTTTATAAATTATATTTTCCACCTAATTTGGGGTGGTTTGGTGCCACTGTTTCTTTAAATATATTTTTTTAATATTTATTTTTGAGAAAGAGAGATAGAGGGAGAGGGAGAGGCAGAGAGGAAGACACAGAATCAGAAGCAGGCTCGGCTGTCAGCACAGAGCCCGACACAGGGCTCAACTCACAGACTGTGAAATCATGACCTGAGCCAGTCATACGCTCAACCAACTGAGCCACCCTGGCATCCCCTTTTGTTTTCTTTTTTTAAAAATTTTTATTTATTTTGAGAGAGAGAGAGAAAGTGGGGGAGGGGCAGAGAGGGAGAGACAGACAGACAGACAGACAGAATTCCAAGCAAGCTCCACACTGTCAGTGTAGAACCTGATGTGGGGCTCAAACTCAAGAACAAGGAGATCATGACCTGAGCTGAAACCAAGAGTCAGATGCTTAACTGACTGAGTCACCCAGCGTTCCCAAATATTTTTTCTGTCCTTTTCTCCTCTTCCTGTCATCTGGAAATCACATTACATGCATGCTGAAATGCTTGACGTTGTCCCAAAGGTCCCTGAGGCTCTGTTTACTTTTATTAACACCTTTTTTCTCTCTCTCCTTTGGATTGAATACCTTTTACTTACCTTCAGATTTTCTCTGCCACCTCAAATTTGCTGTTGAGCCTATCTAATTAATTTTTGAATTACTGTATTTCTCAAATCTAAATTCCTATTTGGTTCTTCTTTTCTAAATTGTTTCTCTATTATTTGTTGAAAATTATTAACATATTGTCCTATAATTCTCTGAACATGTTTAAAATAGCCAATTTGAAGTTGTTGTTAAATCCAACATCAAGCTCATTTCAATTGACTGTTTTTCCACATTATGGGTCATACTTTCCGGGCTTTTTTTTTCTTCCCTTTATTTTTCCATGTCCAAACAGAATCTTTAACATATTACTGTAACTGTGCATTCATTCTATTTTTCAGAGTTGTTGGGTCTTTTTTAACATCTCAAGGCTGTAAGATTTCCACCATCTGCCAGTTGATTGTATATAGAGTGGGGAATGGATTCAAACTTACAGACTCTAGTCTCCCTTGCTTTGAACTTTTTGCCAGGCTCCCTCAGGTCTCCCCTCCACATATGTAGTTTCCTAGGCAACCAGAACTGTATGGAGAGCTTAACTCAGCCCTTCTGTGGCTCTCATTTCTAGGATTTCGCTATGAAATTTCTACTGGTCCACTATCACCCAAACTACTGCCAGCAAGGCAGCAGGTTTTCTCTGTTTCTAACCAAATCTACCACTTTTCACCAGCAAAGCTGCAGGTTTCTGTGTTCCCTCTTAGTCCCCCATTCCCTAAGTCACCTCACCTCCCCCCCCCCCCCCCCCCNCTGGTAAAGCTTCACTTCTCACCAAATGAAGGGGCAGGGTGCTGGGAAGGTATCTACCTGGGAAGAGCTCAGGCATGAAGGCCACAGACTCACACTATTCTCACCCCAAGCCCTAACAGTTGTGCAAGATCAATTTTTTAACTGCCTTTGGTCAATTTCCAGTACCCCTAAATGACTGTTTTTTGATGATTTTGTCCAGTTTTATGTTTACTTTTTGCAGAGGGGAACTGCCAGCCTCTTCAAGCCACTATTATTAGGATTCAAGTAACTGTTTTTAATAAAGATTTTCAAAGTTTAAACCTTCACTGTCACAACTTATTAAGTGAAAAACATCATAACTGGTAATACCGACTCTAATGAGGCAATTTTTTAGGATGCGCATAGTGATATTATTCAAAAACAGGAAGAAAACAAACAACATTTAATGTTCCTTAGGAAGAGAATGGCTAAATATCCATCCTATGAATACTCTGCAGTTAAAAGAACATGGTTTTTCATGTACTAACATGAAAATGCTCTCCAAAACACATTTTTCTGTGGAAAAAAAAAACTGTGGTATTTATAGAAATGAAGTACACAAAACTGTATATTTTCCATAAGTACAACTACATTAATAGATAGGAATAAGTCTAAAAAGATATGAAACAAAGTGTAACAGGTTTTACCCCTGGGAAAAGAGCAGAGAGACTGAAAGAAAGACTGGTTAAAAGGCTCTTGGCTCTATCTGGTAATACCTTAAAATTGTTACAAAATTAATATATTTACATATATATGTATTAAAAAAAACAGTAACTTAACAGATTGCTCTTGCTATGAATTGTATTATTTGGAAAGTCATTATCAAGAGGGTTCCTAGAGGTTTCCACACAGACCAATAAGGATTAAAGAAAATCACCTCACCTAATAAAATTAAGTATTACCATCTACAAGGTTTTATTAGGCAAAAATGCTTAGCCTCATTCCTCAAGTCATGAATTTGCCAAAGATAATCTCCTTATAGAGAATACTGCATACCTTAAATATCCTGTTCTTTATGTATTAGTTTGTACTTTTTATCAAGGACTTCTTTCCACATAAGCCATTTTAGGCTATGTCACACTAAATAATACTTTTTAATAACTTTAGCAGATTTGCTTTAAGTTACAAGGCTTCTTTAAGGCCTATAGTAAAGAATTAGAGTAAATGGAACTCATTAACAATCCTACAAATCAGTTATTTTTTTTTCCCATTTTTACCCTGATCACAGCCTTTATAGATTTCAAAAAGAAAATGGAACCTTCAAGACACCGTGGGTATAGATGAAAACAACTCACCTTTCACTTTTAGTCACACACACACTGTAGTTCCCACATATATCTCCAAGCGTCTTTGGTTGGAGACTGCTAAAAATTAAGTTCTATCGTGATTCTTGATAAATATTTATCGGCCAGGGGTGCCTGGGTGGCTTAGTCGGTTAGGCGTCCGACTTTCGCTTAGGTCATGATCTCGCGGTTTGTGGGTTCGAGCCCCGCGTCGGGCTCTGTGTTGACTGCCAGCTCGGAGCCTGTTTCAGTCTGTGACTCCCTCTCTCTCTGACCCTCCCCTGCTCACGCTGTCTCTCTCTCTCTCCTAGAAATAAATAAAAAAAAATTAAAAAAAAAAATATTTATCGGCCAGAGGACTTTTCTTACTTTCCTATATTATATTACTCTCTCACAATTGTAAAATGATAAAACAATCTTTTGTATTTATACGAAGTGACTTAGGAAGAATTTCTTACTATAGTTGCCTTAAGCAGTCCTCTTAGAAGAGCTTTTTTAGCCTATTTCAGAGCCTGTGTCTCCCTCTCTCTGACCCTCCCCTGCTCATGCTGTCTCTCTCTCTCTCAGAAATAAATTAAAAAAAAAAAAAGAGCTCTTTTAGACTTCTCTGCTAATAAATATAAAAACACACGTACACATGCTAATTTAACCAAAAGTCATCAAGTGGTATTGGTGGTAGAAGTCTTAACAATGTGTATTCTTTATAACTCCACCACCATTGAATCCTGCCTGAATACCATAGATACACAGACTATCTTATTTTCATTCCATTTCTAGGTCAGTTGTCCATTGCCTCCCACCACGTTAGTCAATTCAATATCCATCTTTGCATTTTCCCTTAGTGAATCCCTAACCATCTTATGTGTAGATTATTATCCCTTCCTACATTGTCTATCCCATTTTAGTCTTTTCAAAATGCTGTGGGGGTCTTGGGTGGCTCAGTTGGTTGAGCGTTACACTCTTGATTTTGGGTTAGGTCATGATTCCAGGGTCGTAGGATTGAGCCCCACATCAATTCTCTCTCTCTCTCCCTCTCCCTCTGTCCCTTACCCCCACTCACATGCATGGTCTCTCTAAAATAAATAAAAAAGAAAATCTTTAAGCAAATGCTGTAAGGTAGATGCATTAGGTAGTATCTCCACTTTATAAATGAAAAAAAAATTAAGCCCCAAAACTAAGTGATATGCCAGAAACGGGTCAACAGGAGAAAAAAAAAAAATTGAGAGTTCAATTCTACTGACTGGTCTCAAACCATGTTCAACTTTTTCAGCTGTAATCACGGATTATAAGCAACTTGTTCCAGGATCCCTCTACAAAGCAATCTCAATATCTTCTCTAAACAAAAAGAAGGAAAATATCCAAGACACTGGAAAGACAAATTAGGACATTTTGTAAGGAACTGACCATAAGCATAAGGATACGATAAGCTCATTTCTATCGCTGAGGGTCTGCATTTTAACAAGTGGCAGATATGATGGAAAAATCATGAAACAATCTAATTTGGGTTAATGGAGAGAGCACTGGGGATGAGAAAATGGCAGTTTCTACCTCTAGTCTTGCCACTGTGCAATATGACTTTATTATGATTTTATCCCTGAAAAGAGTAGACACACAAATTTCCATAGGTTAACATCTCTCACCATTCCTACTGCCATGCCAAGTATTTGGACATGCTAATGGAATCAGAAATACCCTGGAGAAACTTGGAGGCAGTTGCAAAGTTTAGTAAGATGGAAGAAAATGATTTGCCAGTAATAACGTGCTCAGGAGCAGCAGGTGACTGAAATAAATGCTTATAAGAACAGTAGATGACCGAAATTAAAAGTAAGGTTAATAGTCAGAAATGGCCATTAGAAACTATTTGCAGTCAGAAGGATCCAGAGATGCTGGATGCTACAATTAACACTGGGTTAAGACACTTCTCATCATCCTCTTTTATTATCTGTCTCCCTGGATTCTAATAGGTAAATAGCACTGAATCAAATGCATTTATTGAAAGGAAAGAAAAGGAAGGATTAAATATAAGACTTTTGCTTTAAAAGAAAAAGCCTATCTTTCTTCTCTCATATTCTTTGCTTGAAGTAATTTCTTAGGATTAAAGGTAATTATCAAGTACAAGAAATACTGAAGGAAGAGTGATAATGCTTAAAGATTTAAATTATGTCTCTGTACATGACATAATTCCAAAAAAGACTATTATAATGGTTAATAACTGAAGCTAAGATTCAAATGGAAAACATACATTCATAATTTCTTTTCCCATTACCCCAAATGTTTTTTATTTTTTAAGTGTTTATGTATTTTGAGAGAGAGAAATCCCAAGCAGGATCCACCACACCATCAGCACACAGCCCACATGGGGGTCAAACCCTTGAACTGTGAGATCATGACTTGAGCCTAACTTAAGAGTCGAACACTTAAATGATTAAGCCACCAAGTGCCCTTCCCCAAATGTTTTAAAATAAAAATATCTGGTAAAATGAGGGGAAATAATGGTTTTTCAGCATTCACTAGGTGTTTCATGTGTGCTCCCTATTCTCTCATAACCTCTCAAAGAACAAGAGCATTCTATTCTACATAGCCCAGTATGTTACCTTGCATACAACAGGTACTCAACAAACGTTCAAATAATGCTCTGAATTATTTTTCCTTCCATTACCCAGCTCTCAGCCCAAACTGGAGATAAAATTTTGTACAATCAACTGATACATACCAAAGTAAAATACGAAGTTACTTCGGAATAACCTTCAGTTTATAATAGTACCAGTATGTCAAAGGAGTCAATTCATTTATCATATTAATACTTAAGAATTATCTAAATAAAAGTTCAAACTGAAAGAAACAATGGATAGCTGCAGTGACTTAGAGAAAAAAAATCTTTTGTGAGGGAAAGCTAAAGGGTGCTCTTTGTCACAGATCTTTGTACCTAAAGCATAATAAAAAACAAAATTAAGGGGCATGTAGGTGGCTCAGTCAGTTAAGCAGCCAACTTGGGCTCAGGTCATGATCTAATGGTTCATGAGTTCAAGCTCTGTGTCAGGCTCTGTGGTGACAGCTCAGAGCCTAGAGCCTGCTTTGGATTCTGTGTCTCCCTCTCTCTCTGCCTCTCTCCTGCTTGTGCTCTCTCTTTCTCTCTCAAAAATAAACATTAAAATAAAAATAAAATAAAATAAAATAAAATAAAATAAAATAAGGGGTACCTGGGTGGCTTAGTCAGTTAAGTGTCCAACTCTTGATCTCAGGTCAGGTCATGATCTCGGGTCAGGTCATGCTCTCACAGTTCATGAGTTTGAGCCCCATGTTGGGCTCTGCAGTGACTGTGTGGAGCCTGCTTGTGATTCTCTCTCTGCTTCTCCCCTGCTCATGCTCTCATGTGCTCTCTCTCAAAATAAATAAATAAACATTAATAAAATTATGAATGACCTTCTAGCAGAAGCTCTTCCCTCTGACAGGCTCCAAACTTTTGGTGTGCTTGGATTTGACAAAATCAAGTGTCAAGCTTGAAAGAAAAATAAATACAAATACAAAAGTAAAATGAAAAAAATATTTTTATTCAAGAGGACAAATATCAGTATTTCCAGGGAAAGGCAAATTGAACACATTTAATTTTGTTCTCTCCCCTCTAAAATATAATAAACATGTGTCTATAATTTTATTTTACTTTTAAAGGCTTAAGTTTACAAAAATGGCAAGAATGAGAGAAAAGTTGATTTGGAACCTATAAAACCTGTCAGCAAAGGAGTCACTGGAATGAGAAAATACAAAGAGGCCAANTAGCTGATCCGTTAATAACCTGTAGTGGCCTTTCTCCATTCCTAATTTTTATTTTCTTAGAGTTGTATTTATTTTCACATGCAACTTCCCAATAATTCAACTTCACCCTCCTCACAGGGTATTTGTCTGCCCCTTATCCCCCACTATGCAGGACCAAAAACTAGAGGTTTGTTTATTTTCTGGAGATGCTAAGGTAAGAAGTGTCTCTGAACAAAGGGCAATGATATCATATGGAAAACAGAATTACTGTATAATAAAACAACCCTTCCATCTGTTTCTCCCTTTTAACTATCAGAAAGCTTTAGTCTGTATTTGACCTTCTAGGCAGATGTGAAGAGTCTTCTCTCAAGAATATGACAAATCTAACAGAAGACATAGACATCAACCTCATGTATCAAACCCCCAAACAATCAAGTCATACAATGTCTACACAGAAGCAGAAAATGCACTTCATGTTTTTAGTTTTCCACTCAACAATGAACCAATAACCTTGGGATATTAGATGCTGAAAAAAGCCTGTACCGTGAAAGATACAGAACAGAATAAACAATCAAACAGGTAAAATTGACTAGGAATAATGAAACTATTCAGAGCAAAGAAAACAAATATCATTAACATTCTCAGAGAAAGAAGAGAATATTGTATTCACGGGATCAGAATAAGATTGCTCTAGGAGATGGGAACATTCAGAGGAAACAAAAGAACTCAGACAAAACAAATGCAAAAGTAGAAATAAAAAATTCAGTAGAAATCATGGAAGATAAATTCAGGGAAATACCAAAGTAGGAAAGCACAGAGGCAGGAAAAATAGAAGAGAATTATAGGACCTGATAGAGGGCATCTAAGTAAGATGAGTTATATAAAGAAAGAATAAATTTTCCTCCCGGAGGGGAGGAAAATGTTAGTGAAATACTTATTGCTTTTGGTTCTGGAAAACAATACCTTGCTAGACTAAATGAAAGAGATGAAAAGCACCCAGTGAAACAGATGAAAATAGACTCATAGCTCATCATTGTGAGATTTCACAATGCTAGGGACAAAGGAAAAAAAAAAAACACATGTCAAGAATCAGGAATCAAAGTGCTTTTAAACTTTTCCATCCTAAAATTCTTTACCCTGCCAAACTATCAATCAAGTATTAGGATAGTTAAAAATTATTTTCAGACTTGCTTATAAGGTCTCATAAAATTAATTTACCACAACACTTTTTCTAAGATTTAAATAAACAAACAAACAAAAAGGTGTGCTGCTCTGTAAACATGAATCAAAGGGGCAAAATAGAAAAGGAAAGACATTAGATACCAGAAGATACTAGAAGATGCAAACTAGGAGAAAAGCAAAAGTAATTCTCAGGAAGAAGTTGACAAGTCTGTATCAGGTATGGAGAATAATGAGTCCATATTCAACAGGTCAGGACTCTCTAGAAGTGACATCTTCAAGAAAATAAAATTGATAA
Source organism: Crocuta crocuta (assembly GCF_008692635.1). Taxonomy (NCBI): domain Eukaryota; kingdom Metazoa; phylum Chordata; class Mammalia; order Carnivora; family Hyaenidae; genus Crocuta; species Crocuta crocuta. The sequence continues at coordinate 11,275,995 of NW_027532002.1, forward strand.
ATTTGAATGAACATACTGAAAGGTGATTTAGAAAACTAGCAGAGATTTGGGGATTGAATTATTGATAAGTAGTATATATACAGAACTAAATAAATAATAACTCCAAGAAAACAAAAATACAAGAATGGAGAAAAGTAACTATAGTTTACTAATGGTAAACATTATTTGTCAACTAACAAATAATGATCTAATAAAAATTACTAATATAATTACACTGGGAGAATTGAGGGATCAAAAGCCTATATGATGTGTATATACAGAAAGAGTAGGAGTAGAGTAGAAGAGAGCTAAATCCTCATCTTCAATAAAGGTTAACATCAACAAATCAAGAATCAGGAACATAAGCATGGCATCTTAAAAAATTCAAAGTAGTAGCCTCTGGGGAGCAAGAAATAGAGATTAAATTGGGGGACAGTGTCAGTCTTTCATCTATATGTACACTACGAATCTTAATTTTTAAAAAATACAAAAAATACATCTCTCATGTATAAATAGTAATGCCAGTTTGAATACAGAAAAAGCAGAGAATTATAACCATTCTTTTAGAGTTAAAAACAAACATGACTTTTTCTTTGAAGGAGAAACCGGAGGATGACCAAGTTGTCCTTGGATGATAAGCCTCGTTAAATATTTAATATATTTAAATATTTTTAGTAAAATATTCTACTAAATATAACAAAATAAAACCAACATTTTATAAACATATACCTACATTTTATAAATAAAATCTACAAAGAATATTTTCAATTTTCCAAAGGTACGTATATTCTTTACATCTGTAAGTATATTTAACCTAAATAAAAAGGAAATTTTTAGTCAATTTTATTTGACTCATCAGAACACTGCTTCTGCTTATGCCATGTGTATCTGGTGTCAATCCAAATAATTTTTTTATGTTTATTTTTGAGACAGACAGAACGTATGCAGGGGAGGGGCAGAGAGAGGGAGACACAGAATCCAAAGCAGGCTCCAAGCTCTGAGCTGTCAGCACAGGGCTTGAACTCACCAACTGCAAGATCATGACCTGAGCTGAAGTCGGATGCTTAACTGACTGAGCCACCCAAGCACCCCTCAAATAATTTTAACTCATACGTACCAAATCCATTCTAACAAAAAACTGGGGCTTAAAAATCACTGACCTGTACTCAAATACAACTCAGATTATAATATTATGTTACAATAAAATGACACAGATCTCTCTATGCAAAGATATTTTAAAAGCTACTAGAATTAGCTATCAACTTGGAATATTTTTTGGTCTTAGCACTCAGACTGTGTCCATTTGTACTTATACCAGCCTTTAAAGCACTGAGCAAAACGTTACAAGGCACTGCATTAAAGATAAGCACAAAAACTTACTTTTGGTGGTGAAAAAAAGTGGGAAATATTCTCAAAGGTATAATGTCACTCAGTCATGTCCTCTGAGCAGGAATGCTCATCCGAGAAGACAGAGGGACACCAGCTCCCCACCTGGGGAGTCCTTGCAAGAAGAATGTCTAAACATAGTTCAAATATTAGAAGACTTTGATTTTACGTGTCTAGATGAAAACCTTGCATAGCCTTAGCCTTACTAATTATTTAACAAAGTTTTGGAAATTTACGAAGTCCAAAGAGTTCCTACCTTGGTGAGAGAAGCAAATTATATCCCACCCAAAATGAAAATATTATTTTAGATTGTTACATCACATTTATTATCTGGAAGCCTTTTTGGTTATAAGAAACTTAAAGAACGTGCAATATATTCAAAGTGGTGAAAGAGTACTCCAAATAGATGAAATAACAATTGAACACTGTTAAATCTATTTAAGTCTTTTTCTCATTGTATATTTCCCTATGTCAAGTGGAAACAACTGGACATCCTTACCAGACTAGCTAAGGATTGAGCTAGATACCATGTTCCGAGAATATTGGTAAAAAAATGAACTAAAAAGATGGTAATTTTGTCTTTCATAAATTTTTTAAAGGTTACAAAAAACAGTTTCAAATATTGCAGGATGTTCTGCAAGTCCTTTTCTGTAATGATAGTTTTCTGCTTTAACAGAATTTCCTTTATGTGCTCTGATTTGATAAAATGCTATTAACAATGTAGTTTTCATTTAGACTTGGTGAAAAGAGTCACCCAGTGTTCTGGCAAGTGTGCCTGCACTCATTTCAATATAGGTAGCCATAGACAAAATTGTCAGAGATTCAAGTTTGTCTTCCTCTGATGTCCACATTTCTTTCCCTCATTTTAGTGCCCTCTTATCTATTCTTCTCTCCAGGTTTTCAAATTTCCCTGGTTCTCCAAAAATTAGGAAGGTCGCAAATACTGCTGCACAATTCCATTACTTTGCCCCTTCTTGGGTTCTCCCATATTCCCATTTCAAACATTCACTACACAAAATTGCCAACAGATGATTTTGTTAGAAGGCAAAGGAAAAAAGAAGGTATTATTTATGATTTACTGAAATTCCCCTCCACTTCTAGAATCAAATATGTCAGCACCACTCCTTCCTTCCTTTTCTCCAAGGTCAGAAGAAAATATGCCCTTCTCTCCTACAAGGCTGCACTGGGTCAAATCCTTCCCACCCACTATGGGACCATGACAAAGGTCATTTCTCTCCTATACTGTCAATATTTTTTTCCTCACTTTATACTTACACATTTTGTAAATGTGCTAATATCTACCTCATTCTTCAGTAATAGTTATTTTAAATAACTATTTGGAACGACACTTCCCTTTTCCCGTATCCTCTCTCTGCCCTTCTCATACCACACCAAGCTCCTCTGAAGAGCAGTTCAGTTCTCTACCCTTCTCATCTCAGCTGCTGCTTTCTGGCTTCCCCAGCCACTATTCTCAACTTTGTGAGTAAATTTAGGAATGACCGGACTGATAAATCAGTTACATAATCTGTCCTCATCCTGTTTGAGGGCGACCATCATTGCTTTTGACATTCTTTGGGTTTTCATTCTTTCCATGAGTGACCTCATTCACTTCTAGAACTGTATGTAACTAGTTTCTGTATGAACATGATTTTGAAATCTAGTGACAGAACTCACCTTTCTCTGACTGCCTTCTTAACATACTTTCTCGGGGAGTCCCAAAAATGGTGCTTTTAATTTACCATTTTCAAAACTACTCACTCATCTAAGCCTACTCTTCCTCCTACAGATTGTACCTATTATGGCATCACCATCCACCCATTCTCCTCCAAAGCTTAAAATTTCAGAACCATTTGATTTTCTTTCTTCTCCCTAACTTCTAGACAATGCATTCTCTTTCAAATATTTTTATTCTGCTTCACTAAAGTTTCAATTTCATCCTCTTTAAATTTTCTACTCTCCGACCTTTGGTTTACAGTTTTTATCTTCTTTTGCATAGACTATTTTAAAATTCTCTTAACTAGTCTACCAACCCCCTATCTTTCCCCACTCTGGTCCCTGCTCCAGATGATGTCTAGAAGTATCTGGTTAAAGTACAGAGATCATCCAGAGAAAAGCTAGATCTACAGGGATTTAATTTTTAAACAGCTCAAGTAAATAGCACTGTACTTAATTTACTCCTGTTTTGAGCCACCCAGGTGCCCCCCTATTTACTCCTGTTTTGAATATTCTTATTGACCTCACCACTAACAAAGCAGGTCAAACCTTCATTAGTAAGAAAAGATGTAGTTGTTATAACGCAACCAGTTGAACTGTCTAGAAGTGTTTTTATACAATAAGCACTAATAAACCTGAAATATGACTGACTATAGGATCACTGCCAGATCTTACTAAATACACAAATCTGAATATTTTCTGGTATCTCAAAACTAGGTTATTTCAGAGTAATACATTCCATTGAGTTTCTTTTTTCAAGATAATACACTTACAAAAATACCTAGAATTCATAATAGAACTAGTAATAAAATGTTTTTTAAATTCAGCCATGATGGAGGTGACTGAAGAAAAGTAATCGTAAGTACTGGACTGAAAACCTGACCTTCTCATAGCTCCACCACCATCACCTCTTGCTTATTTACTTCAGCAGTCACTCAACTGGTCACTTATCACTCTAGTTTTCAACAATATTTTCCAGAATGGCTAGAAGCATTTTTTAAAAATTTTTTCATGTTTGCTTATTTTTGAGAGACAGAGAGAGATAGAGCATGAGCAGGGGAGGGGCTGAGGAAGAGAGAGACACAGACTCTAAAGCAGGCTCTAGGCTCTGGACTGTCAGCACAGAGCCTGAAGCAGGGCTCAAACCCATGAACTGTGAGATCATGACCTGAGCCGAAGTCGGACACTCAGCTGACTGAGCCACCCAGATGCCCCTAGACGCATCATTTAAAAAAAAAAAAAAAAAAAAAAAAGATTTTATTATTGTTCTGCCAAAGCTGCTTCTCACTGCGTTCATAAAATGTCCCAAGTCCCAACCATGGCCTACACCAGCCTTCATGACTTGGGTACTCTATATCCCTCTGAGTTCACTCTTGACAATCTCTCCCCAATCCTCAAACGTGCCTACTTAATTTCCCATTTTCTATTCTCTCTGCTTGAAATGATTCCTAGATATCCACACATAAATCCTTCCTTTCTCATTTATCTATGTTACTTCCCCAGAAATAACCTAAACCCTCAATCTGAACTAGCCTCTTCCACACACACATTCGTAGGCCTTCTCCCTCCTACTACGTTTGTTTCCATCAGAGTAAGTACCTTTGCTTATTATCTGTCTCCCTTCACTAAAAACTCACCTATCATTTTATCTCTTTTTGCACTGGGGCAGTAACTTGACACACAGTAGGCACTCAGATATTTATCAACCAATTCATAGATATGTGCTAATGCATTTCAAAGTTCTATTTCTTGAGTTTCAGACTCGTATCTCCTTACCCACCTCTCTGTAAAGATGTTCTATGGGTACTATAAATTCAACATACCTACATATCTCATTACTTCCTAAATCTGGTTTGCTTCCTATATTCCCTATCTCAGGTAATGGCACCCAAGCATACCTTGTCAATCTCCTTTATTGCCTCTAGCTAACCTGCTGCCAAGACCTTTCAATGTAATACCTTGCATATCTTTCATACTATCCCTTTATCTCCACAGTTACTGCCTTAGTTCATTCTCTCTTCATCTCTCACCTTAACTTCTACAATATTCTATTTATTTTCCTTCATCTATCCCCAATACCACCATTAGAGTGAGCTTTCCAAAAATATAAATATGAGGGGCACCTGGGTGACTCAGCTGGGTGAGTGTTCAACTCTTGGTTTCAGCTCAGATTATGATCTCACAGTTTGTGGGTTCAAGTCCCTCTTTGGGGCCTGCTTGGGATTCTCTCTCTCCCTCCCTCTACTCCTCCCCATTCATGTTTTTATTTTCTCTTTCTCTTCCCCAAAATAAAAGAATAAATTAAAAAAATATAAATATGACCATGCTTATCCCCACGTAAACATCACTCAGTGGTTCCCTATCATCTATAGAATACAAATTCCTTAACTTGGCACAAAGGCCTGACATTTCCTCCGTAACTGTTCAAACATGCTCTCCTGCTCCCCCGTAGAAGGGCCCTTTTAATTATGGCCACACTAGGCCATTTGCTAATCCCTAAATCCATTGCTTCATTTTGCTGTAACTTCATCTTAATTGTCTCAAATGAAGCCTTTTCTGACCCATCCTAGCAGATTTAGAATTAGAACACTTACTGTGTAAGTATAGTCGATCCTCATTATTCATGAATTCTGTATTTGTGAATTTGCCTATTTGCTAAAATTTATTTTTAACCCCAAAGTCAATACTTGGAGTGCTTTTGTGGTTACCTGCAGACAGGCACTGAGGCAAAAAATGTGCCCAGTGTGTGCATCCTCAGCTTAGGTCCAGCAAGGCAACACTGTGCCCTTTTGTTTTAGCTCTCACACTAAAAACAAGTATCTTTTTAACGGTTTATTTAGTGCCATGTGTTTCACATTTCTGTGCTTTTTCATGGTGATTCTGCTGTCTAAAACGTCCCCCAACCAAAATGCTTAAGTGCTGTTTAGTGTTCCTAAGGACAAGAAGCCTGATGATGTGCCTTGCACAGAAAAATACATGTGCTCAATGAGCTTCCTTTAGGCAAGAGTTATTGCTGTTGACCATCCAATGTTAATGAATCAACAACATATGTTAAGGTGTCTCTAAACAAAAAAACACCAATAACAAGATTATGTATTGACCAGTTAATAAAAATGTGATCAGAGGATCGTAAGAATCTAACCCTGAATTTTCTCCCAGAGTCAATGACTCAGTATTTCCTAATTCAGTGTTCATAAGGAATTTCTAAAACATAACTACCATGAATAATGAAAATTTACTGTATTTTCATTTACATGTCACCCCCACAAAATTCGTAGGCTCTCTGAGGGCAGAAATGGCATCTTGCTTATCTTTGAACTCTAATTCTTAGTATTATGCCAGACATGCACACTGTAGTTAATATTTATTGCACATAATTTTACAACTGTGGTTTCTCATTATTGTAATGTGGATATGCCATGTACATTTAGACATTATGGTAGGATCTTCACTGTTCCCCAGCCCAGGAAGACCTTGTTCAACTTGCACAGTTAATGGTCTAAACTTTTTTCTTCTGTCCCCTTCACTTCTTTTATAGTCAATGATCATGCTCTTCAAGTTCAAACTTAAAAATCAAAGTTAAATGAAAACACATTTATAGAGATTTACTTTTCATCAGTTAGCCCTAATGAACTTAGGTCTAAAAACAAAAAAGTTGCCAGCCAAAATGGAAGACTGAGCACACATGCCTATATTTTCTCCTCCTGAGGTCACAGTGAAATGACAGGAAAGACACCTTTTAAAAAGAAGAAAATGCCAAGAATACTGGAGGTGAGGTGGGAGAGAAATCAAAGAGATGAGCCAAACCAGAAATTTTAGGTAATTCCTGGAAGTTAGAAAACAGATAAATGAGGCCTGAAGGTCCAGCCAAAAATTAGACTTGATAAACTGAAAATAATTCCTTCATTTACAAAATAGCTAGAAATGCTAAATAAAATACCAAAAACATCCTCTCAAATACAAAACAAGTCCCCAAGAAAATCTCCATGGGCGCACATGAAGAGGATAAAAGACCAGTAAGCAGATGCTTAAGCCTTTGCTCCTCTGGGGTTTGCAGACTTTTGTACCTAGAAGTTCAGAGGCAGCTTAGGCCTTAGTTTGTTCAAAATGGAGAATTGCAAATAAGCCCCTCCATATAAGGCTAGGGCCTTAAGAACTAACCCACACCTTGTAAAAGAGTGGTCTAGCAAAGATGTGCTTGCAGAAGACAAAGAGGACATTAGCCTGTCTTAGCTCGGATTCCATATTAGGGTAAAATATGGCCTGAGAATTTATAACCACAGCCTACTCTCAAGGATTCAGGTTCCAATACCTACCTAGTTCAGAAAACTGAGCAGATAAATTACAAAGATGCCAAAGAAAAGCCTTAGCAAATCTTCCTTGGAGGAATGTGCTCTTTAACCAGGCTGTAGAGAATCCTTTCAATAAAACCCAGCCAAGCATGAGCTCACAACTCAAAAACCACACAACACTCAAGGAAAAAAAAAAGGTAATTGAAAACACAAGACTGTAACAGTGTCATAAAGGAAAGCAGATAACATTGACTAAACATTTTAATCTAAGACGTTCAGTTCTTCCCAAAAGAAAGTCTCCCTTGAGAAGTACAAGTGTGCTCAAATATTCTTCTTTTATAGTAGAGTCAATATAGTTACTGTGTAAAATGGAAAAAAAGACATGATTTCTAAGACACATGGTATAATTTTAATAACTATAATACTCTCATCCAGGATAAGTACCACCTCCTTCCCAAGGAGCATTTGGAAATATGTGAGGGCATATTTGATGCTCCAATGGCCGTGGCAGCGAACAGGGACACTAAACAGTAAGATGTGCTCAGGACAATCCCACACAACACAGTGTTGCCAAAATGCCAATTATGAATTGTTGAGAAACACTAAATCTAAAACTGTTATCAATGATTAACTCTATGAAGACCAGGAACAGAAATTTTTAGCTTTCACTGCACATTTTTCTGTACTATTTTAACTCTGTTTACAATGTAACAGTATTTTTCAAAAGTAATTTAGACAAGTTTACCATAAATTACTAGTGAGGAAAAGCTGTCCTGTTTACTGGCCAACATAAAATCTCTCCTTCCAGATAAACTGGGTTGTTCAGAACATCAACACTGTGTACTCGACTGACTACTGTGGAATTCCTAGACTCAGAAGAGAAATCTCTTTAAATACTTAAATGTTTCTTAGATAACATATCTCCACAAAATAAGCTTACTGATGGGGATTGCATGCTCATGCAGTGAGGAGATGATACCTCTTCTATGAGGCAGCAGCTCCAACAGCTGACCAGAAGCCCAAAGAAGGAGTCAAGATTAAGACAAATAACCAGATATATTTGAAGTGGTAGGACAGGATCGCTCTGTGGTGCAGTTCAAGAATGTATCCCTTAGTAAACTAATGAAAGCCTATTGTTAATAACTGATCTATTAACAGGCGGATCAGTTTTAGACTTGATAGAAGGCCAATTAATGAAACACTTCCAGGGATGAAAATGGAAGATGAAAATGTAATCTATATGTACTAGAAGCAGACAAGAAGCTATCTATTAAAAAGGAAACCTGAACTTACTCCACAACTTCGAGAATTTGTCATCTTTGAGAGGCAATAATTCTTTCTCACTCATTCTCCTTGTTTATCCCTGACCACTACAGAATAGTTTTCTATATACTTGTGCTTTCCCTCTCTATTCCCTTATTTTACATAGAATAGCTAGTATACACAAGCAAGCATACTTCACTTACATTTTACTAAAAGGCCAATATGTTTAGAGCAACACCAAACTAAGGTGGGTTAAGGTTCTTTCAAAGTTATCTTTCCCCATAAGTAATATGTTCATTCAACTTTTGTCTTTATATTCCAATGAATTATTTGCAATATTTAACAATAACATCAACAAAAACTTTGCATACCTTGTTTCACTCTAGAATTTCAATGTTTTCCACTTATCATTATAAAACTGTTATAAAATCTTTTTTACATATAATCTTTTATATATAATCTTGAGCTGTTTATACATAGGGCAATCTTTACCTATAAGCAGGGATAAAGTTATTCTAAAAGAAGTAAGTCCTAAGTGATTTTTTTTTTCTTTTCAGTTAAGCATTTTATTTAACAAACTTCCTGGGGCACCTGGGTGGCTCAGTCGGTCAGTTAACCGTCCAACTACGGCTCAGGTCATGATCTCATGGTTGGTGGGATTGAGCCCTGCTTTGGGTTCTGTGCTGACAGCTAGCTCAGAGCCTGGAGCCAGTTTCAGATTCTGTATCTCCTTCTCTCTCTGACCCTCCCCTGCTCACGCTGTCTGTCTGTCTGTCTCTCTCTCAGAAATAAATAAAACATTTAAAAAAAATTTTAAATAAAGTAAACAAACTTCTTATATAAAGAAAAATTAGAAAGGGCGCCTGGGTGGCTCAGTTGGTTAAGTGGCCAACTTCAGCTCAGGTCATGATCTCATGGTTCATGAGTCCGAGCCCCATGCCCCATGTTGGTTGCTGTGCTGACAGCTCAGAGTCTGGAGCCTGCTTTGGATTCTGTGTCTCTCTCTCTCTGCCACTCCCCTACTCATGCTCTGTCTCTCAAAAATAAATAAACATTAAAAAAAAGAAAAATTAGAAAAGGCTCAAAAGCTGCCAAAAGAAAATCCTGCATATAAAAGTTAGAACAGATGCAAACACTATTAGGAAAAACCTAGACTCAAGAACTAGCTCAACCCAGACCTGGGACATGAAGCACCTTAAAGCACATAAAAAGCCTTGTTAAAAGAAAGTACTTAGGAAATCACATCAAGAGGCTCTCACAATTTGGAAATAGAGGGATCCCTTGAGAATTAAATTAATGAAAGGAAACCCAAGATACACAAGGTTAGTAGAAAAAAGCCACCCTAAGAGGGGAAGAACTACTGGAAATATTTGTCTAATTAAAGTGCTTAAGATATACCCTTAGGATAAGAACATATAAGGAAAATAGTGACAAGTGCACTATAAGCAGTTGAAAAAAAAAAAAAGAATGTTAACAGAAAGACAGTATCCGGTCAATCCTAGAGAAGAAGAAGAAATTGATAGGTTTCTATAACTGCTCACAGAATTTGCCTACTCTGTATTTCAGAATTTCTCAATCTTGGCACTACTGACATTTTGGTAATTCTTTGTTATGGAGGCTTGTCCTATAAACTATTTAGCAGCATCCCTGGTCTCTACCCACTGGATGCTAATAAGCATCCCCACTCCCATCCCCACTGTAATTGTGACAACGAAAAATGTTTTCAGCTATAACCTTTTCAGATTGCCTTTTGTGGGAGGCAAAACTGCCCCCTGAATCAGCTCTCTATTTTAAATAACACAAATAGATGCACCAAGCTAATATAGTTTGATATTTCTAACATCAAAATCATCCAATTTTCTTGTTCACCTAGTAAATGTCTCATAATTTAGCTCTATACAGAAAGAAGTACTTGCTATACAGTGTTTAGTGAAATTAAAAAAAAAAAAAAAACTGTCAAAGAAAGCCCAGGACCATACTTTACATGTGCTATCTAATAATAAAAATCAAGTCACATACTCTCTCATTTGTCCACAACTTCTAAAATTGTTTTAATGTTTAATGTTTTAATGTAAACATTGTTTAATGCATCTTTCAACCATCTGAATGCTTTTAAATTTTGTTTTAAAATTCCTTGTTTAGGGCACCCTCCTATACTGTTGGTGGGAATGTAAACTGGTGCAGCCCCTCTGGAAAAGTGTGGAGCTTCCTCAAAAAATTAACACTAGAACTCCCCTATGACCCAGCAATAGCACTGCTAGGAATTTACCCAAGGGATACAGGAGTGCTGATGCATAAGGGCACATGTACCCCAATATTCATAGCAGCACCTTCAACAATATCCAAATCATGGCAAGAGCCTAAATCTCCATCAACTGATGAATGGATCAAGAAGATGTGGTTTATCTATACAATGGAATACTACATGGCAATGAGAAAGAATGAAATCTGGCCATGTGTAGCAACATGGAACTTGAGGGTGTTATGCTAAGTGAAATAAGTCAGGCAGAGAAAGATCCTTATGTTTTCACTTATAAGTGGAACAGGAGAAACTTAACAGAGGACGGTGGGGGAGGAGAAGGGGAAAAAATAGTTGGGGAAAGGGAGGGAGGCAAACCACGAGAGACTCTTGAATACTAAGAACAAACTGAGGACTGAGGGGGTGGGGGAGAGGGGAAGGAGGGTGATGGGTATGGAGGAGGGCACTCGTTGGGACGAGCACTGGTGTTATATGGAAACCAACTTGACAATAAACTATGAAAAAAATAAAAATAAATTATAACATGAAAAAAAAATCCTGTTCAACATTCTTATAATCTTCCTTACTATCAGTACCTTGATTTTTAAAATTTTTAAATATTTATTATTGACAGAGACAGACTGTGAGCAAGGGAGACAAAGAATCCTAAGCAAGCTCCAGGCTCTGAGCTCTCAGCACAGAGCCTGATGCGGGGCTCAAACTCATGAACTGTGAGATCATGACCTCAGCCAAAGCTGGACACTTAACCAACTGAACCACCCGGGCACCCCTACATGTCTTGATTTTCTAAGTTTCCTTTTTCCCTAATATTTACAGTTCCTTTGCCACTCCCCTTCATAACAACCACATTGCTCACCCATCATCCTTACTGTCAATACCTTTCCTTTGAAGTTAAAGGTATTTTATGCAGGGATAAATGAAATATGACTAATTAATACCCAGGTAAGTAATTACAAAACACATTTCCATCCTTAATAATAATAAAGGGGTCAAATACAGTTAAGAATAACCTACTTAAATCTAAAGAATACAAAAACTTATTTAAAAACTAAGAAGCTAAATGAACCTTTTAACAAGATCAGGGCTTACCTTTGGAAAAGATCCCCAAACCCTGAAAATCCAGGGACTGTCCTTTGCCTAGGAATCCCTTGCAAACTTCAAAAACACACCTTTAGATCACTTGATTGGTCACAGGGAATTCATAATTTTCCTATATTCATCTCTTACTCCCCATCCCTTCTGCCACCACTTTCAAGTTCTTATTTCCTTTAAATTATCACTGCAAGAGGGGTGCCTGGGTGACTCAGTAGGTTAAGCATCCGACTTCCACTCAGGTCATGATCTCAGTTTGTGGGTTTGAGCCCCACATTGGGCTCTGTGCTGACAGCTCAGAGTCTGGAGCCTGCTTCAGATTCTGTGTCTCCCCCTCTCTCTGCCCCTCTGCTGTTTGCACTCTATCTCTTTCAAAAATGAATAAACATTTTTAAAAAATTTTTAAAAATTGTCACTGCAAGTTTCTTTCCATTATTCTCTTCTTCACTGTAACTCACCCAGCACAAAACTATCACACAGATCATGTAAAAATGTCATTTTAATGACAACACTAGATTAGAAAAACTGTTTTATTATCTGGGAATGTTTAAATTTTTCTTTAAAAAATCTAGCGTTTTATCTATTCAGCCTAATTCCTCTATTCTCTAATATAAAGTATTCTAACTATTGTTTTTTTTACCTCCTAAATGCACAACCACATCTCTTCCTACTTATATGCCTTCACTGATGTTACCTCACCCAACAACATTCTTTTTTTTCCTTAGCTATTCCATCCCTAATCAATTTATAACACACTTTAGAGCTGAAAGGACTCATCTCAAAATTAATTCAATCAAGTGAGTAGCAAAGTCCCTCCCTACAGATGAGAATTTCTTTTCCTAAACTTCAAACTCTTTCAGAACTTAACTGCACACGATAAAATGCTATTTATATGCTAATTTGTGTTTCCTAATTTAAGTAATAAATATTAAACACAGCCTATGAGCATGGGACAATGTTTGCCTGAGAGGATGCAAAGACAGTTTGTTTCTTCACATAAACTATATAAAGTAACCCTTTTATTGGGTGAAATTCCAGTATATACATATATACACACATTTACTTTCAGTGAAAATTTCTACTTGAGTGTAAGAAATTCTAAGGTTCTCTTTTTGGAGGTATATTGGGAAAGGGGGGAACTGCAGGTATGGAAGATAAAAGAGAAGGGAAATAGAGAGATGGCAGAGTAAGAGAAGATATTTTCACTGTGCTCTTAGAAGAGACAGAAGGAGCAAAACAAATGTCCAGCCTTCAATTTGAGAAAAGTCTATGGGGAAGGAGAGAGAGGATAGGAGAATGAGAAGGATAAACCAAGTCAGTGTTACATTATGCTATGTTCTGATGAGTGCTGGCATGAAGTTATCATGGGCAGAACTATAAATACCCACTGAGCTCTAGCAAGCTGAGTGAGTTAAATAAAGGTTACTAAAAGCTTATTTCTTAAATTTAAATATCCAAGTTATGCTATCTCTAGAACAAACAGTAGGAACTAAAAGTTGGAGTAACTTTTAAGTGAAAATAAGAAAGACTCTTATTTATAAGACATCCTAAAAAATGCTTAGACTTATTAATGCCCAGCCCATTCCCCGTAGATTGGAAATCTGAAAAGTTACTTCAAGAAAATAGGGGCAAATGGAAAACAACTATATAGTACCTCATATTGCCAAATTTAATTGCATAAAATGTTGATAATCTGTTTGATATATTTTATTTAAGGTTTTAATTGGACACACATTATAAAGATTTTTAAAGGGTTCATTCACAACCACAAACTCCTTAACCTTAATAACATCTTAAATTCCTTCAGGGAGTATTTGTCTACCTTCGGATTTTCAAGAACCTAATGCTAAGAATGATGAGGGCATCCAGTTATGACTTTGCCTATTTCTGTCTTAATAGGTATCCCAAACTTCTTGAAACATGGTTTAAGGTTTTTTCATTTATCCCCCATTCCAAAAGATTACTCATTTGAAAAAGAAAATGAAAAACATCTAAATGAACTTACATACAAATATGCATGACCACTGTTTAATTTCTAAAGTAAAGAACTTGAATGAATTAAATTTCTTTAACTCAGTTACCCACATTTATTACATCAAAGCCCCAGATAAAAGGGTATTAAGCCCTAGATAAAAGGGTATTTAATAGATGAATTAAAAGGCATATAATTTTATTTATGTAAAGCTAAATTTGCCATAAAACATCTTATTACATGTACACAGACATGTATATTCTAGGTAAAACAAAAAGACAAATCCACTTGAAGACAGCCACATTCATCCAAGATACTAAAAAATCCCTATTATCTGATAATAGACACTTAGGAACATATTACAAGAATGGTCATTCTCCTCATTCAAAAAAGAAGGGGGGGGGGTGGCTACATTACCAAACACTATTTACTTCTGTAGATTTTTAGAGGGAAACCAGAAGGGAAAATTAGGGCTATGTGAGTTTTATAAACTCTTCAGAATATGTTGGAAGGAATCTTTGAGTTCATATCGTCATCTTTTCACCTGATCTGCCTTTGTAAACACACTTAAATGTCATGTAAAAATAAGACTTACTAACTTTAGTTAATAGCACATAATTTATTGGACTACTTTAAAAGCAAAGTTCTTTTAAAATATATTTACTAAATGAGACATAGATCATAGTGGAGTGGAAAAAAAAGTTATACATCGGGTGAAGGCAACTGAAAACATTATTCAACAAATATTTTTCAGTGTACATATAACCCTGGACCTAACAGTAAGTGATGGAAAGAATACTGACATTTACTGAACACTCAAAATGTACCAGGTTCTGTGCTAGACAATTATATTATCTAATTAAAATCTTATAGTAACACTATAGATATTATAACCTCTGTTTTAGAGATGAGGTATATTGAGCTTTAGACATGAGGTATATTGAGTTCAGACATGAATGCCAGCAAGCTTACTGTCTGGTATCACTTAAAGCTCTGTGTCCTGAACAAAGTAAAAGAGCTGGAAGTTAGAAAAACTGGGATTACAACCCATGTCTCTTAACTCTTTTGCCATCCTAAGAAAATAATAAAATGAAGTACCTAAATTTCAAGGAATTGTATGATTTAACTATATAAACAGTGAAAATATTTTGCTAATAAGCAAAACTCCAAATAATAATTATAATGAAAAGCAAATGTTTCCTTTAGCAGAAAAGTAACTCAAGCATTATATTGGTAATAGCAATAAAGTATTTATAGTAACCTCCTATAATTTATAAACTGTCATTACAGTATTAAAACAAAATTTTCTACAACTTCCAAAAATTTGAAAAAAAAGTTTAAAAAAAGCAAAAATTTGGTAGCAACTAGAATACTAGTTTTCATCATATTGCCAGATTAGAAGCTATGCAGATTAGCTGCAATGGGGGGTAGTATTCCCAGTATCTTAGAGAGTCATTACTTAGACAAAACAGAATTTATATATATATATTACACATATTTATCACTTCAAATATATAAAAGTATATTTTATACATACACACAAATTGTACCTAATACAAGACCTTGGAGTTATATTGTTCTTCATATGAAATCAAGTTTAATGCTTTGGAGAGACCTGAAGAAAGCAAATGACCAAACAACAAAACCAAGAACAATCTGTATAATTAAACACAAGGCAACTATAAACAACCGAGGACTCATAAAACATACAAGGATCCTACGCTCAGATTCTTTCATAAACTTTTAAGTTCTTACTCCAAAGCTATGAATTGGTGATAATGCACTAATTTATAGAAAAATGATGATCCCGGGCTCCAGACAAAAGATACATACTCAAAGACTGGCACATGAATGTACAGTATATTTATATTTTTAGATAAAAATATAGTATTTAAAGTACATGTGAATCATTGTTTTTTTTTTATGACTCCTCACTTAAATCAACTTCAATCAACCACAACCACCACTAGTCATAATCAACTCGGATGAGGGGGTTTTACTCATGACACGGGCTGACACAAGTATATAACTTTTTTTAGGAATGATACACAAGAAACTCCTGGCAATAGTTAACTTTAAAATACTGTTTCTCAATCTCAGCACTGTGACATGTAGGGCTGGATAATTCTTTGCCATTGTAGTCTGTCCCATGCATTGTTTACAGCATCCTCGGCCTCTATCTGATAACTGGCCTCCCAGTTATGACAGCCAAACGTTCCTGGGGGAGCAAGGAGAAGGCAGCAAAATCTGTCCCTGGCTAAGAAACACTGACTCACAAAGACAGGGACAGGATGGGGCAAAGATTTTACCAGCCCTCCTTTTCTGGACCATTTGAATTATTACTGTAGCAGGCTGAATAATGGTCCCCCAAAGATACTCAGGTCTTAGTCCCTGGAACCTGTGAAATGTTACCTTATTTGGAAAAAGAGTCTTTGCATATGTGATTGAAAATCTTGTGAGAGGGAGATTATCAAGGATCATTAAGTGGGGGAAAAAAAAAAAAAAGGATCATTAAGTGAGCCCTAAATGCCACTAAATGGGTCTTTATAAAAGAAAGGCAAAGAGAGAGGTCTCTTTCTCTCGTGCACACAGAAGGAGATAAGAACAGAGCTAAGAGAGACTTGAAACACTGCTCTTGAAGACTAGAACAATGCAACCACAAGCCAAGGAATGCTGGCAACCACCAGAAATAAAACAGAGGCAAAGAACAGATTCTCCTCCTGAGCTTTTGAGGGAGGACAGCCCTGCTGACACCCTGATTTTGGCCCGAGGATACTGATTTCAGACCTCTGGCCTCCAGAAATGTGAGAGAATCATTTGTTTTAAATTTATTGTTTTAAGTTTATGGCAATTTCTTATAGCAGACACAGAAAACTGACACAATCATATATAAGAGTTTTATCTTGACTTAAAAAATCTGTTTCCAACAAGCAAATGAGAAAATGTGTGGAGAGTGTTTAGCACAGTCCTAAAATATAATAAACATTCAATAATATTGTTCACGCCACTGACACTATGACTAAGCTCCAAGCTCTTGGTACTACGAAGAAATATTAAGGATGTTCAAACAGTAAAACTGAGTGTGTGTGTGTGTGTGTGTGTGTGTATGCACAAGGCTCATGTGAGAGAAAGCACATAATCAGCCACTCATATGTGTTATTGCCAGTTATGTAAGTGTTGTGCTACAATCTGTCCTGCAGCACAGGAAAAGAAAAGTTGTGAATGAGGCCAGCCAATGATAGCTTCTTGGGAGAGGCAAGCTTGAACATTTATTAATAAAGAACAAACAAGGTTACAAAGGTAAGAGTATGAAAGTCAGCAAAGCAATGGAAATCAATTTGATGCTTGTAGAGATAGCAATCTGACTCAAGTAGACACCATGTGAAGAGACCAAATTCTAGGGTTAGAGTTATGTAAATGGTATAGGAGCGTAAAAGCTATGCTGATTTGGTTATTAAAGAGAATATTTTAAAGAATGTATTATTTTACAAATATTGGCTCTCAGTGACTTTAAAAATATAAACATAATCAAGCCCTACACCAGACCTACTAAATTAGAATCCTTTGGTGTACAATAACTCTAAAGGATTCTGATGCCTACTTAGGTGGAGAACCTCTGTACCAGAGTCAATTAATGATATATGACCTGTAGAATAAAAATGTTATACAGTATATATAATATCCTTGAAATATGTATTCAACTAAACAAGTTCAGCATTTTCCTAGGTGAAAATTCTTCCTAAGATGTAGCCCCTCTGAGTTCTACCACATACCTTCTCTAAACTAATCCCTCATCACTTTTCTTTTCCTAAGCATATTCCCTTAATCTGCTCAGTCATTTCCCTCATATTTTCTCACAAATTGTTCTAGAAAATTATCTAACCCAACTAAGATCTAACAACTTTTTATAGAACAAAAGAAGCACATAAAAGTAAAGTTCCATTAATATATTAGAAACAACTTATGAAACTGTCCTGTTGACCATTTATTGTAATAAAATCTTAGGTACATTTATCAAGTGAAATTCTAAATCACTTTTTATCAAAGATTTCCAAAAGCATAAAATTATGAAGTGAGTCCATGAAAAGCTAATAAACTAAGCAGAGGTCACTTCAGTCTACTTAAGTGCTACTAAGAAGCTAACAAAGTGCTAGCCTCTGAAAGATACAAAGTATATGGAAATCTCAGTGATTTAGAAACAAACATGAGCAGTAGGTAAAAGACAGGGTGATCTGGGAACAGGAACTGAATATGATCCTAAAAGGAATCTCCTTTGTTGGTTGGGGGGAGGGGAGTGACCTTGCTGGCTTTACCCTACCTAGCCTGGGCTTGTTTCATGACTAACTAAAGCTAAATATAAAACACAAATTAATGTTAAGATAATTAAGTTGTACATTAGTTCTTTCCTCTCCCATATACCTACATTAATTTATGCATATTCCCAAGTATTTCTATTTACCTAAGTACTCTTCAGAAATTTCAATCCCATCAAATTCTATTCATTTATATTTCCACCAGCAACATGAGAGAGCACCTATTAGTCTCTATTCTCCTCAAAAGTATTATCAAAATCTTTTGGTCTTTCTAATATGTGAAAACTGTACCTTATAGTTTTAATATAATTTATATTACGTACGAGTTTGAATAATAAACAATAAAACCTTGGTCTGTGAGTATACTTCATTCTGGAAACATGTGTATAACCCAAAGCACCTGTATATCAAAGCAAATTTCCCCATAACAAATCAGATGATTTGTTCCACAATCCAAAATAGTCATATAAAAATGATTACAATACTGTAACATAATACAAAATAATAAAGAAAATACAAAAAGTAAAGAAAAATGAACAAATTAACCTTCACTTATCTGTGAAAACCTTCATGGCTACTGTGAGGGAGTCATGCAGGATGACTTTCACTATCACTTATGGAATCACTGTTATCTATTAGCTCAATGGAATCATTTCTTTTCGTGCAGCTTTAACAAGGAACCTGTCCCATGACACTGGCTTTTGTCTCCTTTTGAAGATTTCGCAGAAATAGGACATTGCATTGTCATTAAACAGATTCATCCCTCACACTGCACAACCTTATTCAGGTGATGCTTTTCTACAAAATTTTGCAGTTTCCCAAATTTTACATATCTCCCAAACCTCATTTGTAGTAAGGGATTCCTCCACCTTTTTCTCCTCTGTAGACGAGATGCAGACGTAGACTTCTTATAAAATCTTACAACTTCGGCCACTTACATACCTCGTTCATACTTCTTGATTATTTCCCTCTTAATTTCCACTGTAATCATCTGCTTCTTCTTACCACCTTTCTTTTCAAACTTTTTCTTCATGGGGGCCATTTTATACACTCACACAGATGTTGACTACACCATTAAAAAACTCTTGTCATATACTGTATTTAATGTAACTGTCAATAAGGCAGCAAAGGGCCTGTATCTGCAGGCAGCCTGACCTAGAATGAAGTAAAGCATTCCTAAGCTTACTCTTGTATGGAAAAGCAAAGGACTGTCCACAGGTTTTTTGAAATGACAAAAAATACACTAGTGCCAGTTGTGGGCACCTTCTGACATCCGGAAAAACCACTTTCTGCCAAACACCATGGCCTGAGACCGAGCATCTGAGCATGGCAGACAATCACTCACAATCTCGCAACGAGTGAGCAAGAGAGAACCATTGGCTCAGTTGTGAACATGTGACATTCAGTGTCACATACTACTCATAATGCAAGACATCACTTATTAAGTTAAAATTTATTAGAAATGTTTGCTGTCTTGTGGAATACTCGGAGAACAAGTTACTCACAATCCAAGGTTTTACTGTATGTGCTTATGGATCATCTAGATTTCCTTTTCTGTGAATTATGTGTCTACAGTCTTTGCCCAACTTTACGATTGGTCTTTTTCTTATCAATTTGCAGGTATTCATTATATACTAAGGAAGCCTGCCTTTTGTCTGCAATACAAGTTGCAAATATCTTCTGCAGTTCCTATATTACCATTATGGTATGTTTGATCATTTGTTTCCTTCATGTATATATCATTTTGTCCTCAACTAAACTGTAAATTCCTTCCATGAAAAAAAGGACATTTCTTTTGAATATCCCCAGAACAGTGCTTTTTGGATCTTCTAACTTTATATACCAGCAAAATTTAAAAGAAGGGAAACCAAACTTCTAAGGGGTAGTCAAGGGTGAACATTTATTATCCTTGCAGCATCTACTTGGGTTGTCTCTCCAGTCCCATTTCACATGGCTACAGCAAATACCACCAAGTTCTAATAGTACAACATAGTTTGTTGAACTGGAGAGGAATGGGTACTAGATGAATCTCTTTCCTGTCATCTGGGCTGGTACTGAGAAAACTCAGGAGATGCTGGCAGCCACATTTTCCATTAAGAGGATGAGGAAGTGATCCTCTGCAGCAAGAAATGAAGCAAATGTACATGAGGAATAAAGAGATGAAATGTATCATGCTGGCACCAGATGGAGTCCTGAGTCCCAACCTTTGGATCTCATCAGATACTCCCTGTATCTTTATAATAAATCTTACCTCTTGTTTATACCAGTTAGATGAATTTCTATTACTCAGAGCCAAAAGTAGCCTATCATTTACTCAAATCATTCTATAAAGGGACATTTTAACACCAAAAGCTGAGTAAGGAGAGAAACTCAGATTTTTAAAGTAGGAATATTTATTTAATGACAGGTGCATGCCAGGAACAGGTTTAAGTGCTTGAAATATAGTTAAATAAAAGAGATACAGTTTCCATGGGGCTTATATTCTAGTGAGAGTAGACAGATAATATAAAAACACAATTTCAGATAGTGATAAGCAGTTTGCAGAAAAAAAAATTTTAAGGTAATGAGATAGAAAGAAATAAGGATAGTGTCATTCTACAGGGGTGGTTAGATAATACTGCTTATCTGAGAAGATAATATTTGAACTGAAACTTGAAATGATGAAAAGGAGCCAGTCATGTAATGTTTTAGGAAGAGAATTCCAGGCAGAGTACAAAGTCCTAAGTCAGGAACAAACCATTACATTTCTGAGGGACAAAAAGTAGGGCTATGTAGACAGAATAAGGAGGATGTTAAAGAAGTGGTAAAGGAGTAGTGGATCTAAGCAGAAAAGATATAAGATGGTGAAATAGGGATCAATTCTTGTATGGGAATTAGTAGGCAGGAAAGGATTTGAAAATAACTTGAGCTTTATAAAAAAAAAAAGCACTGTATTTAATTCTCATATTATCTTGAATCAGTGATAACTTTAACAAAACAGGCCTTTAGAAATCATCATCCCCAAGTATTTGACACAATCTTGAAGTTAGCTAGAAATGAACATTTCCTAGGCAGAAAATACCCCTTCTAGTATACCATGAATATATATTTTTAATTTAGGATGAAAGCAAAGCCATTTAAAAAGAAGAATCTAGGATGATAAAATTCTAAAAACTACTCCATATTCTATCCTATTTACTATGATTAAGGATGTACAAATGTCTTAGTTAAGGAAGAAGATAAAAATTTAAGCTCTTTCTAAGCTACCATAAACATAACATCCTTCACTATTACTGAATTGAACATTGCCAAGGTTAAATAGTATCAGAAGAGAAAAAGTGGAAGACAGATTTCTGACTTTAAGAACAGCCACACATAATTCAACAAAGTTAACAAAGTTGTGAATTTTAATTTTACCTTTACTACTACAAAAAAAAAAAAAAGAACTTCCTCCTTTGTGGTGAAATTGGGTACAAGGGATGCTTTAATATCTCTTCCTCTGAAAACTTTTTAAAATAGAAGACCAACCTGTTTGAAGAGGTTCAGATATAGAACACCTCATGGAAAAGAGCTTTCTCCAGATCTTTCCAATTTATTTCTGTGTACACTAGGCAAGTAATTAAGCCTACATGGCTACTAAGATAAATGTCAGTTAAGTCAGACTTTGAAAGCTCTAATGTAGTCATGAATCTCATCTTTTGTTATGTTAGTTAGCCCACTCAACAACAGACCAAAAAGTAGACTGTTAATAACACAATCTATAAAGAGAGGTACTTTGCGAGTGTGGTGTGAGTTAAAAAAATAAAAGTCATTAGACACCTTGATCAAGACTTGATTCTGAGTACATCCTCCTCAACACATTTCCAGCAGTTTGGCAAAGTGCCCAGAGATGATTAGCAGCAGCCAGTGTATATAAGGGAGGGATATGGTCAACCTAAAGTGAATCGTCTCCCCCCAGTGGTCACAGACAAATAACAAGAAGAGTGGGGAAATCATTGCAGCTTCTATGAAAATGACCACAAAATACACTATACAGAACCTGGCTGCCTCCAAGAAAGAAAATCTTTAATTCAAAACTAGCAACCTAACAGTAAAGAGATATTTTATGTTTTTATGCTCTTATGATATTCACAAATGTGAAGCCTGTTTTCAGAAGTAAAGAATCGACACGTAAAATAAAACTAGCATAATTTTTCTCAGTATAATTTTTTAAGGAATAAACAGTATCTTCAGACAACCCAGTATCTGTGTTATCTAAAACAGGCAGGTGTTCATTCTTCCTGAAATAAATATCAGCATAACCTTTGTAAGTCAACCACATTTACCCAAAGTAGAGTTCTGATATGAATTTAGTCACTTACCAAATAAATTACCTTGGAAAAGAAAATTATCAGTGTTACATACCTAATGTCTACTCTGCAAAAACACTCTTTCCAAAACCGCCTAGACCTACTATAATTTATAATACAGTAAGTGATGTAAAACATACAAATGGGTCGTCTTGTTTCTTTTAATATTTATTTTCTTGGTGTTTTTACAATTAGATAGCCTTTGACTAGCACTTACCCTGTATTATTTGCAACTCTCAGTAATAATTTGCTGCTACTCACTTTTAACAAAAGCTTGGATGTCAAAAATGTGAAAGGTATTTAGTTAAAATATCTGCTGTCTTCTAACCATCAATTATTAAAATGGTACAATATATTTTAAAACTATAGGAAATATTCAACTTCAATTTAAAAGCAGCCTTTTAAAAAGGTAACACAATTACGGTTGTCTTGGTTATCCCAAGCTAAGAAGAAGGGGAGTGGGGAAGGAGGGAGAGAAGCAGGCTGTGTAGTCTTCTGGAACAATTTCAGCCTGAAATGAGACTCGGGAAAAAAGCAAACTGCTCCCTCAAATGTTTAAGAAAAATGATTCATTTTTTAAAACATCCAACAGTTGGCTCAGAGAACAAAAAACAAGTCTTATATATCACTACCAGACTCAAGCACCTTAATTCTTCCAGGCTTTATTTAATCTAGAACGTAAAATAACTGACTCTAAAAATTCCAGGTAAGAAAGGAATTGAGCAGCATCAATGAGGACACACAGACGGGGACACACACACACACACACACACACACACACACACGCGCCCCCTGGATGTTTTTTCATAAAGCTATTTACTGTGTAACCCCAAAGGACAAAATAGAGCAATTAAAAGTGTTACCATTTGAATATTATGTAACCCTAGCCTAAAATAAAAGAAACCTGGACCTTAAAAAGTAACATGTTGTGCAAACATATATTTAAACATGTATTTAAATATATGATAGATTTCAGATACAAATGACCTCAAAATGACACAGCCCACAAAAGTTCTTTGTTTACTGTAAAAAAGGCCTCAGAAGATAGGACTACAATCAGGCCTCATACCTTACCATAACTCCACAATAGATACCTAAAGTGGGCATTTATTACCTGAGGTTCCCTTGTAATATGTACGTACCGCAACTATCTCTGCATTGATAGTTACCTCGCCTAATATCTTCGATATGCATAAGTTTCCAAACGACCATTTCAAAGATTTCAAGGGTAGAAATGGCTGCTAAATCACATTCCAAATGAAGAGCATTTTAACACACCTCAAATGCTGTGAGCCATACTACAAGAAGACCAATTCAGGAAGCCTAAAGTAAAATTCCAACAATCCCCCAAGGCGTAGGAAAGAGTAAAACGTGGCCAGCTTGACCTTAACAGGCTGTTTATAAGTAATGCGGAGAATTTTCTGAGCTTCCCCATCAGCCTTCAATTCTCTTCGTCGCCAGCCCCCTTACATAAATGCACGCCCCAAGTGATGGAAGTTTAAGGGGTATAATCTCCTACTGTAATCCCAGGTGCTGCTGAGATTGAAACTAAAGTCCCAATAAAGTGTTAAAAAGTCTTTCTGGAAGAAAAAAAAAATCCACCAACTAATCCACATCCTACCACCATACCGGCCTGTTTGATCGCTCAATTGACTCCCTACCGGCCCTCCACC